>NC_083223.1:72951934-73254799 GCF_032191835.1 Heteronotia binoei
AAGAAGGTCACAGCCACTGCAGTAAAAACTTGTCAATCAAGCATTCCAAAAGGAAGGGGGGGTTTGGAAGTTACAACTCAATGCTGTCTAGAATTCTAACTTGAGCAACAACTCTCCCTGTCACCCAATTCGCTGTTACCATTGTACCACTGCTAGTTGAAATTATATTTTTGAAGGCTGGTTAAGAATTAGTTCCCTCTCATTTCAGCCAGATGCTCTCTTTCTTTCCCCCCCTCTATTTTAGTTTCTCTTTGTTAGTACTATATAATATGGTATGTGCATGGCTTGAATTGTGTTATTACTGAATCATGGGAAAGGTGGAAATGGATGGGGGACAGATGAGATATGGGGGAGTGTAAGATTTACTACGACTGCCATTTGTTATCATCTCATCTGTACACGAACTGTTTAATTAAACCACTGTATGATACAGTACATATTGATTTTTTTTTTAAAGAAGAATAGAGTGAAAAGAAATCTACCAGATCTGGTTTTTCTCATCCATGCAGTACTATGATGGGAAATCATCACTTGAAGAAACCGCTGCTTCTATACAATCTGTCAATTAGTCAAACTTTTTCCAGCTAAATTTCCTTGCCTGTAGTCTGCTGTTGCAGCTTGATTTTTTTTAGCACATTTTAATTGGTAGCTTTAGTACTAGTAACTTACATGAGCCTACTTTCTCCTTAAGAAAGCTTCAGCCAGGAGCCATGGTGCTTATTGTGCAATGAAATGGTAAAAATATCCCTTACAACGTAGGATTGCAGCTTCAGAAAGCAAGCAGTGGTTGTACATAATAAGAACTTTAAAATATACTACAGTGAAGGACGCTACCCAAAAGAGTTGTGGGTATGCTATTAATTTTCATGTAGGATATCTATTAAGTAGAAAAAGCAGTACTTTAAAAAGATGTTTATATAAATCATTTATATCCTGCCAGCATCAACAACTAAAAACAAATACAAGACAAAAAAAAGTATCATTAATATTGCACAATTAAATACAAAATAGTTTTCTATTGACAAATTGACCAAAAATTTTAAAGCATTCCTAAGTTTTAAAGTGCATTGCTTTTAGATCCCAGTCTAGCATACACTTAAATATATAGCTTCACAATGAAATATATGTTATATATAACTATGCAAAACACTTATAGGGTTGCTGGTCTTCAGGTGAGGCCTGGAGATCTCTCACTTTTACAACTGATCTTCAGCCGGCTGGAGAAAATGGCGGCTTTGAAGGGCAGACTCTATGGCATTGTACCATGCTGAGGCCCCTGCCCTCCGCAAACCCCATCCTCTGCTGGATCCACCTCCAAAGTCTCCAGGTATTTTCCACATGATCCTGGCAACCCTAACAAAGGAACAGACTATCCTAATCTGGAATGACATATTTATTAAAAAGACTGGACATAAAATACATTACAAAGTCAACAGCTTTGGAACTAGCTAAATAATCATGTCCCAAATCGTGAGCAGAAATATACTAAGGCAACACTGAACTTCCCCACTACTAACCTCCATTGACTTTTTTTTTTTAATTATGACCCATATTATAGGCCTAAATTGCCCCCCCAGTCGGAATGAAGAGGCAGACACAGGAATTGGGTTTAAAACCGGGCCGCTTTATTAAACACATAACACTGTAACTGGCAGGGGGTGAAACCTGAACCAGACAAGCCCTGGGGTCAACACCTGGACCCCGCCTTGTCCAAAGGGCGAGCCACCCTGCCCCCAGCACAAGCCCGCCATATTCGGGTTGTAGCCGAGCGGCCAGGCCTCCAGCCATCACCATCTGGGCTGGCATCGATCCCCATGGAAAGATCCAACCAGGTGAGGCTCCGAGTGATCTGCATCACCGCACTGAGCCGTGTAGCCCATCTACGGTTCCTGCAGACCACCGCACCAACGGTGCTAGGCCATAGGTGCTCCCCTGGAAAACCCTGTGGCCAAACCACCTCCAGCCTGCGACCTTAACCATTACCCATAACAAAACTAAACTAACCGGCAGTACAAGGTAGGCGAAAAACACCCCCACAATGGCCAATTGTGTGGAGATGAAAAAATTCCTACCTGGCCCCTAATAAGGCGACCGGCATACGCCTGTACTACCGAAAGGGATGGGTGGGCGGGCAGAGAGCCAAAGGAACTGCGTGGAGAGGAGGCGGGGGCCGGGGCTTATATAGCCCCGGCTCCGCGCCTGCAACAAACACCCGTATGTGGGGTGATGTTGCCCCTCCCTCCTTCCGGGGCGGCAAAGGCGGCCCCCAGCCTGAGCGCCGGCGAGCCGGCTTGGCTGGGAGGGGCCGGACATTGCCCCCCCAGTCGGAATGAAGAGGCAGACACAGGAATTGGGTTTAAAACCGGGCCGCTTTATTAAACACATAACACTGTAACTGGCAGGGGGTGAAACCTGAACCAGACAAGCCCTGGGGTCAACACCTGGACCCCGTCTTGTCCAAAGGGCGAGCCACCCTGCCCCCAGCACAAGCCCGCCATATTCGGGTTGTAGCCGAGCGGCCAGGCCTCCAGCCATCACCATCTGGGCTGGCATCGATCCCCATGGAAAGATCCAACCAGGTGAGGCTCCGAGTGATCTGCATCACCGCACTGAGCCGTGTAGCCCATCTACGGTTCCTGCAGACCACCGCACCAACGGTGCTAGGCCATAGGTGCTCCCCTGGAAAACCCTGTGGCCAAACCACCTCCAGCCACCGCCAATGCCAAGCCTCTGCTTAGGCATTAGCGCCCCACCGGGTGGCCCAGAGCCAACCGAAACCCCCTGCCATAGCCCACAAACGGCCCGGGTGCCCAACTCAAAACACCATCTGGCCGATACCAGTCAGCCAACTAGAACAACAGGGATGGATCCCAGGCCAACGGTAGCCCCACTGAGGCCAGGCTGGGTGCCCACCGGAGACCGTCTGGAAAATAGGAAACTGAAAACCGTGCTGTGCCCGCCGATGAGAACCTATGTCACTCACCACGAGCCCAGCATCTGAAAAGACAAACAGGAGTCAGCATAAAACAATACAACAATACAACTCAAAAAAGGCCCCTCACCCCCCAGTGGTGACCAGAGGGCCACATAAGTTCAGCCAGCCGTAAACCGGCCGGTGCTCATGTGCCGGATGGCGGAGCGCCATCGGGCGGATGGGGCTGGGCCCCCTTCCCGGGTGGCTGCTGCCCGCCACCGCTACTCCCGTGGGTCTTACCGCCTGGTCTGGATGTAGATCTGCTACAGGCCGAAAGCGCGTGAGCCCCGCTGCAGAGCGGGCACTCATGCCGAAACTTACAAGGTTTCCTGGGGCACGCACCCTTAGCTGCGAATTCCCAACATAAAAACCGGGACTGGACTGTCTGGCCCGAGGTATCACCGGCCCCTGTAGGGCACTGTTGCTGCTGCAACCTCTGCATTAAATGGCCACTGTCAGACCTATCTCCGGCATTTGGTTTTGCCGGGGACATCAGCTGTAACCACAGCTGCTGATTTATTTGATCCCACGGCATCCCTGGATTAACGGCGGCCCTCATACGGAAAGCCTCGTCGTACTGCAGCCAGGCTGCACCCACGAAGTCCGTATATGCCCTATAGACGATGTCTATATACTGAAAAAGGGCCGCCGCCCGCGCCGGCTGCGCTCTCGCGATTACTCCGGCGTAAATCAAAAATCCGGGCAACCAGTTCGCCCAGGACCTATCAACCTTCCGCCGTTTCAGCTTTTCCTTCTCCCTGTCATCGAGCTCATCTTTATTTTTCTTTTCGAGCTCTCTGAAAAGGAGACCGAAAACATCCACGTACTCGCCACGGAGGATTTTCTCACGCGTGGCCACCATTAAATGATCCCCCAACGGCAGAGAAATATCGCCGTATGGAAGGGAATGAAAGGGGATGCTAGTATATGGGTTGGGGGGGTAAAACCACCCGCTACTATGAGGCACCATCTGCTGACCGCCCCATGGCAAAACGCCCGATGCGGGCGGGGCTGAGGGGGCCGTGGGCGGCGCCGCAGCGCCTGCCAACTGGCCGCTTGTGGATGAGACCGGAAAGGGGAGTGGGTTGGATCCCTGAAAACCCCAAGCCCAAGGCTGGACAGGACCCGGCTGTTCAACTAATCCCAGTTGCCCCATACCCCAGGCCACCCCACTCGGGGCCGCCGGGGGGGGGGAAAGTTGACTGGGACCCCATGGCCACCCCTGAATTGGCAGGAGAGGGGACTTACCACCACCACCGGGAAAAACGCCTGCGCCTCTAGAGGGCCGCTGCTCGCTACCTCCGGCTGCACCACTACCAAACGCCGTACCTGATGGACCCTCCTGTGGATCTTCCTCCTGGTCCAGTACCGTCAGAGATTCAGGCTCAGGTGGCCCACCCTGCAAAGCAGATAAACGTGCAAGCACTTCCGCCTCAAAAGTCGGGCGCGCCGACCGGCCGGAGGCCCGGCGACGCCCCCCCCAAATGGGAGCGCCCCTAGCCAAACTATCCTGTTCTAAAGCATCCAGCTGGCTCATGATAGCGAGCCTCACCCTCTCTCCTTGGCCAGGCTCCTCGGCTGGAGTATCCTGCCTGCCCCGCACACGGGGTGGGCGGGCGGGCTGTTTTCCCTTCGACTTGCCCTGGCCTTTCTTTGGAGCCATCCTGTGCAAGTCACCAGATAGCAACGTATAATGCAACGAGCACCCAAGGAGCCTTCTAAAACCCACCCGCCAGGGAGGTATGTTACTAAGAGAGAAAGGGGGGGTGCACAGGTGAAGAGCTCCTGCAAAAACTAACTGCACCGCCCTATAGCCGGGGGAACAGTGTGGTGGGGGGGGGCGCCAAAAAACCACCCACTACCCCCATCCACAAATGCGGGGGGGGGGGGTTGAATACCTGGAACACAGCCGCTACCTGCCTCCACAGGCAACTACCCAGATAAGGTAGGGCCCTAAAGGTAGCTAGAACTGCCTGACTGGGGTGGGGGGGGTGGTAGAAGGGGGAGAGACTTGTTGCCCCGCTAGGGCTCAAGCACAGGCCAAAAGGAAGGAGTGACCACCCAACCCCTATCAAAGGCACCCACCGTGCACTCGCCTGCCCAGAATAATGTGGCAGAAGGAGGGTTGAAAACAAGAGAGGCGTCCCCCCAAACTCTCCCCAACCAGCCAGAAGCCCAATCAAGCCCCCAATCTAAGTGATGGTGGCGACCCCTTGGCACCCAACCAGAAGGCAAAACCCAACCCGGCCCAAAATAGCCGCCTCAGGCCACCTGCACCCAAGAAGAAAGGAAAGGTGGATGGCCCACGGCCAGGGACCCCGAAGGGAGAAGTGCGTCGTTGGCGGCCAAGTGGCTAAAAGCACGCTCCAAGGAGGCCGTTAAAACGAAGGCCAGCCAAAGAATTAGCCCCCGCCTGCGAACTTTCCCCTCACAAGAAGGCGCTGCGCAAATCACACGCCCCCCAAGGAGTAACAAGGCCGAGGCCACCACGCAGGGCTTGCTCGCCCAGGCCCACCAAGCCGCTGCTGCTTAAGACCGCCGCGCTGAGCTCGCCCCGCCCGACCCTGGCCGGAAACAGCCGCCGCAAGCGCGCCTCGAACAGCTGATCAGGAAGCTCGCCGCTCGCCGCGCTGTTCAAAAGGGGGCCGCCAAACAGCTGATCCCCCGGAAGCCCAAACAACCCGCGCTGACTCAAGTCAGCAATCAACTCAGCCGTCAGCAGCCGCAAGCGCCTTCGCCGAGCTCCCGAAGTCGTGCGCTCCCGAGCAGTTCCCAGCCGCGCGAAGTCCAGGTGAGGCCTCCTCCTCGCTGCAACGCACGTGGCTCTCCCTCAGAGAGCCAAAGGAACTGCGTGGAGAGGAGGCGGGGGCCGGGGCTTATATAGCCCCGGCTCCGCGCCTGCAACAAACACCCGTATGTGGGGTGATGTTGCCCCTCCCTCCTTCCGGGGCGGCAAAGGCGGCCCCCAGCCTGAGCGCCGGCGAGCCGGCTTGGCTGGGAGGGGCCGGACATAGTGCTGGAATGGAGAGTACTTGATGATACTCTTCGTTATTTATTGATGATATTGGGAAACTTGGAAATGGATTGAATAGTTCAGCTACAAAGTCAGCAAGTATTGAGACAAGTATAAATCTCATTGCAGCTAAGATGGGATTTAAAGCCTAAAATCAGTAACTGGCCTTGCTCTCGCTAGAGACCAAATCTTAGAGATCTCATTAAAACTGGCTTTGTGCAGTTAGCACAGCTATTGAAAGTACCTTCCTTGGCCATTTAAGTGGCTCCATCATTCAGAATATTATTACAACAATGTGGAACATCAACTGCTATTATTTATGGGACTATAATAGTTCAATGCACACTTTTGCATTAGGATAGGTTTTTTGTTATTTGTATATAAGCATACCAATTACAATTCAAAGCATTTAAATATGGTAGGAAGTAGAAGAAAAAAGAATGTTTGGCTGAAATTCCACAATTTCTTTTACTGGGGGGGTTGGGGGGGAGCTAGAAACTATGGTCTATAGTTAGATGATGTTGTAACTGGCATAAACAATTGTAACTAGAATAATCAAATTAGAATATTCAGTTTGCCTTTCTGCAATCACGTTTTCGAATACTGTAATTGTATAGCAATATACCCTCCAAATACCTCCATAAATGACGAGTCCTGACTATTGTTGAGGAAGCTGGAAGGTTTGGGAACATTCTTAAACAGGTCTGCTTCTTTAAACCTGTTCCTGAGAAAGTAGGATTGCAACCTTCCAGTGACTGCACTTTAGGGTATAATTCCACAAGGACATAAGACTAGGTCATAAGACTTTAAGACTAGGTAATGCCCTTCTAAACTCATCGAAGTAAATGGCTTTGGAATGATATAACACCACTTAGGAATGAGGAAAAGTGGGGAAGCTCTTAAAATTAAACTGAGATAGGATATTTCCTGTATTAAAACTTGAGAGAAAGGGAGAGAGGAGGACTGCATCTCTGCTCTCTTATTATTATTATCTCCTATTATTAGGAATGGTGCTCCTTGACCTACTGTCAATTTTTTCATCCCCCTCCGCGCCCCAGAATTCTCAACAATTTACTGAAACTCAATTATGACACACACAGAAGAAAACACTTCCGCAGTTGTTACAGTGAAAGATCTCCTCAGGTTCTTATCAGTTCAAATAGCTTTAGCCAAAAATGAAGTCTGCATCCAGAACACTTTACACAGGATTAAGTAGTAGACATAGATGGTAAAAGTAGGTAGTTGTACAAAATTGCAGCAAGGGCAACTGTTCCCTACCTATTGTCAAGTTAGGCATGCTCAGTCTTGAAATATGGGTTTTGATTGATGGTATTACCTGCAGTGGACTCCGCAGCGGATGCAATGAGTATTGGTCCCTATGGCTCCACAACTGGGTCTCTTTCCTCTGCTGTTGCCCTTGTGGTGTTTGAACCAATCTGACTTATACTTTTGTCTTCTACCCAAAGAATGCCACAAATGTCCACCTAGTGCTTGCAGTGCCCAGGTGACTTAAATTTGGAGGCAAACATTTTTAAATTGCTAAAAATAAAAAGTGGGGTGGCTACATAGAATCATAGAATAATAGAGTTGGATTCGACCTTCAGGGTCATCTAGTCTGACCCCCTGCCCAATGCAGGAAATTCACAAATACCTCTCCCTAAATTCACAGGATCCACATTGCTGTCAAATGGCCATCTTGCCTCTGTTTGTGGACAGGCAGTACACATTCTGACTTATCTTCCTCCATAAAGTTGGAGGCTCTGATGATGGTGGGGAGTGGTGTGTGAACTGGGCTGGGAAGCTGAGGGGCCAATGTGCTGTGTCTAGGCTGAGGATCTATGTCTGGTCCCTCAAAGACCATCACTTCCTGCAGTGCATCTGCCACTGGTTATGGGTTTGAGTCAGGTCTGCTGGCTGCCTTTTCCTCAGAAAAGTCCTCTGCATCTCCCTGACCTGCTGGGCTTGCCTGGTCCATGACAGATTTGTAGAAACATCTCACCTTTCTGTATGTACCTAGTCCCATTGCATGGATTCTAGGGCCATGTTACAAAAAAGACTCCACAGTGGAAAGAAAAATATCCAAAGGCATTACTGCACATAGAAGCAGAGCTGTATGACACCTAGTCATGAGTGCTTGTTGTTCAGCTGTGTTCTCTGAGAATTTTGGCAGTGAATGTGTAACAGCCAGCACTGTTACGTGGATTGTCTGGGTCTGGTTATTGACACACAGGGCAGCACACGTGTACAAGGGTTGCTTGAACTTTGTGTATACAAGGGTCAGATTGCAAAGGATACCAATGGAAGGAAGAGACCTCTAATTGAGTAAATACAGTTTTATTGTGGGTAAATGTATACATTCACACTCAGCATTCATGCAAAATAATAAACACAGATCAACACACATACAGAACTAAGAAACAGAGAGGTGATTGATAGTGACAAGAAGAGGGTTGGTTTGTGATTATGGCAATATTCACCTGATCCTGAAGTCCAGAATCCATGTGATGAAAGGAGGGGAAAGTTATGGCCAACTAGTGGTTCATGTCAAAGGCTCAGATAGCGTCTGAGGGTACACTCTTATGGACGCCTCAAGGAATGTACAAATTTGGGGTGCAGAGTGCCAGTTTAAATATGATGCTTGACTTGTGCTTCCATGATCTGGAAATGTGCCAGTGTTTGTGTTTCTATGTGTCAGTGGCTCGATGTTGAGTGGGGAGAGCTGCTAGACCTTCTCAATTACTTCACAGGAGACAGTGCAGCTGTGCCAGAGTTAGAGGATATGGGATTATGGATTAGTAGGGAGACAAGGCTGTTTATCTCTGTTGATTGTATCAGTCATGGTCTCAGAACTCCTTTTGGCTCATCTTCCCCTAGGTTTGTTAGGTTGGTTCAAAGATGGAGTCTGTGCTGATTCCACATAGCCTGCCTTTGACAGACCACTGTGTGATCGGAGGCCTGGTTTTACTGGTTGCCGGGTCCCTCTGACTCTTTGGGGAAAGTGAGCTTAGTGCAGGTCTATTTGGGGGAGGTAACAACATTAGGAGCTCTATGGCGCAGAGTGGTAAGCTGTAGTACTGTAGTCCAAGCTCTGCTCATGACCTGAGTTCAGGTAGCCGGCTCAAGGTTGACTCAGCCTTTAATCCTTCCAAGGTTGGTAAAATGAGTACCCAGATTGCTGGGGGTAAAGTGTAGATGACTGGGGAAGGCAATGGCAAACCACCCTGGGAAAAAAAAGTCTGCCAAGAAAACGTCATGATGTGATGTCAACCCATGGGTCAGTCACAAATTGATGCTTGCACAATGGACTACCTTTACTTTTTCAATAACATTAGGGGGTGGCCATACTAAAAAACTGGAGAAGTAGGGATACGATGTGTGGCCTTGGGTTGGGTGATGAAAGATATCAGGAAAAGTAGGAATTTGGCCTCATACATCTGTATTCCTGCCAAACATAGGATCAGTGTGTTTTCAACTTTTAAAAAAGGGCCATATGAGCAAGTCCTGATTCCTTTTCATGCCTTTCAGTTGATTGAAGCAACAGTTTAACTGAATCTCTCAAAGAGTAATTTACAGGTTGCCAGGACTGGATGCTCCCACCACTTTGCTCCTCCCACCCCACATCACTGAAATTTAAAAATGGCATCCTGCTAGATGAGCTAGGATTAAGGGTTTCTTGTTTGTATTAATTGTCCTTTGCTCACTGATCTGACACCAATTCTTATTCTCCTTCATAAAAGCAAACTTTTATGACACTAAATGTGGAGGTTATGCACCACTGTCCAATTTGTAACTACTCACAAGGTCATAATACAGATACTTCCCAAAGGGATGTGTGACACGATGGATTGGCTGTCCTAAACAGACTACATTCTGAAAAAGAGTTTCCATAGCAACCCTGACATGTAAGGGTCCTTTATTTCTGTAGTGTCATTTTTAAGACTTGGCTGTAGTTGCCATAACAGCAAATGCAGCATAAACATTTTATGGAAGTTCAGCACTGACATTGCAAAGACAGAAACCCACAACATTTCCATTACATACGGTATCTGCAGAACACAAGTGATAAAGACCTGCCAAAAAGTAGTTTGACAAAATCTAAATTAGGCTACAGCTTAATAAACCTTAGTCTATTTTTTCTTCTGGATAGCAATACATACAGACTAGTACATGATCCACTGTTGACTTGAGATGTAGAGATATTTAATCAAAACATAGGATTGTATAAGTGAATGCAGTGTTTCTAATTCATTATGAGACGGAGCCTCTGGGCAAATGGAACTGTGGTGATACCTTTTTTAAAGGAACAATGCTACTTTTTTGGGGGGGGGGGACTAGTATGAGGAAGTTGTAGGGTGGTTAGAACAGAGTAAGACAGGGGTGGCCAATGATAGGTCTCCAGATGTTTTTGCCTACAACTCCCATCAGCCCCAGCCATTGGCCATGCTGGCTGGGGCTGATGGGAGTTGTAGGCAAAAAAACATCTGGAGAGCTACCATCGGCCACCCCTGGAGTAAGAGGTTCCTGAATTTATTTCAGTCTGGATTGAACCCTGTGTTTGGGATGGACACTGCCACAGTCTACCTGGTAGATAATCTTCATTGGTTCCTTTTCTTGTTCTAGATTACAGGTTCAGTGTGCAATGAATAACAATGCTAGTTTAATACATTATGCTGTCTGATGCCACCCACTATTGCTTCTACACAGAAGTCAGAGCAGCTAATTTTCTCTGTACTCTCTCCCTCAAGTCTCCTTAAAACACAGCAACAAGCCATGCCTGCTTTGAGTTAGAAGTGGTGGGCACCGTGCTTCAATGGTTCTACTAGGCTGGCTGGGTTTTTTTACGGTGATGGCAGTGGACTGCTGCTTGGCTCTGTGGCATTTTATGGGATCCAGAGTTCTCTTCTGTTCCTACATGCAACTGTGGGGAGAATTTGTCAGGGTATATGGACAGATGTGTTGCCAATATGGGGAAAACACTCTAAACCAATTGGCTTATGGAGGTCCTGAACTAATACTTAGGCAAGATAAAGGAATGGGTGATGGGCAGGAGTCAGCCTTTTCTGGAGAGGGTTGTATTCCCATAGGAAGAGTAGGTTCATAATTTGAGGGTTCTACTATATCCTGGCCTACAGTTAGATAATCATGTGTCCTTTGTGGCATGTAGCAGATATATTTGAGAATTGCTGGTGGATTCAAAAACAGCAGAGAGGAAGGAGCAGATTGCTTGTAAGGAGTTGCTTTAGCTCCCATTGCAAATGTGGTGGGGTGGGGTAATTCTGCTGATAACCTAGGCCAGGATTTTCAGTTATCTTCATTTTTGTCACTGCAGCTCAAACAATCACTCTTGTGGTGTTTTTGGCAACTCCAGAAATTTGTGTGGGCAGAAACATGGAGAAAGGAAGTTGTTGTCACTGCAGCTTCACACAGAGAAGGAAACTGAGTCATTAAACTCTGTTTCTGTTTGAAACTGTGCTGCCTCATTATTCTGATGGCCAGCATTAAAGGCACCACAACCCTGATGCTAGTGGCCAATTCAGAGACTCCCAGCTTCATTTTCTGATTAGTTATAGCTGACATGATGAATTGACAGATGAATGCATCATTTTATTATTATAGAGGGTACTGGTTGTGTGTTCTTTCCATGACCCTGCTGCCACAGCTGTGTGCACAGAGTCCTCTTAGAAAAGCAGTTATCATGCCAATCAATTGTTCAAGAGAAGAGGAGTACCCCCATCTGGCTTCCCACCAAACAACTGATTGATAGTTCTGCTTGCTTCAAAGAGCTCTGTGGAACATAGTCCTGCTACTGAACACGTGTACTGCTGGATTGGGGCTGCACAATATTTTGTAACTACTTTTAAGACAGCTAACAGCTTTTCTGAAAGGTTTATATTCTGAATATATACTGGAACATCTGGTAAAAACATAAGAAATATGATAAATACATTAACTGTACATTTAAAAAATATCTTGTGAATTGTGTCTGTGTGTTTACAACTGTGAGCTCATTTATATTTTTTTAAAGTATGAGGATGACATCAGTATTCAACTCAGTCCTGAGTACAGTATTAGATTCGTTAGGCATTTTGAGTCTGCAGACAGCCACTACAATGATATTTTTCATTTCGGTATGGATGGACACCTTAATGGGCGTTATGCCAATAAAGGTTCTGTGACTGTGACACCTTAATGGTAGGGATGAAGTCCCAGAGTAACTGAATTTATCTCTAATATTTTTTCTGTGTACCTCACAGCCCATTTTTGCATATATGGATTGACACCTGGGAAGCAATCCACATGCAGATTGTACTTGATACATCAAAACATCTATTTTTAGATTTTATTGCTTGGAGGGTTATTTTTATGGGGTTTTTGTTATTGTAACCTATTTTGAGCCTTCAGAAATGAGTTGGGTAAGAAGCCCAAATTACCTACATAAACTCAGTATTTCCAAGTACTGTGCTGGAACTTGTCTGGCATGAAGCAGTGACATCTGATGTAACTGAAATTCAACAAGCAACAAAAGGGAAGCGGTAAAAGAAGATACCAATGCTGGGACAATAATTATGTTAATCTGTACAAGATCAAAAAAAACAAACACCGCAGATACTGAAGAGTGAAATATTTACAGACACTGTTTGAAGTTATAGGAATACTTCATGAAAGCTGCTTAGAATGAATTTTTGAAGAAATCAGAAAAATTGAGAGAGAAGACACAAAGATCAAGTGGGTTTATTTCTATTTCACGCCCCACTAGGGTTGCCAGGTCTGTGTTCAATAATACCTGGTGACTTTGGGGGTGGATCCAGGAGGCGGGGAGGTTGGGGCGGGGAGGGGCTCCAGGATGGTACAATACCATAGAATCCACCTTCCAAAGCAGCCATTTTATCCAGGTGAGTTGATCTCTGCCAGATGGAGATCAGCTGTAAAAGCAGAAGATTGTCAGGCCCCACCTAGAGGTTGGCAATCCTACGCCCCACCACAATGAAGGAACAGAATGTTCTTGCAATTTTTTCAGTGTAACAAATGTAGACATATAATTCGTAGTGCCATCCTAAACCAGAGTTACACACTTTGAAACATATTAACTTCAGTGAAAGTCAAAAGGTGTAACGCTGAGTAGGATGACACTGTTGCAACCTTACTGTCATTGGAAATGACAGTTCTTGAAGATCAGCCATACAACTTGATCTGAGGTATTTTTACTTGAATGCAATGTTCAATGGAACTTACTCCTAAACAAATGTCCATAGAATTACAGCCTTAGGATCTCATTTATCTGTTATGGTTAATCAGGATGAAGTCCATTAGGGGGTTGCTAAGCAATTTCTTCACCATGTCTGGAAAAGCATTTATATTCTGGTCAGCACTGGAAAGATAAACATTTCTAGAACTATCCTTCTATGGGCATTGTTTGCATTTCCCTATCCTAAAGGATTTTGTTCTATTTTAATTTAAGAATATTGTATGGGTAGAATCATTAAGGACTCTACAATGCTTGAACTTCAGTAAATTAATAGTTTCAGGTTTACGGATGCTTCTGTTTTCTAGTTTTATAGCCAGCATTTTTTCTGGGGGAAAAGCAATGACAGTTGCCAGGCAACCAAGATTCAGACTAGCAAACCTTTATTTTACATACAGGTCAGTCATAGTTATAAGGGCACCAAA
Organism: Heteronotia binoei; assembly: GCF_032191835.1. NCBI lineage: Eukaryota > Metazoa > Chordata > Lepidosauria > Squamata > Gekkonidae > Heteronotia > Heteronotia binoei. The sequence continues at coordinate 72,965,590 of NC_083223.1, forward strand.
AATATGCTGAAATTTTACACTTAATGAATCATGTATAGGGGAACATTAAGGCTGATGTAAATATAATAAAACTGTGTTGTAAAAAAGTATTTCAAATGGTCCTCTTAATTTTTAAAAAGAGTGACATATTTAATATTGTCATATATGACATGATCAAAATTCTCCTCCTCTTCCTCATCATCATCAACAACTTTATACTTCTCTTCATTATCATCATTATTTATCACATTTTAAATCTGTTCTTCCTCTAAGGAGCTTCGGGTGATGTACGTTATTCTGCTCCATTCCATTTTATACTAATAACAACAAAAGCTAGGTTAAGCTGAGACAGAGTGACTGGCCTAAAATCACATAGCAAGCATCATGGTAGAGTAATTCAGTATTCTAACCACTATATGTCATTGAATTTTAAGATTAGAAGATTAATAGTGCCATCCTAAACAGTTACACCATTCTAAGTCCATTGACTTTAATGGTCTTAATAATGTTTATGTTTGCACTTTAAAATTAGAAGATTACACAACCACTTTTAATGATAACTTGAAACCTGACACTTCAGGTGGGCTTTTTCTCCCTATGCAATGATATAGCAAGGATCAAATCTTGAAAAACAAACTCTCTAAAGGTTATCTTGAGGCAAGATATTTATAACTTTATGAGGAGGAGGTGGATTTATACCCCACTCTTCACTTGGAGTCTTAGAGTGGCTTACAATCTCCTTCCTGTCCTCTGCCCACAGACACCCTGTGAGGTAGATGGGGCAGAGAGAGCTCTGAGAGAACTGTGATTGACCCAAGGTCACCCAGATGGCTGTACATGGAGGAGTGGGGAATCAAACCCATCAACATCAATAAATGTATTGTTTATTGCCATTGACCTTCACAATTAAAACATAAACAAAATTACAAGCAACCAAAGTTAAAATTCTAAAACCTCAGCATACAGTCAGCATGATGATAGTAAAGCAATTCAGTTAGAGGTATTCTTTGAAACAAAGTTTGCTTTAATCTTCCTAGCAGCTGGGGCAAAGAGTGCTAATCTATAGGAAACAAAGTGTTAGCATATAAATTTATCAAACCCTGTTCTCTAGATTAGAGTTCACCACTCTTAACCACTTAGGCTTCCCAACCCCCCCGCCCGGGCGGGGGACCCCCGATATGCAGCCTCCTCCCCGGGGGGGAAATGGCGCCAATTTTGGTGCCACTCTAGGATTTTGTCTCTATGATACCAGAGAGATGCTCTAGGATTTGTCTCTGTGATTCCCTATGTGTCCCTTGCCGGCGCCACTCCCAGCTAGCACAAGTCTTTGACTGACAGGGCAGTTTCAAGTTCTGAGAGAAGCGGGCTTCAGTGGGCTTGCCCCACCCTCCTCTCTTCAGCAGCCGCATTTCCTGTCCCAGCAGCCCTCATTTGGAGGGTGTGGGACTAGGGCAAGTTGCTTGGTGGTCGTCTTTGCTTCCTAGCCCCAGCCTGAGGCCTCAGAACAAGCTGAGGCAGCAGGTGCAGCACAGACTGGAGCTGAGCCACAATCTGGAAACAACAGGTAAGGGTTGTTGTTTTTTTCTCCAAAGAAGGACGACTTTGGTGTTATTTTTTTTTTCCATGCTGCAGGCAGTAGGCCCATGTGGCAGCAGCACATACCGCGCTTTTTGAAGCTGTCATGCTCAGTAGGGGTGGCAGGCCCTCTCAGCCGCTGGCCAGTTTAAAAACCATGTGCAAGGGGATTGTAAAATGTACTTGGGTGTAGGTTGAGGGCGGCGGCACGCTCTTGTGTCTGCTGGGCAAGTTAGATCTTGCTTTGGAGATGTGGGGTTTAAACGCCCATTTGCTTGCGGGGAGGGGGAGCGGGGGGGGTGAGGGCAGCCGGCTCTTGAGCAAGGATTAAACTGCTCTGGGGGGTGAGGGCTGTGGGCTCTGGCCCCCTCCCAGCAGCTATGGGCTTTCTGGGCGGGTGTGTGTGTGGAGGCCAGCCTTTGCTTCATTCCTGGTCGAGGCTGCCAGTGCAGCTTGCTCTCCAGGCTTTTCTTTTTTCTTTTTAAACTGACTTTGCCTCCCTGGGAGCGGGGGGGGGGGGCACTTTTTAACCGGCTTTGCCTCCGGTTCAGAGCTGGGGAGGGGCGGGGGAGGATGCTCTCAGGCTGCTGCTGCCCAACTTACTAGTGGAGCCATCTGCATTCAAACTCTTTTAAAATTATTTTTTAGCTGACTTTGCCTTCCATTCAGGGCTTGGGGGAGGGGCAGGGGAGGATGCTCTCAGGCTGCTGCTGTTACTCAACTTACTAGTGGAGCCATCTGCTTTCATGCTCTTTAAAATTATTTTTTAACTGGCTTTGCCTTCTGTTCAGGGATGGGGGCGGGGAGGATGCTCTCAGGCTGCCTCTGTCATCCAGGTTACATGGGGAGAGTGGAGTCGTCTTCATCAATGCTCTTTTGGGGGGGGGTGTTAAATGCCCTGGCTTCACCTGTTTGGGAGTGGGGGAGGAAGGGTGCTCTCAGGCTGCTGCCTTGTGCAGCTTACTTGAAAGAGAGTGGAGCCCTCTTCATCCATGCTTGCAGGGTGGAGAAGGGGGGATAAATGTCCTGGCTTTCGCCTCTAATTTGAGAAGGGAGGGGGGAAGGATGCTCTCAGTCTGCTGCCACTAGGCAGCTGGATTGGGTGAGAGTGGAGCCATCTGCATCCATGCTGGCAGGTGTGTGTGTTAGATGCCTGGGCTTTACCTTCCATTTGGAGCTGGGGGGATAAATATGCTCTCAGGCCCCTTTCCAATGCTGTGTTCCTTGCCTCAGCTGCCTTCCTGGGATAGCCTAGACCTGTGATTGTCATTCCAGCCCCCATGAAGAGAGAGTGTTTTGCTCAGTGTGGTCATTGACCCATTTGGACTGGCCAGAGCACCTCAAATGACAGAATTCCATGATAGAGCACCTCAAATGACAGAACCTACTGCCAAGCTGGTAGGTTAGGCTGAAAGTGTGTGACTGGTCCAAACTCTTCCAGCAAGCTACCACAGGAGACTGAGATTTTGAACCTTTGTTTGAACATGCTGCCAGTTTGCATAAGAAACTCCAGCAATCACCTCCTGGCTACTGAAGCAAGGGAACATTAGTGACTTACACTGAATTGTAATAATCTTCATACAGAAGGTCTGGAGTATTTACAGCTGGTTTTAGAGGATAGAATGGAAAGTCAGAAATGTGACAGGAAGCCCACTTGAAACACGCACCACCAACATACACAAACACAAGAGGCAGAAATGATGAGAGGCTAATAGGACAGCAGTTATTGTACAGCTTTTTATTTATGTTGACAGCTTTAACAACAGTGGTACTATTAAATATATATTGAATCTACATAGGAGGGAGCTGAGCTTGGAAGTCTGACTTGCCTAAAGTTTCCAAGCAAGTACATTCATTTCTGAAGAACGATTTTTAGGATATAGCTGTTGGTATGATGCTTAGCTCTAGGGATGCCAGCCTCAAGGTGGGACCTGTGGATCTCCTGAAATTACAACTCATCCAGACTACAGAAGTCAGTTCCACTGGAGAACTGGAGGAGGCGGGGTTTTGGTGCTGGAAGTGACATCATTGGAATGGGTGGAAGTGACATCACTTGACCTTTGACCTAGAAATGACATCACAGGAAATGACATCACAAAAGTCTCCTGGCTCCACCCCCAAAGTCCCCAGATATTTCCTGAGTTGGACTTGGCAACCCTATAACCACTACACCAAAATGGCCATAGGTATGCTACTTTGGATGTGTAGTAGCAGTGGCCAACAAAGGTAAATGGCTGGCAGGAAAAGGCTGGGAAGCTACTTCTAGCTACTTAGTTAATGAAGCTCCCTGCAGGAGCCTGAAGCTTTGTCATGTACTGCAGCCATGCAGAGCCTTTCCCAGTCTTCCTTCTTTCTCTCTCCAGCTGCCATCAGAAGCATTCTTTGGCATCATCAAGTCACATAAGAGCCACATAGAATAAATGCCAGATGTTTGAGAACCGCAAGACATGAATTTCAGATATTTGAAGAGAAGGAAGGAAGGAAGGAAGGAAGGAAGGAAGGAAGGAAGGAAGGAAGGAAGGAAGGAAGGAAGGAAGGAAGGAAGGAAGGAAGGAAGGAAGGAAGGAAGGAAGGAAGGAAGGAAGGAAGGAAGGAAGGAAAATTGGTGGGAAGGGTGGAGGAAAGGAGAGCTGGAAAGAAAGCAAATTTAACTTTAAATGCATTCTCAAGCCAGTTGATGGGGTGGTGGGGGCTTTGAGAGCCACACAATATGTGTGAAAGAGCCACATGTGGCTCCCAAGCTGTGGTTTAGCCACCCCCATCAAGAGTACTGGTAGAGCAATGTATTTCTTGGATGGCTCATTCTTGGATGGTGGCAGCTCGATGCTAGTATTTCCTAGCCTGTTTCCTTCTGCTTTCAGGTTTGGCTCAGGACAGAGCCTTGCTGCTGTAGATTGCAGCAAGATAAGTGAAACATGTCTCTTTTGATTTTGTTAGATCTCCTGGCAGCTTTTGACATGTTGAGCAAGTTTTGACTATTGAGCAAGATTTGAGTCCAATAGCACTACATTACTAAGATACCTGGAGATAAGAAAAGGCCAGATAGTACAGTGCAGAAATTGTTTTGCCTCTTCCTTGTGAGTATACTGGAAAACCATTGTCAGCAACTCAGCATGTAAGGCATGGAATTTATCCTGTGGTGCTCCTTAGAGTTCAGTCCTTTTGCCTTTGTTGTTTATTATGTATGCTAGATCTTTGATTGAGATCAGTGGGCAGGATGTAATCAATATTCTGATAATGCACAACTTAATATTTCATTGCAAAAGCCTCCAGAAATAATAGCCTGATTTCTGGGTCAAGTGGTTGAGAAAGAAGAAACTGAGTTAAGCTGTTTCAAAAAGCAGCTGCTCCTCTGCTTAAGAACATAAGAGAAGCCATGTTGGATCAGGCCAATGGCCCATCCAGTCCAACACTCTGTGTCACACAGTGACAAAAAAAAAAAAAAAAAAAATTCTGCTTAGTGGAGCAGGTTGATCTGCACTTCCAGTTTATTTCCAGGTTCAGTCCAAAGATGCTGGTCATCACAGTATCTGAAGGACCACTTTATTTGTTCAATTTTAATACGGTCAACAACCAGCACAAATCAGACCACTTCTCCTGGCATAGGAATGTGAACTCACGAATCTCCTGATTATTCATTTTCCATGAGAAGTAGAGCTGGCTAGGATGAAAGAGTTGGCTTTTTCTGTATTGCCTCCTTTAAAAACAATGGCTTACCCAATCCCAGCCCTCTCAGCCCTCAAAAATGCCTGTAGACCTGAGTATTATATAGGCTCTTTTTTTGCTGACAGTTGTTTAATAGTGAGTAGACACTGAGCTGTTGCTTTTTGAGTGGTCAAATTTGTAAACTGTTGAGGTTTATTCATGGGCAATATTTTATTTGGTTTTGTTATGAGTAAATCCAATAGTTACTAATTTTGCTTTGTTAGCTTCTTGAGCTTATTTGGAAGAGCGAGATGTAAAGAAATACATAAAAACTTTCTTTACACATATCTTTCAAAGCCTTTTCCAGGTCTGAACAACTGACAGAGAATTAAAATGGTCTTGTTTTCTTTATTTATTTATTAGATTTGGACATGCACACACAAGAGAGAAGTGGAATAATTTTCCTTAAGACAATTTGACCCAATAAATGCCAAGATGGAAGAACACAATGAGCCTTGGTGACTGTGGAAATTGTGTTACTAAGAATATATTGCTTCTCGCACTGGCTTCCTGTGCTTTCTGGTGGCCTCACCAGCCCATGTGAAGAGCTCTTGGTCCGCAGGGCTGCCCATGTATTCTGACTGAGTCTTGGTAATGGAACACAACAAATTACAGTGTGTGTGTGTGTGTGTGAGTGAGTGAGAGAGAGAGAGAGAGAGAGAGATCAATTCTGTTGTGTTTCATTTTGTTTCAGAAAAGACTGCATAATTTAATTCCAGGATTTAAAAAGTACTGTGGACTGTGAGGTAGAGTATGGCTTGAATGCTGCCTGATAGGAATGATTATTTGTAGTCCTGCATACTGCTCACCTCTTTCTAATAGTTACAAAATATCTACCAAAAAATCTCCAGGGATTTATCACAATAAATAAAATGATAGAAGCTCTCTTATAAGTTATAGCCTTCCTTGATGTTGAACTCCAGCATAGGCCAAAAATTACCTCTATCATAACCAGATGTTGGCAGTAAAAATAGGTTTAGGCTTGCAAAAAGTAAGAAATAAAACAAGCAATGTCAAATAGATATTTTCAGCAGACAGTATCCAAACTCATCCTAATTTGGGGCAAACAAACTTTATGGGAACAATATGACATTTAAGTTTTTGAAGCAATTGTGGCAAAAAACTGGAAGTGAACATGTAAAGTACAAAATTTGTGCGGTAAAGTTCAGGGCAACAGTATCTGAGATAGCAAATGGAAGTCAAAGTTGAATATTGCTGTGAAAATCCATTTAATAAGTGTTCCTTTAAATTACATAAGAAGGCACTTCAACTGTGTCTTAATTGACTACTCAGATACCTAATTTAATTGGAAAATTGGAAAATTTAATTGTAAATGTGCTTTATACCGTTTACACAGGTGATAACATGACAGACATTTAACACTCCATTCTTAACTCACAATAGGAAAACTATATCAAACTTGCACACAAATGAAATTACATTTAGATTTTATTTCAGAGAAAATTACACCATGTTTATTCTAGCATGTTTATTCTAGCATGTAACTAACCACAATCACTGCATTCTGATATGACCTTTTAATAGCAGCAGCTATATCTTTGGGGAAAGGGTTGTAGAAAAATAATTCCTTTCAACTCACCAATCTTCTTTACACTCTGCTGTATCACTTTTCCCATGCCTAAGCACAATAACTTGATGTATTCCAGAGATCAGTTTATCACACAAGCAGTGAAGCAAGATGAAAAAATACAGGATGCAAGACTTATATTGATGAGTTATGTGAGTATTCAGGGATAGACTTATCTCTGGCTTTTCTACTAAGGATGTTTAGCTGACTGTGTGAAACTTCCAAGTTAATTTTTTTTATCTGCTTAAGTAATGGTTGTATTGTTTAAATGGGTTTATATCAGTAGTGCTAATGAATTTATACCAGTGTACAGAATAAACTAGATGAAAACATTCTAAGTTCCTTAGGAGTTATTTTAGGTCATTCATATTTGCAGAATGTTTAAATGACCCACTGGAGTAACCCACCTTGGAAAAGTCTGGGTTCAGCTTAATGTTGCTGCATATGCCTACTTCTTACTGGGTAGTAAACCACATGACTGAATGATCCTCCATAGAAAACTCTGTTGAAAATTAGATGACAGGAAGCAGGGTTCTATTTTAGCCTTATTTCTGGCTTTTATACGTAATAATACTGGGGAGGGTTTGTAAGGAATCATTTCATTATATGTGCTTCCAGCTGTAAAATGAAATGACACAATGAAGACAAAAGCTGTGATCACACACACTAAATAATGCACCTTCAGTCCACTTTTAATGCACTTTCCAACTGGATTGTACTGTGTGAACTGGCAAAACGCAGTTGGAAAGTGCATTGAAAGTGGATTTAGTGCCTTATTTAATGTGTGTGACTGCAGCCAATGACTCAGCGTAAGTCAGTGCCTCAGTTTTCCAGTGCCACATTTGAGTCCATATGGTCATCGTTTAATAGTTTAATGACCACGATCAGATGTACTAGCAGTGGAAGATCAGGATTACAAGCAAGAGATATTTAAAATCTGTAACTTGATGCTAAAAATGTATAAGATTACAAGAACTTCATAAAGGTTGACAGAATTTTAAATTTCTTAACTTTGGAAGAGAAGATGGAAGATGATCTTATCATTTACTGTAGAAGAGAATGATGCCTCTATGATTCTATGAATAATGTTTGAAGTACATATATACCTTTACACACGCACACATCCTTTTGCTGTATGGGTGAAATAATTTTTTCCAGCAACTAAAACCACAGATCATGGATTCTGAGAAAACACAGTCCTTCCCTTTGGTAGCGGTGGAAGTCACTTTACAGGTTATCAGGGATGGAATTCTAGCAGGAGTTCCTTTGCATATTAGGTCACATACCCCTGATGTAGCCAATCTTTCAAGAGCTTACAAAAAGAGCCTTGGAAGATTGGTGTGTGGCCTAATATGCAAAAGGAGCTTCTGCTAGAATTCCACCCCTGCAGGTTATTAAATACTGTGTGGAAGTGTTCATTTTCATATATTAATGTTATTTGTGTAAATGGTTTCCCATGCAAGATTTCTTATTACCATGGTTGAATAAACCTCAGATCTCTGCCTGTTCTTTTTAGAATTTCTCCATGTGATGCCACCTGCATAAGCATCTAGTCCATGTGTCTGTATCAGCTGCTGTTTTTTCTGTCCCTGCTGTGCTATATTTTCATATGATGTGATTAAAAAGCTGCCAGGATACAGTAAGATGATGGTCCCCTATTGTTGGATTGCTACATTTTTGGCAGCCAGGTGCACAAATTCTAGTGTATAACTATCAGGGGAGAAAATAGCTGCCCCATGAATGCACAAGATCCTGCTTAAGCACTGAAAACTGTGCACAGAGGCATGAAATTGACTAGACTATCCTCTCTTCTGTATCACAGTATGGAGAAGCCCTTTCCCTGCAGTGGCAAAGTTAAGTAACGGTTGCCAAGTTCACCCTTAAAGTGAATTTCTGTTGTGGTAGCCTGTGTTCATCTTGCAGCTAATCAAACAACAACAGAAAATGAGTCATTATCTTAAAAATTACCAGTGGAGGGACTCCACTACATTGATGCTGAGGTAAAGGGAGAGTTTTGTCTGTTTCAACTCCCACTTGCACAAAAGGAAAGGGGAGGGACGGTGGCTCAGTGGTAGAGCATCTGCTTGGGAAGCAGAAGGTCCCAGGTTCAATCCCCGGCATCTCCAAAAAAGGGTCGAGGCAAATAGGTGTGAAAAACCTCAGCTTGAGACCCTAGAGAGCCGCTGCCAGTCTGAGAAGACAATACTGACTTTGATGGACCAAGGGTCTGATTCAGTATAAGGCAGCTTCATATGTTCACATAGCTTGCAATTTTTGCAACAAATTGGGAAACTGAAGAAAATCATTGGGCAGTATGACAAAGGCTGCTAAAAGTAGGAATGTGTGAAATGTGTAAATTCGCCTTTTTAAGCAAAATCTGAAGATGTTCTTTGCCCATTTAAATTGTACAGAAAAAGAGCCTTCCTGTTGGCTGCTGAAATTTAAGCAGCTTATCTGCAAAATTATCACAACCCAAAAAGGCAGCTGCAGCAGTAAAGCAGCAAATGAAAAAGGACACGGTTGTTTGTCCATTAATTTAAAAAATCATCACTGGAGAGTTAGCCAACTATTGTTCAGTTTCTAATCTGCTCTTCCCAGTCCAGAGCAACTTCAGGCCTTCCTGGATAAGACATATGCTTGAAACCCATTTCAGTCAGCCTTTGGCCCCAGCTATGGGGCAGAGGCAACACTGGTGACTAGCTGGTTATCTCTGTTTGCTGTATTTCGATTTATCAGCAGTATGATAGTGGATCCTGTTATGCCATCCTGTTAAGACATTTGAGGCAGAAATAGATATCAAGGGACATGCTCTGGGATAGTTTAAATAAATCCATATAGATATATATTGTTGGAGACCAGTTTTCATCCTGTAACATTTCTCAAGGCTCAGTTCTACCTCCCATGCTGTTTAAAAATAAAGTTATTATTATAATCTTTATGTAAAGCTCCTGAGAATGATTATTCACAGATCTTGGGTTCCCAGGGTCAGTTCAAGGTGCCAGCTACCACTGGCCATAGCCTAAGACCCACATACTTCAAGGACCTGATGTGCCCTGCTGTGACTTTCCATTCATAAGGTCCTCTGAAAGTGCCATCCTGCGAATGAGTGAGATCAACAGCTTCTGTTACCTGAACTGTCTTAGCAGTGGGCCCCACTTTGTGGAATGGGGCATTGTAGAAGAAATAGGATTGTACTAAACGAAGGCACTTTCATAAAGGGAATCCGGTTCTAGTTTATCGCACCATTTCTTGTATTATTATCATGTTCATACTGCATTGTTTTTGAGGATGTCATTTTTAAAAAGTGAATAAGACTGTAGTAGATTGAATTTGTCATGAAGAAGTTTTCATAGAGAGAATGGGGTTGCACTTTTGTGAATGTATTGTCCATTTGTGAATGTATTGTCCAGTTTCCATTGCAATGGCTTTGAGGGTATTTTTTTTGTAATTCAGTTGCTGCGTTGTTTATGGTATATCATGCATTGTTTTCTCTATGTCACTGCTTATTTTAATTTTGCAAACCTCTTTGGGTCTCAGCAAAAGAGGTGGGCTGTAGGCATAGTAAATAAATCAATAATATTGATCTGTTGGTGAATCTTCAACAGAACAACTCAACAACTTAAAGGGACATCAGGATATGTTGCCAGGCAGAAGCTGGAACTGCTCAAAACGATTATTGGGAGAATAAGAGGATAGAACAAAATGACATGGTCTGTGGGAAAAGCAGAACAGGATGAATATGTACAAATGAATAACCATGTCAGAAAGATCTAGATCTAAAAGGCTCTAGTATATACAGGCTCTAGTATATAAAACCACAGTGCGGGTATTCATGTATTATGCTTTGCTCTAACTGTATTCTTGATTAGCAAAAGACATGAAATCTCTATTATTTGTACTACAGGATACTGCTTTCACAATGACCCAGCCTCCATGCTCCACCAGAGTTAAATAACCTTTTTTAAAAAAAAAAGTTTATTTTGTTCTTGAATGGATAAAAACTCACTCACTATACTACAAAGAAATATAAAACAGTGGTTTATGATGAAAAGAAAATGTAAAGTTATTCACTCCTTTGTATCTGTTCCTTGTCAGTCTCTAAGACTTTGAGAGCCAGTTTGGTGTAGTGGTTAAGTGTGTGGACTCTTATCTGGGAGAACTGGGTTTGATTCCCCACTCCTCCACTTACAGCTGCTGTAATGGCCTTGGGTTAGCCACAGCTATTGCAGGAGTTATCCTTGAAAGGGCAGCTGCTGTGAGAGTCCTCTCAGCCCCACCCACCTCATAAGGTATCTGTTGTGGGAGGAGAAGATATAGCAGATTGTAAGCCGCTCTGAAACTCTGATTCAGAGAGAAGGGCAGGGTATAAATTTGCAGTCTTTTTTTTTTTTAGATTGTAAGGGCATGTATTTCTAATGTTTTATTGCTCAGAATCCAGCTTAGATCTATTCAGTGGGGCTTACTCCCAGGAAAGGTTTTTAGGATTGTGCTGTAATTGTTCCCTATATTATAAACCATTTAGTAGTGGTTCTTCACAGGTTCTGGAACAAATGGAACTAGGCCCTTCCCCTTAGGTTCAAAGACCTTCCACCAATTCACTCTCCTTGGAATGAGTTGCAATGTAGCAAAGCAGACTGTGCCCTACACTTTGATGGAGGTTGCAGTTTTCTCAGCATGGATCTGGTGAGCACCCATTCCAAATATCAGAATACATCAGAATGGTGGACTAGATGGATTAAGGGCTGGTGGAATAGACGAGTAGAAATCAGTGAGTGTGTGATGTGTGCTATGAAGTCACTTTCAATTTATGGCAACCCTATGAATTAATGACCTCCCAACCATCCTATAGTTAACAGCCTTGACCAGATTTATATAATTGAGGGCCTGGCTTCTTAAACTGAGTCAACCATCTCATGTAGGGGCTTCCTCTTTTCTTGCTGTGTTTTCAGTGAATCTTGTCTTCACATAACTGACCAAAGTACAATAGCCTAGTTTGGACATTATAGCTTCCAGGGGAAGTTCAGGCTTGATTTGATGTAGAAACCACTTACCTGTATTCTTTGGAGGCCCATGTTATCCATAAATCTCTCCTGCAACACCACATTTCAAAGGAATCAACTTCCTTCCTGTCTGTTTTCTCCATTGTTCAACTTTCATACCACCACCCCCCTCCACACACAGTAATAAGGAACACTATGACATGAATTAACGTGATCTTGGTTGCCAGCGACATGTCCTTACACTTAAGGATCTTTTCTAGCACCTTCATAATTTCACCTCCCAGTCTCAATTTCCTTCAGATTTCTTGATTGCAGTCTTTCTTTGCGTACTGCTTATTGATTATTGAGTCAAGGAATAGAAAACCTGTAACAATGTCTTCACTATCAACCTTAATGTTGCGGAATTCCTTAGTAGTCATTATGGTTGTTTTCTTGATGTTGCTGTAATCCTGCTTTGATACTTTCCACTTTAACCTTCATCAGCAGTCATTTCAAGCCTTCACTATTTTCTGCAGTAATGTGGTGTTTGCCTATCTCAAATTGTTAATGGTTTTTCCACCAGTTTTCATTCACCTTCCTCTAAATCTAATCCAGCTTTCCTTACAATATATCCTGCATATAGATTTAATAGACAGGGAGATCAAATACATCCTTGTCTGGTACCTTCACCAGACAAAGCAGGAAGCAAACCCATTGCTTAGTCTAAAGGCCTGGCAAATGTATTATGCATTGCATTGCCAAGCTGGAAGAATAGGACATTGCTAGGGCAAGAGAGAGGAAGAACTATACATGGTTTGTTGAGGACAATTGTTATGTGCAGCCTTGCAGAAAGAATGTTCAATCAAGTCTTCAGTGCTCATTACCACTGCATGGATTTGAACTTTGTTATGTATGTGGACTCAGGAAATGCTCCGCAGCATCATCCATCAGGATTGGAGAGACCACCTTGCAGAGTGTCTGCTGGCACAACTTTCCATTCCCAGCCCCATAACCGGCCGTAGCCCAGCTGAGCTCCTCATGGGTCGGTGGCTGACAACCCTGCTTGACCGTATGCATCCAGACCGCACCCCAGACCTACAAGAGGTACCAGTGGTGGTCTGGGTTTTGATAAAGGGGACTTGATGTTTGCCAAGAATTTCGGGGGGGGGGGACATGGATACCAACATGAGTCTCCAGGGTCTTAGGGGCAGTCATATATAAGGTAACTTCAGAGGGGGGTTTCACGATGAGACATTACATAGACCAGTTGCGGTCACGTGAGGCACCTGGGGATGAAGGCGAAGGGGAGGGCACAGATGACCCGATGGTTGCGCTAGATTCGACGGCCTCCAAACCAGCGGAAGCAGAAAGACCGGCAGCCATGCCCCTACTGGCACCAGAGACCCTGGAGGAACCAGAACTGCCATCGGTGCCAGAGACCTCTAGGGACCCGGACAAGCCGGGCAAAATCCCAGCAGCACCGGCCCCTCTGCTCACTGCACCAGAAGCTGTGACCACTCCACTCCAGTACTCAGATGGTCGACATGAAAGCACCACAAGCCTGCATACCTAAAGGACTATGTATACTAGGGCTTGTGAACTATGGAGGGAGGGATGTTATGTATGTGGACTCAAGTGAAGACTTTGGGTGTTCCTGTCTGGCTCATTGGAGCCATACTGACTGAATTTGGGGACCTGGGAACAATGGGCTGCCGGATCCAAATCTCTGCCTCCCTGACCAATCACAAGCCCTGTTGGTTTGAATGACCCAATAACGTGCTTGCACGGGAACCCAGAGATGTATATAAGTTGGGCCCCATTGGCCCTGTCCCCAGTCTTGTTAGTGCAGCCATCTGCTATGCTGTACTTAAGAGCTTGCCATCATTTATCCCTCGCCTCATCCATCCATAGAACCCACTATATTATAAACTTGAAGGATGTTTAATGTTCCATTCTTTCTATGGAAAACAAACAAACACATGAATAAGTCCAAAGACAAGCTATCCATAAGTTTTGCTATATTTTGTGATTTTCCATTTGATCTTCTGGCTCCTTTTGATTAGCTGGCAACAATGCCCAGTGAAGCCATTTCAAGGACACAATTAAGTTCTTCACACCCACTCTGAAACCTTTGTGGAGCAATATAAGAAGGGGAGATATGGTGCCAATTTCACTAATAGCCCATTTTGTTTTCATAAGTTTCCTTTGCCCTTCTATTATATGTTTTCCTTCTGGGACCGATTCAAAGCTCTGAGACTCTAGCTTGTGTTTTCTCAGCTAGTAGTGAAAAGTTTTTTTGTTGTCTTTTTTCCCCATGACCCTGCCAAGTGACTGAAAGGGTCACACTACCAGGAAATAGCACAGATAGACTCACAGTGAATTTTAATGGATATGCCAGGACTGATTTGTAATGTGAATTAAACCTCGATGTCAAATGTTCAAGTCTCTAGAAAGGTGGCTATGCACTTCAATCATACCAAAATATCTACCCCCACATCCTGTGCAGTTGAAATCTTGATACTGGATCTAATACAACTTGGTTCCGCGCCCCCCTTAAATGTTTCATTTTTTCAGGATACAAACAACACCCCCACTCAAATATCATCAATATCCTCTGATTTACAGAAGAGGAAAAAATAGAGAAATATGCAAAAAGAGGCTGGAGTCTGCAGACTTACTTTCAATCACTGAAAATTTATCTTCCTCTTGGGTCTTCTGAGTTGTTTTCAGGCATTGCCAACACACTTTCAAGCCCACACATATTCAAATATATCTTCACAGCCTCATAGATTAGAAACTTGCTTTCAAGAATAAAATAAAGGCACAGGTTCTCAGGAAATTGAATTATTTGCCTAACACAACATGCTGTGTGTTTTTCTACTTTCCAGTGGGATTCCAGTATATATAATATTGACTAAAATCACTTTAGGATTGTTGAGTCCTTGGACAGGCATTTTCTTCCTGCCTGAAACTTTATGGACAAATGTGAAGATGCATATAATAAAGCCATGGAAGTTTTGAGTAAGAAGTATCAGTGGGGTACTTAACATAGTTCTTATCACTGATTTCCAAATTGCCCCCAAAGTTCTTCCTCCCTCAGAGAGTTCCAGATGTGAATCCCTGCAAATATGCATCTGTAACCTTATGGGGCAAAAAATAAAATAGTCCTGGGTGGAAAATGGTAGTTTTTTTATTTTACAAAATCCACATCCTGCCTTTCTGCTACCACAAGACAGCTAACAAATTAGTAAAATCACATTTTAAAACTACCAAAGCCAATTAAAACCAGCAACCACAAAAACAGCAACACATCTGTGAAGAAGCCCTTATCCAGCTGAGGCTTCTTCCCAGCCCAGGTGGTCAATTAATAAAACTTTTCTCCTCACAGACCAGCCTGGCTGTCTGACAGAAATACCCCAAGCAGAAAGTGGCACACACACAAGTTTTTAATTTTTAAAACCAAAAGAAAAGGTTTATTGGTTTTTCAAAGGCAGGGGATGGGAATGTATTTACAGAAAGAAAATGAAGGAATGAAGTAAATCAGTTGGCAGAACTTAACAGTATACAAAGAAACACAGCACTCCCTTAGGGTGCTTATCAAGGCTGGCAGAGCCTTCAAACAAACAAACAAACCGAAAGCTAGGTTATCCTACGTTGGGATAACCCAAATAAAATCAAACATCAGCTGTGCCCAGTATCAATTTGGCTGGCACTATACTGTCCCACACACTCAGAAGCACTTCAAGCCCTGAGGTACTGGTTATCCCTGAAGGTCCACCTCAGACCCTGCTTCCAGACCTCTGGACACTGACTCTCTCTCAGGGTTCTATCACTAACCCACAACTTCAGAGTCAAGTCCCTTTTTGTCTGAAGCCTTTGTCTGTCCTGGATCTCCCCTCTGATAACCAAACTTTAGCTCCTCAGCTATCAGTGTGTGTATGATGTTCTGATTTTACACAGGAGTCTGACTACTGGCCTGTCAGCACTCCTAAAACAGCTGTCACCAGAGGCTTACTTGGCCTCTAAAAAGAAAACAAAAATATCTTCAGAAAATAGCCTTATTTCATCACTAGTTCTGTCCCCCACAGCTCTCAGTGCTCAAAACAGGTCTTTTCCCTGTCTGTGCAACTCCAGACTGAAGCCCAAGAACCTCTAGTCTCTGCCCTGCCTCCTATTTAAGTTTCTTTGGTTGCTAGGAGGCAGTCCAGCCAATCCCAGTGAGCCTGCTATTTAACTCACTCCAAGCTTGGCTGCACGGACTGTTTTCAAGTCTGTCACATATGTCCCACCCTTCCAGAACATTGTGCAAGGGAAAGGTTCACCGACTTTTCTTTGAACAATGGCCTCATGCTTAATGGCTACAACAACAGTATGCAATTGCTTAAATATTTCTATATATCAAACCATGTACAAAACACTGTGTATAAACCTTATTACATATACTTACCAGTACATTACTATAAAAACATTACAAAACAGTATAAAAACAGGTTTTCAGGGTTTTCTTTAAAGTACGTTTACCATCTTCAGTTGTGCATTCTTGACAAGGCATCAGCGATGACATTCTGCTTGCCCTGCACATGCTCAATGTCAAAGTTGAAATCCTGGATTTGTAAGCTCCATCTAACCAGTTTACTATTGGTACTTCTCACTTGATTTAACCACTTGAGTGGGGAGTGGTCAGTACAAAGGGTAAACGTTCTTCCCCACAAGTAGGGTTTCAGCTTCATTACAGCCCATACAATGGCTAAGCATTCTCTCTCAATTACAGAGAGATGTTGTTCCCTTTCTAGTAACTTACGACTGATGTATACAGCCAGTTACAGATCCACCTAACAGTGACAGGATCCAAAACACATTTTACCAATTTATCAGCAAGAACAGTATATGGATCCTTATCAAAAGTCTTATTGAAATCAAAATAAACAATGTCTACAGCATTCCCCTGATCCAGCAAGGTTATAACGTTCTCAAAAAGGAGATCAGGTTAGTCTGACATGACTTGTTCTTGAGAAACCCATGCTGGTTCTTAGTGATCACAGCTGTCCTTTCTATATGTTCCAGGACTGACTGTTGGATAATTTGTTCTAAAACTTTTACAGGTATAGACATCAAGCTGACAGGTCAGTAGTTACCCAGATCCTCCTTCCCCTTCTTGAAGATGGAGATGACATTTGCCCACCTCCTTATGTTATGCTACAACATAAAAACAAGAATTGAAACATTTAAAACAATTATAACATTAAGCAGGAGGGAGAGATCACTGAGAGAAAAAATGAGACAAAAATAGTCTTCACCTATTGGCATATAATGGCAACAGGAGGGACAAATTAATCTCTGTGGTGGTGGAAGAGTTCCAGCATTTTGGTGCCACAGCTGAGAAGGCGCTCTCCAGGGTTGCCACCTTCCTAATCTCAGAAGTCAGGGGCATCCAAAGCTGGACATATAGGTTCATAAAGGAGTAGGCAGTTTTTCAGATATGTTAATTTCAAACCATATAGGGCTTTAAAGGTGAACACTTTGAATTATGCCCAGAAACAAACAGTGAGCCAGTTCAGATGGGCCAAGACTGAAGCAATATTGTCCCTTGGCTCCATTCCAGTCAATACCTTGGCTACAGCACTCTGCACCAACTGAAGTTCCTAAAAAAATCTCAAGGGTGGCCCCATACATAGCACAATGCAGTAATCTAACCCAAATGTAACTATGGCATGCACCACCATGGTCCAGGAAAGGCTGTAGCTGACTAACCAGACAAAGCTGATAGAAGACCACAGCCACCCCCTGCTTATCCACCTGGGTCCAAGTTCACCCCTTGTTCCTTCAAGAGGAAACTCCATCTAGGATTTATATATAAATTAAAACTTTGATATCCTGCCTTTCCTTTTGATCTAAGGCAGTTTATAATACTAGTGGGTGACACCTTAAATCTTGGGCCAGACCTTCAGCTCACCAGTAACACTTAAGTCTTGTCAGGATTAAGCTTCAGTTTATTAAACTGCATCTACTCCAAAACTGCCTCCAGGCACTAGTTCATGTTTCTACAGTCTCCTTGGGATCGGCCAGAAATACATGATAGACGTGAGTGTCATCTGCATACTGATAATGATAACCCAGCCAAAATCTCTGGATGATCTTACCCAGAAGTTTCCTGTAGATGTTAAAGAGCATAGGAGATAAGATGGAACCATGCAAACCCCAAAAGCCAAGTGGTGCAAAATTACAGGAATAGCAAAGTTCCTTTCTCTTCTGCACAAAACTGTAGTTTTGAAATGGCAATGACACCACTTTGGGGACTTTAATTTAAAAAAAAAAATCTCATCCTCTAGCATATGCTTCAGTGCTAATAATTTATGGGTAAAGCAGTAAGTGGAGGCTTTCAGTTGTACTGCTTCTTTATCACTTTGCCAAAAGGGACTTTCTCCCATGTCAATTGGCTAGAAAATTGAGAGGATGAGAAATTCCAGAGATGCAAAGAGAAGCACAGTAAGCTTGAAGAGGGGAAAGTCAGGCAACCCAAGCAATGCTGCAAAGGCAAGTAGAAAGTGTCCAGTTACAAGAAGTGTTCAGAAGCAGACAAATAACAGGATATGGCTGACAGAATAAATAGAAAGAGACTAGTCTTAAGGAGTTTCCATGACTCATAGCTGGGCTTCAGTAACCACAGCGGCACACAGAAATGATTCAAAAGGATGCAAGGAAAATGGACGTGGAAGAAATAAAAACGAAGGATAAAAGCTTTGTAAAGGCTGAGGGAGACAGGGAAATGGATGAGATGGAATGATGTCATGGAGAGATACCTTTCTTGGCGAGACATGTGGAAAATTGAGGCACATAGATTATAGCTCTGTTTATGATCCTCTGCCAGCAAGCACTTGTTTACAACATGGAGGGTTAAGAAAAGATGACAGCTGATCCTTAATGTGACAGGAAACCTTATTTCACAGCAAGTCTGGACAGTCCTGGCAGCAGATCAGGTCTGATAGAAACAGAGGCATGAAAATGTTTTGTTTCGTGTAATAGGCAAATAAAAAAGAGCAGATTATTGATGGTGTAAGGGATGGCAAGAGAGAGACATCTTCCCATTCTGAGACTTAGGGCTGGTGAACACAAAACAGCTCACATGTGAAGGCTCCTTTAAACTGTTGCCTGGGGCATCATCTCCATGCAGGAGCAAACACTAGACAGATCAGAGGATAGCTCCCCATACCACCACAAACATCCCTCTCCCAGACAGATAATACTGTGGAAGAACCTCCAGTCTACATGGAGAGCCACAGCTTGCCATGTGGAATGGGTTGCTATCATTTTAAAATGGCCTCCAGGTGGCATCTGTTTCCCATGCTTCAGCCACTGAGAGGAAAGCGAAGTCATTGCTAGCATTGCACAGAAATGAATGCGTGTTTTTTGAAAAGAGAGATTAGTTTTCACTCTCCCCAGGAGCCAATGTCAGGACAATCCTAAGCCTTCAATAGCTATGTAAGTGTCTGAAATTAAACGAGCAGATAGTTTGGATGGAACAGATGTCCCCATGGCAATACAAGGATATCTCACTCGCTAAGGAGTGAAGGGAATGAACAGATGATAAAGATTCACAGTATTTACTGACAGCGCTCAAGGTACACTGTGTATCTTTAGAAGAGAGCTGTAAAGGATACACATGGGAAGGGGAAGTGTACCACCATTACAGGACTCATAAGTAATGTGAGACATAATTATTCTTAGTGTCAGATGAGGACAGCAAGAGAAATGAAAACCTTATTGTTAATTTTAGAAGCATTGCAGTTCATGAGGCTGAAGGAAGTAAGAAACATTTTTAAAATGATCAGATTTTGAAATGAGAAATCATATATTTTGAGACATAGATTTTGAGTCATGGGTGGAGTTTCCATTACAAGCAATTGTGCAAATTCAAGGTGATTTGCCAGGGTTTAAATTCTGTATTATCTTTTAGGCCAGAACAAGTCTTGGATCATGAAAAGCAACAATTAAAAAACTGTCTTCATGAGCATGTATATGGTACATTCATTACTGACTACCAACAATTAGCCACCACATTTGGTATTCATGTAAGTGCTTCCATAATGATTTGGATGTTCATTGATCTTTCCCATAGGTGTGGAGACCTGATAGAGCACAGCCTTTCTCCATCAATCAACTTTAACAAATAAAATTGGTTAGTCCTTTGCTCAATAATTATTTCCTGAGGAGGATTAGAATGTGTTCAGTCAATAGAATATACATAATCCATACAAAAAAGTTTTTAAAGTATAATGCTACTGAGTACATGATATATAGTAATCTGTGCTATCTTCATTTCTTTAGCTATAAGTACATTTTAATCTTTATTGACACCATTTTAAAAGTACAGTATAACAGAAATAGTTCAGAAACAGTCCTGTCTGTAATATGTCAACATGGAACTGTTTTATTGAAAAGAAGATGGGGGGAGGATTTCATAATTTATAATTTATTTGAAATCTTTGCAAAGTGTTCACTTAAACTTCAGGATTACAACTTTTTCCATGCCATTTGTTAAAAAGACAATATCAGAGATTCATAGAATGGACCAAAAGTTCAGTATTTTCAGCCCATCCAGATATAGTACTTGTCCAGAGTATGTTATATCTTTGATGCAGACCACATCTCATTCTGTGTTATATCACTGATTACATTCCACTTCCTAGTTTGATGTTCTTTTTAACTTGACCATGTGTGTGTGTGTGTGTGTGTAAAAATATTGCTATGTCTTCCTTCCAATTCTTTGCCCCATTCATTTACAACAGCTTATATCCTACCACAAAAGCGCCATGGCACAGTGTTAAAGTTGCAGTACTGCAGTCCTAAGTTCTGCTCACGACCTGAGTTCGATCCCCAGTGGAAGTTGGGTTTTAAGGTAACCGGCTTGAGGTTGACTCACCTTCCATCCTTCCGAGGTCAGTAAAATGAGTATCCAGCTTGCTGGGGGGGGGAAGTGTAGATGACTGGGGAAGGCAATGGCAAACCACCCCGTAAAAAGTCTGCTGTGAAAATGTTGTGAAAGCAACGTCACCCCAGAGTCAGAAACGACTGGTGCTTGCACAGGGGACCTTTCCTTTCCTATATTCTGCCACTCTACTGACCAAAATTTGAAGCCTTCCTTCAGCTCTAGGAGCTTTCTCCAACTTGATCAGCTCTTCCTCCAGTAGAAGAACTACCTAAACTGGAAAAACGCTGAAAGACACATACCAGGGAGCAGTGGCCCACTGTCAGCAGTTGATATGAAGAATGTCTGCCAAGGTCCACTTTCCAGTAGAACTCCTCATCATCCAGACCAGTGACTGCTAGTGACAGTGGCTTCAGCTCTTCCTTCTCCTCATGACTTGCTTGTTTCCTTTCCCTCATGATATAATAATAGCAAGTGTATGCAAGTGAGGGAAACAGGGAGAAATTATGGATTGGCCTAATCTGGGGAGGGAGGAAATGACTGCCTACAGCCAGGAAGAAAGCATCAGAGATTCATTAACACAGTATATTAAACAAAGCAATGGCCTAATAGCTTCAGCAACAGGTGAGTGTTTCCTTGTACCTCTGGATAGATCCCAGTAGGCAGCTGTGTGGGTCTGAAGCAAAAGAACAAAGCAGTAGACAAATGCACCTTTAAAACCAACTAAGTTTTATTTAAAATGTAAGCTTTCATATGCTCTTAAGCAGATGATGGTCCGATGAAGTCTGCTTAAGAGCATACGAAAGTTTACATTCTAAATAAAACTTAGTTGGTCTTAAAGGTGCACTTGTCTACTACTTTGTTCTTGTATCTCTGAGGTTGGGGAATGTCATTAAAATAGGCAAAAGGCAAAAAAAAAAAAAATGGAGTTTGGAAGTCATCAATAAAGAGCAAAAAGCACCAAGCTAATAAAGAGAATTTCTAGGACAAGAAGGGGTGAAATTGGAGCCCTGGAAGAAGAGAATAGCTAGAGTGTTAATGATTTCTATCTTGCTGAGGCCATTCTACTATCAACTGACATGATTTGTTTTTTAAAAAGAAAAAGAAAAACCCTTCCCATTGCAGAGGAAGTGCTGGCACTACCATCCACTTACCCATACTCAATGCCAGAAAAGGCTAAGGAGATTTATCTCCACTCCATTATTCCTTGACTGCATTTCAACAGTGGTTCCATATCTGTTCTTATTCTGGTGGTAGTGGAAGGTACTATCAAGTTGCACCTGACTTATGGCAACCCCATAGAGTTTTCAAGGCAAGAGATGTTTAGAGGTGGTCTTCCATTGCCTGCTTCTGTGTAGTGTAGGCTTCCTTGGTGGGTTCCCATTGAAATATTAACCACGGCCAACCCTGCTAAATTTCTAAGATCTAATGAGATCGGGCAAGCCAGTGCCATCAAGGGCAGGACTTCCTTTGGTAATAGAGAAAAAATTAACGAAATAAGCAATAGATTTTGTGCAAGAAAAAAGATTTATTCATTTCAGGGATGCTGAGAAGCTGGATGTAAACACTACCACCAGCCAAACTTACCTTATTCAAACCCCTTTTGCAGGCTTACTTCTATCTTGTTGTCTGACATTTGACTTGAATACCATGAACAGGTTTGCATCTGTTCAGTAGCCACTTGTGCTCCAGGGTCAATTGTAGGTACTGACTTGGTTAAGTGTTACATTTATTTGTATTTATTAACAGGTTTGTCTATATAGTGCATAGACTTTTAGACAAAACTAAATTATATTGGAGCCTAGAATCAGCACAGGGGTAGCACATAAACACCTAATTTCTTTAAATGAAATTAAGTCCTTGGGGCCAGATGAACTGCATCCAAAGGTACTAAAAGAACTTGCAGATGTAATTTCTAAGCCTCTGGCCTTTTTTTTTTTTTTAAGCATTCTTGGAGAACAGGAAAGGTGCTGGAAGATTGTAGGCAGGTAAATATTGTCCCATCTTCAAGAAGGGGGAAAACAAAGATTCGGATAACTACTGACCCATCAGTTTGATGTCTATATACCTGGAAAAGTTTTAGAACAAACCATTAAACAGTCAGCCCTGGAACATATAGAAAGGACAGCTATGATCATTAAGAGCCAGCATGGGTTTCTCAAGAACAAGTAATGTCAGACTAACCTGATCTCTTTTTTTGAGAATGTTATAACCTTGCTGGATCAGGGGAATGCTGTAGACATAGTTTATCTAGATTTCAGTAAGGCTTTTGATAACGATCCATAAACTGTTCTTGTTGACAAGTTGGTAAAATGTGGTTTGGATCCTGTTACTGTTAGGTGGATCTGTAACTGATTGACATCTCACATCCTAAGAGTGCTTGTGAATGGTTCCTCATCCTCTTGGAAAGGAATGACATGTGCAGTGCCTCAGAGATGGGACCTATTTTGTTCAACGTCTTTATAAATGATTTGAATGAAGGAATATAGGCAATGCTTATTAAATTTGCAGATAATGCTAAAGTGGAAGGGGCTGCAAATACAGTAGAAGACAGAGACAGGATACAGGATGATCTTGACAGGTTGGAAAACTGGGTTAAAACAAATAAAATGAATTTTAACAGGGATAAATTTAAAGTTCTGCATTTGGGTAGGAAAAATGCAATTCATAATTATTTATTTATTTATTTATTTATTTATTATTACTTTACATTTATATCCCGCCCTCTCCGCAAGCGGACTCAGGGCGGCTTACAATATCATAAAAACAATCAATTCCATAAAACATATAAAAACATAGTTCACTTATCAATTTAAAACTATTTGCGCTGTCTCAATCCAGTCTGGCGGTATTGGGTTCTGACTATGATCGCCAGCTTCTGTAGGATGTCCGGTGGCAGCCCATTTTCAGTCAACCAGAAAAGCTTGTCTAAACAGTTCGGTCTTACAGGCCCTGCGGAACGCCGACAAATCCCGCAGGGCCCTTATAGCTTCTGGGAGGGTGTTCCAAAGTTCTGGTGCTGCCACCGAGAAAGCCCTGGATCTTGTTACGCATAGCCTGGCTTCTTTTGGGCCAGGGGCAGACAGCAGATTTTTTGTCCCTGATCGCAGTGCTCTCTGGGGGATATATGGGAAAGGCGGTCCCGTAGATAGGCAGGTCCCTGACCATAAAGGGCTTTAAAGGTTAGTACCAACACCTTGAAGCGAACTCGGAACACAACAGGCAACCAGTGCAGCTCTCTCAGCACTGGCCGAATGTGCTCCCGTCGTGGTAGCCCCATTAACAGCCGTGCCGCAGCGTTCTGCACTAGTTGTAGTCTCCGGGTTAGCGTCAGGGGTAGCCCCATGTAGAGAGCATTACAGTGATCTATTCTTGAGGTGACCGTAGCATGGATTACCGTCGCTAGGTCGCTGCGCTCCAGGTAAGGGGCCAGCTGCCGTGCTTGCCGAAGATGGAAAAAGGCAGATCTAACAGTGGCTGCTACCTGAGCCTCCATTGTAAGGGAGGACTCAAGGAGCACGCCTAAGCTCTTGACTTTGGGGACCGGTATCAGTGGCACCCCGTCAAGGGCCGGCAGCTGGATCTCTCTCCCTGGACCGCCCCGACCCAGGTAGAGAACCTCCGTCTTCGTCGGATTCAATTTCAGCCGACTCAGTCTGAGCCAAGAGGCCACGGCTTGTAATGCCAGGTCTAGGTTTTCCAGGGTACAGTCAGACTGGCCACCCATCAATAGGTAGAGCTGGGTGTCATCCGCATATTGATGGCAACCCAGTCCATACCTCCTGACAATCTGGGCAAGGGGGCGCATATAGATATTAAATAGCATCGGGGATAGGACCGCTCCCTGCGGCACCCCACAACTAAGGGAGTGCCTCTGGAATGCTTCCTCCCCTATCACCACCCTTTGTCCCCGATCTTGGAGAAAGGAAGTCAGCCACTGCAAGGCAGATCCCTGTATCCCCACATCGGTGAGGCGGTCAATCAGTAGCTGGTGGTCAACCGTGTCAAAAGCGGCTGACAGATCTAATAACAGCAGCACTGCAGAACCGCCCTGATCCAGATGTCGCATAAGATCATCCATGAGGGCGACCAGAACTGTCTCCGTCCCGTGACCTGGCCGGAAGCCGGACTGGAATGGATCCAGTGCGGAAGTGTCCTCCAGGAATCCCTGCAGCTGAGTCGCCACCGCCCGCTCTATGACCTTACCCAAAAAGGGAAGGTTTGACACCGGCCGATAGTTCGCCAATGTGGCCGGGTCTGCTGATGGTTTTTTTAAGAGGGGACGGACCACTGCCTCTTTAAGAGGTGTGGGAAAGATCCCTTCAATCAGGGACCTATTGATGATGTCCTGTAGTGGTTCACGTAGCCACGTTTGGCTAGCCTTTATAAGCCAAGACGGGCACGGATCTAACCTACAGGTCGTAGGGCGTACGGCTGCAAGGATCCTGTCGACTTCCTCCAGACTGAGTGGACTGAAGGAATCCAGAATTGAACCAGAAGACGTGCTCGGTGCCCCAAGTTCATCTACTGTATGAATTATGGCGGGTAGGTCGTGTCGGAGTGACGAGACCTTATCTGCGAAATAGCTCGCAAAAGCCTCACAGCCTATTTCCAATTCTCTACTATTTTGTTTGCCCTGCGGCAATTCTGTTAATGACCGAATTATACTAAACAATTGTGCTGGGCGCGAGGTCGCAGATGCCATTCTGGATGCAAAGTGTTCCTTCTTTGCAGTCCGAATAGCCATCTCATAGGCCCTCATAAATGACCTATATGATGTTCTCGTAGCTTCGTCACGAGCGCGACGCCATTGTCTCTCTAGTCGTCTTAATCGTCGTTTCATCGATCGCAGCTCCGGGGTATACCACGGAGCGGATCGTGATCGAGGATGAAGAGGATGTCTGGGGGCGATTTCGTCGATGGCCTCGGAGATCCAGTTGTTCCAGGTCTCCACCAGTCCATCCAACGAGTCGCCGGTAGGCCAAGGGTCCCGCATAGCCATCTGAAGCCGCAATGGGTCCATCTGACTACGCGGGCGAGCCAAAATCTGCTCACCGCCTAAACGGGACAGGGGTGGTATATCCACACGGGCCTTCAGGACCTGGTGGTCAGACCATGGCACTGCCTCAGCAGATATCTGACCCACTGTTACTCCCGCCGCAAAGATCAGGTCCAGTGTGTGCCCAGCCTGGTGTGTGGGCGCTGTTACATATTGGGAAAGTCCCAGTGCTGCCATGGAAAGCACTAGGTCCGTCGCGCGAGTGGAAGCTGCGTCCTCGGCATGGACATTGAAGTCACCCAGGACTATAAGTCGAGGATGCTCCAATGCCCAGCCCGTTACAGCCTCCATCAAGGACGGCAGGGCACTGGCTGGTGCGTTAGGCGGACAGTACACCAGCCAGATTGCCAAACTCTCCCCAACGTCCCACTCCAGGCCCACACACTCCACGCCCTTGATCTCTGGCGGCGGAAGCATCCTGAAGGAGCAATCCTCCCGCATGAAAAAGGCCACCCCTCCCCCCCGCCCACTAATCCGGGCCTGGTGAAGGACGGAGAACCCAGGCGGGGCTACTTGGGAGAGAGCAACTGTCTCCCCCTCCCGCACCCAGGTCTCCGTCACGCAAGCCAGGTCCATGTCCTGCCTGATGAAAAGGCAGGGGCGACTTGTATTGGCAACAGTATGTGGGGAAAGGATCTAGGGGTCTTAGTGGATCCTACACGAAACATGATAGCACTGTGATGCAGTAGTTAAAAAGGCAAATGCGATTTTGGACTGTATCAACAGAAGTATTGTATCTAGGTCACACATGGTATTGCTTTGCTCTGCTCTGGTTAGATCTCACATAGAGTACTGTGTTCAGTTCAGGGCTCCACTATTTAAGAAGGATATAGACAAGTTGGATTGTGTCCAGAGGAGGGGAACAAAGATGGTGAGGAGTCCGGAGACCAGGTCCTATGAGGAAAAGGTGAAAGAACTGGGTTGTTTTAGCCTGAAGAGGAGATGACTGAGAGGTGATATGATTGCCATCTTCAAGTACTTGAAGGGCTGTCATATAGAGGATGGTGCAAAATTGTTTTCTGTTGCCCCAGACGGGTGGACCAGAACCAATGGGTTGAAATTAAAAGAATTTCCAGCTAAACGTTAGAAAGAACTTCCTAACAGTTGGAGCAGTCCCTCATTGGAGCAGTCCCTGATTTTAATAAGACTTCCTTGGAAGGTGGTATAATCACCATCTTCAAGTTCTTAAAGGGTTGTCATATAGAACAGGGGTCCCCAACCACCAGGCTGTGGACCGGTACTGGTCTGTGGCCTGTTAGCTTCTGGGCCACACAGCAAAAGAGAGGGCAGCAAGACACATGATGCATATCGGGGGGGGAGGTTTCCTCCTTCAGACAGCTACCTTTGCTCCAGCTCACCTCCCACCTTCCCTGAGGCAGAAACCGCGAGAGAAAAGGAGGGGCGGGACCGGGCTGGCTGGGCTCTGCCCCCTTTTGGCTGCTCTCCTTTGTTCACTTCCTCGATGCACCAACCAGGTGCTGGAGACAGTGGGTAGGGTTGCCAAGTCCAATTAAAGAAAAATCTGGGGACTTTGGGGGCGGAGCCAGGAGACTTTGGGGGTGGAGCCAGGAACAAGGGTGTGACAAGCATAATTGAACTCCATGGGAGTTCTGGCCATCACATTTAAAGGGACAGCGCACCTTTTTAAATGCCTTTCTTCCATAGGAAATAATTAAGGATAGGGGCACCATCTTTTGGGGCTCATAGAATTGGACCCTTTGGTCCAATCATTTTGAAACTTGGGGGGTATTTTGGGGAGAGGCACTAGATGCTATACAAAAAATCTGGTGTCTCTACCTCAAAAAATAGCCCCCCCAGAGCCCCCAATACCCACCGATCAATTCCCTATTATTCCCTATGGGAATCGTTCTCCATAGGGAATAACAGAGTGCCCAGTAGACATTTCCCTCCCCCCCACGCTTTCTAAAGGGGGGGAGGGCCTCCATACCAGGGAATCCCCTGCCCCCTCCCTCTCTCTCTCACACACAAATACTTACTTGGTCTTCTTCCAGCAGAACTTTGCTTGCTGTGAAAACGAAAGCAAAATAAAGGGAGGGGCCGTTCTCCATGGAAAATGTTACTGACCCTTTCCCATGAAGCCCTTCCTGTTTCCTGTTTCCTGTGCAGCCTTAAAGGGGCACACATTTTAAAAACCGTTTGCAGGTTTCTAAACCTGCAGGAGCTCTACAATGACATGATGCCTACACGCATGTTCTCCCCCCCCCCCAGCTTCTGGATTTTTGGAGAGTGGGGGAGGAGCCTGCAAATTCGGCGGTCCCCCGCAAGGGCGGGGGGGTTGGGAAGCCTAGCAGTGGGTGAAACAAATTCTGACATGGAGATATGATCTGGCATGGTGGGGAGGGAGGGAGGGAAGGAAGGAAGAAGGGAAGGGAAGGCATGGGAAAGCAGGGGCAGGGCGGCTCCAGCATAGGAGAAGTCCAACGAGTGGGTGGAAACTGTGGATCTGTTTGGCCCACTGGCCGGGGCCTAGGCATTGAGTGAGCTGCAACAAAGGAGTAGTGGGAAAATTGAGAGTTGTTGGCTGGGCGGGCCTAGATAGTGTGACAGACGAGGCCCTTCTTATAGGCATGGTTTCATTCCACAGAGAGGGAAGCTCAGCAGTGGCAAGACAGGGGCAAACTCAGCCAGGAGAGAGGGAAAGATCTGGTGAGACCAAGGTGGGGTTTTGCCCAA
Source organism: Heteronotia binoei (assembly GCF_032191835.1). NCBI lineage: Eukaryota > Metazoa > Chordata > Lepidosauria > Squamata > Gekkonidae > Heteronotia > Heteronotia binoei. Next base: position 72,994,095 of record NC_083223.1, read on the forward strand.
TGCAGTTGTGAAATCCTGCAGACACCTAGCAGCCAATTTAGGAGGTGCTGCCTGCCACCCTGTTCCCTCTTTCTGGGGACTTTCTTTGGGTACAATCACTTTGTGTTATATTCTTAGTATGTTTTGGACTCTCGGTGGGTTATGCAGAGTGAGTTCTGAGGCATCACACCTAAAATGGCACTGCAAAATGGACCCCTCCCCCTGCAGACTCCCAGTGTGGATGTGTGGTGTGTTGTATATTACAATGTAATAATAGAAATAAAGTGCACATTTATATTTTCCCAAAATCATTGCTGCCGCCCCCCCCCCTTCCCCCTGGTCCTTGGAAAAATTGTGTTTCACAAAACCGGTCCCTGGTGCCAAAAAGGCTGGGGACCACTGATATAGAAGATGGTCCAGAATTGTTTTTTGTTGCCCCATAAGGTTGGACCAGAACCAAAGGGGTTGAAATTAAAAGAGTTTCCGGCTAAACATTAGGAAGAACTTCCTGATAGAGTGGTTCCTTGGTGGAACAGGCTTCCTCGGGAGGTGATGGGCTCTCCTTCTTTGGAGGTTTTTAAAGAGAGGCTAGATGGCCATCTGACAGCAATGCTGATTCCGTGAATTTAGGAAGATCATGCAAAGGAGGGCAGGAAGGGTTGCATCAGTGTTTAGTTCTCGTGGCACATACATACAGTGTGTGTGTGTATGGCCACCATTATTTTCCAGAATATATATGCCATCTTCTGGGCATGGGGTTGTGGGGGGAGGTATTTGTGAATTTCTTGCATTGGGCAGTAGGTTGGACTAGATGAACCTGGGGGTCCCTTCCAGTTCTATGATTCTATGTATAAAATGCAGGATTTTGAATAAAGCACAAATATAAAACCAAGACTCCCACACTAAACACTCTAGCAATCTCTAAAATTAATGATTAATTAACAATGCTAAAAATTAGAGGCGACTCAAGTAAAGTAGGAGGCTAGGGTTCTAAGATAATAATCAGCCTGATTTTAGATAATTATATTGAAGTCTCGGGGCCATAGATATTTAGTGTTTCTGAGAGAAGGTTAAGAGCAGGGCTTTTTTTGTAGCAAGAACTCCTTTGCATTAGGGCCACATTAGGGTTGCCAAGTCCAATTCAAGAAATATCTGGGGACTTTGGGGGTGGAGCCAGGAAACTTTGGGGTGGAGCCAGGAGACATTAGGGGTGGAGCCAAGATCAAGGCTGTGACAAGCATAATTGAACTCCAAAGGGAGTTCTGGCCATCGCATTTAAAGGGATGGCACACCTTTTCAATTCCTTCCTTCCACAGGAAATAATGAAGGATAGGGGCACCTTCTTTTGGGGCTCATAAAATTGGACCCCCTGGTCCAATCTCTTTGAAACTTGGAGGGTATTTTGGGGAGAGGCACTAGATGCTATACTGAAAATTTTGTGCTTATACCCCCAAAAAAACAGCCCCCCAGAGCCCCAGATACCCGCATATCAATTCCCCATGATTTTCTATGGGAATAAATCTCCATAGGGAATAATAGAGTTCCCAGAAGACATTTCCCTCCCCCCCCACTGGCTTTCTGACAACCCTGAAGCAGGGGGAGGGCCTCCAAACCAAGGGATCCACTGCCCCCACCTGGGGATTGGCAACCCTAGGCCACATACTCCTGATGTTGCCAATCTTCCCTGTAAGCTTTTAGACGATTGGCTACATCAGGGTTGTGTGGCCTAATATGCAAAGGAGTTTCTGCTGCAAAAAAAGCCCTGGTTAAGAGGATGGTAATCTCTAGATTTCAGGAGCAGTACTTTTGTTTGCATTGAATTTTAGAAAATCTTGCAAATAATTCTGCTATTCTGCATGAAATTTGACCAGAGAAAATATCAGTATTCTGGAACATGAAGAAAACAAAGGTATCTGCTAAAAACTAAAAAGACGAATGGTAAAACAAGTCCAAAGTGAAGGGTGAATTTTTGAGTTGCAGGCTGCAGCATTTGTAGTCTCAATCACTTGAAAAGAAGGCATATATCCTTCAAAATGTCATTTTCCCCCCTTTTAACAATGAACATGTTAACAATAGAAGGCTAGGGCATCAGATGTGACATGAGGGAAGGCAGCTGAGGCAAATGAGTATATAATTGTGTGATCATCTCTTCCTACCATTTAAACACATTTAAGCTATTCACGTGATAGTATATAGAACATCAAACTCTTACAATTTTTACCTGCAAGCAGAAGACAAGCTGAACTGGCAGGGGATCAAGTATCCTTCATTCCATTGAAATGTATAAATATATTTACTAAATAGCTCCCCCCCAAAGGAAAATGCTTTTATAGAAAGAATAAGTACATGTTGCCTTTTCACAGAAACATAATAGAACAGCACTCCTATAAAACACATTTTTTATAAAAAAAAAAAAAAAGATTTACCACTTCACTTGCATCGATTAGAAGATTTCTGCATGGTTCTTGTGCAGGTTGAAATGTGAACAATCCTCATTAGTAGTCCTTTGAACTAAGTAAAACCATTTTTCTTCTTGTGCAAGACATTGTCCAAGCAATGTTGATTGTTGAAGTAGTGTAAGATAAAGAAACAGCACTGGAGATTTACAATTCTGCTTGCTCATTGCTAGATCCAAGGCTACAAATAATAGGTTAGATTTGTTTGTTTTAAGTTGCAGAATAACTAACTGTACTCCTCCAAAACCTGAATACAAAAGCAATTGGGAACCCCTTCAGAACTAAATGTTCTTTAGGAAAGGGGTTTTTGTTTGCTTTATTTTTTTCCAAATTAAAAGTTTTATTGAATTTCAAATACAGGAATAGGGAGAAGGAAAGAGTCATACAGGGAGATATGGGAAAATCAGGGTTGGAGGGGGAGAATAAATGTCTCTCTTGCTTACATTTTCTTTCTTATTACAAACACATCTAATTCTATTAATTCTCAATCCGTATATCATTTACAGTTTGTTTTATTTTTAATGTTTTCTGAAACAGTTGGTGAATCATAAATTGCATGCACATGCAACGTGTTTTTTTCAGACGTTTATCACAAATGTTTATGCCTTTAATTTGGTTTCCTTGGGATCAGTAGTGATGCAGTCTTGATAGTTCCACTTGAGGACTGCTATCAGTATATAGGTGGAAGAAGTACAAACCTCGTGGTTATCTTAGACTTCTTGATGGCTTTATGTATATTAGTATTGTATTCTCTAGAACCAGCTGAACAATATGGGAACTGGCACCATCATTATGATAGTTTTGTTCCTGTTTCATAGAAGAAGAAGATACTGGATTTATATCCCGCCCTCCACTCCGAAGAGTCTCAGAGCGGCTCACAATCTCCTTTACCTTCCTCCCCCACAACAGTCACCCTGTGAGGTGGGTGGGGCTGGAGAGGGCTCTCACAGCAGCTGCCCTTTCAAGGACAACCTCAGAGCGGCTCACAATCTCCTTTACCTTCCTCCCCCCCGCGAACAGGCCTTTCCGACGCCCTCCCGGGGGGAGGAGGACGGGGGGTGGGCGAAGCGAGGGCCTCCAGCTTCAGCATAGGTGCTGGAGTTTATGATATTGGTTTTTCAGTGTTGCTATTTGAGTGTCCCTGGAGAAAGCGTATCAGTATTTTGAATCTTTGTACATCTGGTTGTGCACTGAAGTGCCAAATGGAAGAGCATGGGAAGTTGCTAGGTGGAAACGGTGCTTGAAGATTTTCCCCAATATAAATGGCCTTGAATATTACTAAACTGAAAGTATAATTGTGCAATCAATTTACTTGACAGAAGAAGGGACTATTCTTTCCCCTTAATTCCCTCACCTGGGAATACAGGTGTGCACAGAGCTTTGCATTCTCCATGACATAGGGCTGAACCTTGGAAGTATGTCTAAAGTAAAGTTGTCCAAGGTAGAATTTTGCATCTCCATGATTTAAGTGCCTGTTTACTGATTGCATTGTGCACCTTTGCAACAGATGCAATGGATACAGTCCAGATGGAGAATCTTAAATGTAATTTTGTCTCAGTACAAAAGAGAAGATTTATCAGGAGAAATCAATATTCTTAATCACAATGACAGATAATCAACATCATACCCCACACTGCTAGGAGCCCATACCAGGGTGTTTTCCACAAAGGGACAGACTTGCATAGCTTCTCCATTGTAGCTGTGAATGCTAATATAGTGCAGCAGTGGCCGGGCTCCCACATACTAGGTTTCACTGTGTTGTGTCTTGTGTTTCATCCCTGGAAAGTATAGCACAGCGCACCTGCGGGAGGCAACCGGAAGGGACAAACACAGCTGCCTATGATAATCAGTGGCAGGAAGTTTAACTGGTCAGGATTGGACCTGATCAGAAAGAGGGTTGTTCCGTGTACTGTATATAATAGGGGACCCAGCCCCGCCATCTTCTCTTGTGATGTACTCGCCAATAAAGTATGTTGTGTTCTAAGTGTCTACGAGTCCAGTACATTACTCTGGCGATGAGGATGGGATCCTGTTGCGCATCCAGCCTTTCGCCCGGCCGCTCGTAAGTCCCATGCACCGAGCTCAAGGCTCCCGCGTTCTGCGAAAACCACAGCCAAGGCCATGGCTGTAGCTCCAGGAAAAACCCTACCAGAATTCAATGTCACCTGGCCCGACCTATGGGAATCATGGGTGGACCGGCTCAGCTTTTACATTGAGCTGCACAAAATGGAGGATGCGGTGGAGAAGAAGGCACTCCTCCTGAGTTCGTGGAGGGTGGAGACTATCCAGCTGATGAAGTGACTCATTGCACCAACCACCCTTGCAGCAGCCACCTACGACCAGCTGATCATGGCAAAGACGAACCATGTGGCGCCCCAGCCATCCCATCTCACACGCCAGCACGCGTTCTACATGCAAGAGCAGAAACAGGCTGAATCTTCCACCGAGAATCTTCCGGAGCTCCGAGGGTTAGCCCTGCGATGCGATTTCCCGGGGAACCTGGAGGAGGTCCTGCCTTTGAACAGACACACAGCAGCATATCCGCATATAAAGGTGCCACTGCCTCACCTTTGGAGGGCTCCGATGAAGAAGAGGCACACCAGCTTCGCCGCCAGTCACTCAGCGGGCCGAAACCATCCACCCAACCGCAAGCTGCGGAGAAGCCAGCCAGCACAAAGTGCGCCAGTTGTGGGGATCCACATGAGCGCCGCGACTGCCCCTACCACAATGCTGATTGCAGAAGCTGCAGAAAGGTGGGCCACATTGCTCGGGCTTGCAGGGCCAGAACCACACACCACGACTCGATGGACGCACACACGACCACCTCAACTAGCATCCAGGTAATGAACTTGCCCCTGGACACCCTGGACAAGGTCAAGGTGTCAGTCTTGATTGAGGGGGAGCCCTGCCTGATGGAAGTGGACTCGGGTTCCTCCATCTCCACAATTTCAGAGGAGACCCTCAGGAAACTTTGCCCCCATGTCTGGCTGCACTTGCAGCCTGCAGAGTTCATATTGCGAGACTTTCAGAAAAACCCAGTTCAGATTATGGGGTGAGCCAGAGTCAGGGTAGAGTTCAAAATCTTCAAGGGGACTCTGGATATACTGGTAGTGAAGCTCCAGCTCACCACCCTACTGGGGTTGGCTTGGTTGAATCCCCTGGGCATCAAAATTGTTGGGGTGGACCAGATACAGATGCACAATTTCGACCAGGTGTGCCAGGAGTTTCCAGAAGTTTTTGATGGAGCTCTGGGAAATTACAAGGGGCCACCGATAGTGCTGCAGCTTGACCCCACGATAAGGCCCATAAGGCTGAAGGCTCAGCGGGTTCCATTTGCACTCAAGCCTAAAATAGAGGCCGAACTGGATTGCCTCGTGGCCCAAGGAGTGCTAGAGCCCATCTCCCACGTGACCTGGGAAACCCCCATAGTCACCCCGATTAAACCGAATGGGGACGTGCGCATTTGCGCTGACTACACATGCACAATTAACAAAGCACTCCAGGACCACCCATACACCATCCCGGTGGTCAGCCATGTCCTCGCTTCCTGGGCTGGCTCTAAGATTTTCGGGAAGCTGGACCTGGCCCAAGCATATCAACAGCTCCCAGTGGATGCGCAAACAGCCAAGGCCCAGACCATAGTTACGCACAGGGGTGCCTTCAAGGTTTGGAGGCTGCAATTTGGGTTAAGCGTGGCCCCAGGTATTTTTCAAAGTCTAATGGACTCTCTCCTCAAAGGGATTTCTGGAGTACAATCCTTTTTCGATGACGTTCTGATAACGGCACCCAACGCCGATGAGTTCAGCTGCCACCTTCGAGAGGTGCTCCGCCTTTTCCAGAATGCGGGTCTTAAGGTGAAGCGGGAGAAGTGCTCACTTGGGGTGTCAAGGGTGGAGTTCCTGGGATTTGTGGTGGATGCCATGGGAATTCACCTGACGGCCGACAAGATGAGGGCAATAGTCCACGTTCCGCCGTCCACGTGCAAGGTGGAGTTTCAAAGTTTTTTTGGGGCTCCTGAACTTTTATCATTCCTTCTTGCCCCATAGCTGCCCTTTCTGAACCTCACCATAGCCTCCTCGATAAGGGGGCTCCGTGGGTCTGGGGAAAAAAGCAGGCCGCCGCCTTCAAGGCGGTCAAGGACATTTTAGTTTCAAATGAGGTGCTCCACCATTTTGACGAGTGATTCTGGCCTGCAATGCTTCCCCTTACGGGGACGAGAGAGAAGTCCCCGTGGCCTATTACTCTCGGACACTGACCCTGGCAGAGCGGAACTACACCCAAATAGACAAAGAGGCTTTGGCAATCGTGGTGGGTGTATACAAATTCAATGACTATCTGTATGGGAGGCACTTCACGATTGCCACGGACCACAAGCTGTTGCTCGGCCTCCTTGCCCCGGACCGCCAGATGCCGCAAATCCTGTTGCAGTGAGTCCTGTGGTGGAACCAGTTCCTCAGTTCATACACTTACGAGCTCATGTACCGCCCCAGCAAGGCAATGGGACACGTGGATGCCCTCAGCCGCCTTCTGCTGCCGGAAATGGTCCCCGATCCAGCTCTAGCCCACCACGTGATGCTTTTGGAGTCTCTACCGGAGAGACCCGTCCATGCCGCAGAGGTAGCCAGGTTCACAGGTGGAGACCGCATTCTTGCATGTGTTTTGGACTGGGTGGGGAGGGGTTGGCCCAAGGGCAAATTGGACACTGATTTCAGGCCTTTTGCATCCCGCTGGGAAGAACTTTCATTACACAAAGGGTGCATTCTATGGGATAACAGGGTGGTGGTCCCCCCCCCCCCCACTTTGGAAGCAAGTGCACGAAGCCTTGCATGAGACACACCCTGGGATAGTGCATATGAAGGCACATAGTTATGTATGGTGGCCAGGGATGGATGAAGAGATAGAGGGGTAGGTTAAAAGGTGCAAGCCCTGCCAAGAGTCCCAGCCAGATCCATCTAGCACCCCTGTCCACCACTGGGAGTCCAATCGTGTGCCTTGGTCCCAGCTACACCTAGACTTTGCGGGGCCATACCAGGGCCAAATATTCTTTATCCTGGTGGACGCCTGCACGAAGTGGCTGGAGGTGATTCCCATAGCTTCAACCTCCACCGCGGCCACGGTCTTTTGCACCCATGGGATCCCTGAAACTGTAGTGACAGACAACAGTACTGCTTTTATCTCCCGGGAGTTCCAGGAGTTCCTGAATAGGTACCTCATCCGCCACATACAGTCCGTTCCCTTTCACCCAGCCACTAATGGTCAAGCGGAGCGCATGGTCCGCACCACCAAGGAGGCCCTGGGGTGCATAGTTTAAGGGGATTGGGATCACCACCTGTCTGCCTTCCTATTTGGGAACAGGATTGCCCCCAACCCGGCCACTGGCATAAGCCCCGGCAAGCCGCTCATGGGCAGGAGGTTAACCATCAGGCTAGACAGGTTGCACCCCGACCAGGTCCCGGACCTCCGCTGCTCTCCCGAGACCAGGGAGGCCATGAGGGGGTTCTTTCTGGGGGATCCAGTCTATGCAAAGAATGTTGCAAGCGGGCCGGAATGGATACCAGCTCGGGTGGTATGGGTCACCAGGTCCTGCTCATATGAGTCTCGGCAGAGGGGGGGCAGCTCCTTCGCAGACACATAGACCAATTGCACCATCGCACACTGCTGGAAAAACTGGCAGGTCTCGGGGGAGGGGGAAACGGAGAGAGCGCGATATTGGCACAAGAAGCAACCCTGCCGACGCCAGCCTTGCTGGCCTAGCGGACGGAAGAGCCCTCTTCAGCTGAGGAGATACTTCCACAGGCTCTAGACAGTGCTCTGCCGATACCACCCCTCAGTGAGGTACCAGCAGCGACAGACCCCATGGCTGCAGCTCCTGATTCCCAGATAGAACCTCGGCGATTGCACAGGGAGCGGCGGCCAGCCACTTATTTGAAAGACTATGTATCTTGTATTAGGGGGAGAGGAGTGTTGTGTCTTGTCCCCAGAAAGTATAGCACAGCGCACCTGCGGGTGGCAACCGGAAGGGATGAACGCAGCCGCCTATGATGATCACTGGCGGGAAGTTTAACTGGTCAGGATTGGACCTGACCAGAAAGAGGGTTGTTCCAGGTAATGTATATAAGAGGGGACCTGGCCCCGCCATTTTCTCTTGTGATGTACTCGCCAATGAAGTATGTTGTGTTCTAAGCATCTATGAGTCCAGTACATTACTCACTGGTAGCTTTTTTCCTAAACTGAGGATTCAGTAGCATTATATCAATATACCTTTACACCAAACTATGTACCAAGTTCTCGAAATCCCCATCTTACATTTCAAAAAGTCTCTAGCTTATTTAATGATGGAAGTATACTTTTTTCCATGTATCTTGAAGAAGAGGGACTAGAGGCTTACATTTTAAACAGTGAAAGCTAGGAATTCAGAGAACCTGATGCACATTTTGGTATAATGGTGTATCAGTGTAATACTATTTTTTTAAAAAAGGTAAAGCTACTCCCCTGTGCAAGCACCACTTATTTCTGACTCTGGGGTAGGGTGGCCAGACCGTCCCGGTCTCCCGGGACTTTCCCGGATCTGGCCCCCAATTCCCGGCTCCCGGGCTGGGTATACCGGGACCATTTTGAGGTCCCGGTTTAGCCAGCCAGAGAGCCGGGGGCCGCGCGCCCGGGCGGGGAAGGCGGCGAGTGAGGGAGGGAGCGACCCTGCGCGTGCGCAGATCACCCTGCGCACGCGCAGGGACGCTCCCTCCCTCACTCGCCGCCTTCCCCGCCCGCGCACGGGGCCCAGCGGGTGGCGGCGGAGGCCCGGGAGGGCGTCGGAAAGGCCCGCGGGGGTCGCTGGAGGCCCTCCAGCGACCCCCGCGGGCCTTTCCGACGCTTCCCGGGGCTCGCTTCCCCCACCCCCCGTCCTCCTCCCCCCGGGAGGGCGTCGGAAAGGCCCGCGGGGGTCGCTGGAGGGCCTCCAGCGACCCCCGCGGGCCTTTCCGACGCTTCCCGGGGCTCGCTTCGCCCACCCCCCGTCTTCCTCCCCCCGGGAGGGCGTCGGAAAGGCCCGCGGGGGTCGCTGGAGGCCCTCCAGCGACCCCCGCGGGCCTTTCCGACGCTTCCCGGGGGAAGGAGGACGGGGGGGTGGGCGAAGCGAGCCCCGGGAAGCGTCGGAAAGGCCCGCGGGGGTCGCTGGAGGCCCTCCAGCGACCCCCGCGGGCCTTTCCGACGCCCTCCCGGGGGGAGGAGGACGGGGGGTGGGCGAAGCGAGCCCCGGGAAGCGTCGGAAAGGCCCGCGGGGGTCGCTGGAGGCCCTCCAGCGACCCCCGCGGGCCTTTCCGACGCCCTCCCGGGGGGAGGAGGACGGGGGGTGGGCGAAGCGAGCCCCGGGAGGGCGTCGGAAAGGCCCGCGGGGGTCGCTGGAGGCCCTCCAGCGACCCCCGCGGGCCTTTCCGACGCCCTCCCGGGGGGAGGAGGACGGGGGTGGGCGAAGCGAGCCCCGGGAAGCGTCGGAAAGGCCCGCGGGGGTCGCTGGAGGGCCTCCAGCGACCCCCGCGGGCCTTTCCGACGCCCTCCCGGGGGGAGGAAGACGGGGGGTGGGCGAAGCGAGCCCCGGGAAGCGTCGGAAAGGCCCGCGGGGGTCGCTGGAGGCCCTCCAGCGACCCCCGCGGGCCTTTCCGACGCCCTCCCGGGGGGAGGAGGACGGGGGGTGGGGGAAGCGAGCCCCGGGAAGCGTCGGAAAGGCCCGCGGGGGTCGCTGGAGGGCCTCCAGCGACCCCCGCGGGCCTTTCCGACGCCCTCCCGGGCCTCCGCCGCCACCGCTGGGCCCCGTGCGCGGGCGGGGAAGGCGGCGAGTGAGGGAGGGAGCGTCCCTGCGCGTGCGCAGGGTGATCTGCGCACGCGCAGGGTCGCTCCCTCCCTCACTCGCCGCCTTCCCCGCCCGGGCGCGCGGCCCCCGGCTCTCTGGCTGGCTAAACCGGGACCTCAAAATGGTCCCGGTATACCCAGCCCGGGAGCCGGGAATTGGGGGCCAGATCCGGGAAAGTCCCGGGAGACCGGGACGGTCTGGCCACCCTACCCCAGAGTCAGAAATAAGTGGTGCTTGCACAGGGGAGTAGCTTTACCTTTTTTAAAAAAATAGTATTACACTGATACACCATTATACCAAAATGTGCATCAGGTTCTCTGAATTCCTAGCTTTCACTGTTTAAAATGTAAGCCTCTAGTCCCTCTTCTTCAAGATACATGGAAAAAAGTATACTTCCATCATTAAATAAGCTAGAGACTTTTTGAAATGTAAGATGGGGATTTCGAGAACTTGGTACATAGTTTGGTGTAAAGGTATATTGATATAATGCTACTGAATCCTCAGTTTAGGAAAAAAGCTACCAGTGAGTAATGTACTGGACTCATAGATGCTTAGAACACAACATACTTCATTGGCGAGTACATCACAAGAGAAAATGGCGGGGCCAGGTCCCCTCTTATATACATTACCTGGAACAACCCTCTTTCTGGTCAGGTCCAATCCTGACCAGTTAAACTTCCCGCCAGTGATCATCATAGGCGGCTGCGTTCATCCCTTCCGGTTGCCACCCGCAGGTGCGCTGTGCTATACTTTCTGGGGACAAGACACAACACTCCTCTCCCCCTAATACAAGATACATAGTCTTTCAAATAAGTGGCTGGCCGCCGCTCCCTGTGCAATCGCCGAGGTTCTATCTGGGAATCAGGAGCTGCAGCCATGGGGTCTGTCGCTGCTGGTACCTCACTGAGGGGTGGTATCGGCAGAGCACTGTCTAGAGCCTGTGGAAGTATCTCCTCAGCTGAAGAGGGCTCTTCCGTCCGCTAGGCCAGCAAGGCTGGCGTCGGCAGGGTTGCTTCTTGTGCCAATATCGCGCTCTCTCCGTTTCCCCCTCCCCCGAGACCTGCCAGTTTTTCCAGCAGTGTGCGATGGTGCAATTGGTCTATGTGTCTGCGAAGGAGCTGCCCCCCCTCTGCCGAGACTCATATGAGCAGGACCTGGTGACCCATACCACCCGAGCTGGTATCCATTCCGGCCCGCTTGCAACATTCTTTGCATAGACTGGATCCCCCAGAAAGAACCCCCTCATGGCCTCCCTGGTCTCGGGAGAGCAGCGGAGGTCCGGGACCTGGTCGGGGTGCAACCTGTCTAGCCTGATGGTTAACCTCCTGCCCATGAGCGGCTTGCCGGGGCTTATGCCAGTGGCCGGGTTGGGGGCAATCCTGTTCCCAAATAGGAAGGCAGACAGGTGGTGATCCCAATCCCCTTAAACTATGCACCCCAGGGCCTCCTTGGTGGTGCGGACCATGCGCTCCGCTTGACCATTAGTGGCTGGGTGAAAGGGAACGGACTGTATGTGGCGGATGAGGTACCTATTCAGGAACTCCTGGAACTCCCGGGAGATAAAAGCAGTACTGTTGTCTGTCACTACAGTTTCAGGGATCCCATGGGTGCAAAAGACCGTGGCCGCGGTGGAGGTTGAAGCTATGGGAATCACCTCCAGCCACTTCGTGCAGGCGTCCACCAGGATAAAGAATATTTGGCCCTGGTATGGCCCCGCAAAGTCTAGGTGTAGCTGGGACCAAGGCACACGATTGGACTCCCAGTGGTGGACAGGGGTGCTAGATGGATCTGGCTGGGACTCTTGGCAGGGCTTGCACCTTTTAACCTACCCCTCTATCTCTTCATCCATCCCTGGCCACCATACATAACTATGTGCCTTCATATGCACTATCCCAGGGTGTGTCTCATGCAAGGCTTCGTGCACTTGCTTCCAAAGTGGGGGGGGGGGGGACCACCACCCTGTTATCCCATAGAATGCACCCTTTGTGTAATGAAAGTTCTTCCCAGCGGGATGCAAAAGGCCTGAAATCAGTGTCCAATTTGCCCTTGGGCCAACCCCTCCCCACCCAGTCCAAAACACATGCAAGAATGCGGTCTCCACCTGTGAACCTGGCTACCTCTGCGGCATGGACGGGTCTCTCCGGTAGAGACTCCAAAAGCATCACGTGGTGGGCTAGAGCTGGATCGGGGACCATTTCCGGCAGCAGAAGGCGGCTGAGGGCATCCACGTGTCCCATTGCCTTGCTGGGGCGGTACATGAGCTCGTAAGTGTATGAACTGAGGAACTGGTTCCACCACAGGACTCACTGCAACAGGATTTGCGGCATCTGGCGGTCCGGGGCAAGGAGGCCGAGCAACAGCTTGTGGTCCGTGGCAATCGTGAAGTGCCTCCCATACAGATAGTCATTGAATTTGTATACACCCACCACGATTGCCAAAGCCTCTTTGTCTATTTGGGTGTAGTTCCGCTCTGCCAGGGTCAGTGTCCGAGAGTAATAGGCCACGGGGACTTCTCTCTCGTCCCCGTAAGGGGAAGCATTGCAGGCCAGAATCACTCGTCAAAATGGTGGAGCACCTCATTTGAAACTAAAATGTCCTTGACCGCCTTGAAGGCGGCGGCCTGCTTTTTTCCCCAGACCCACGGAGCCCCCTTATCGAGGAGGCTATGGTGAGGTTCAGAAAGGGCAGCTATGGGGCAAGAAGGAATGATAAAAGTTCAGGAGCCCCAAAAAAACTTTGAAACTCCACCTTGCACGTGGACGGCGGAACGTGGACTATTGCCCTCATCTTGTCGGCCGTCAGGTGAATTCCCATGGCATCCACCACAAATCCCAGGAACTCCACCCTTGACACCCCAAGTGAGCACTTCTCCCGCTTCACCTTAAGACCCGCATTCTGGAAAAGGCGGAGCACCTCTCGAAGGTGGCAGCTGAACTCATCGGCGTTGGGTGCCGTTATCAGAACGTCATCGAAAAAGGATTGTACTCCAGAAATCCCTTTGAGGAGAGAGTCCATTAGACTTTGAAAAATACCTGGGGCCACGCTTAACCCAAATTGCAGCCTCCAAACCTTGAAGGCACCCCTGTGCGTAACTATGGTCTGGGCCTTGGCTGTTTGCGCATCCACTGGGAGCTGTTGATATGCTTGGGCCAGGTCCAGCTTCCCGAAAATCTTAGAGCCAGCCCAGGAAGCGAGGACATGGCTGACCACCGGGATGGTGTATGGGTGGTCCTGGAGTGCTTTGTTAATTGTGCATGTGTAGTCAGCGCAAATGCGCACGTCCCCATTCGGTTTAATCGGGGTGACTATGGGGGTTTCCCAGGTCACGTGGGAGATGGGCTCTAGCACTCCTTGGGCCACGAGGCAATCCAGTTCGGCCTCTATTTTAGGCTTGAGTGCAAATGGAACCCGCTGAGCCTTCAGCCTTATGGGCCTTATCGTGGGGTCAAGCTGCAGCACTATCGGTGGCCCCTTGTAATTTCCCAGAGCTCCATCAAAAACTTCTGGAAACTCCTGGCACACCTGGTCGAAATTGTGCATCTGTATCTGGTCCACCCCAACAATTTTGATGCCCAGGGGATTCAACCAAGCCAACCCCAGTAGGGTGGTGAGCTGGAGCTTCACTACCAGTATATCCAGAGTCCCCTTGAAGATTTTGAACTCTACCCTGACTCTGGCTCACCCCATAATCTGAACTGGGTTTTTCTGAAAGTCTCGCAATATGAACTCTGCAGGCTGCAAGTGCAGCCAGACATGGGGGCAAAGTTTCCTGAGGGTCTCCTCTGAAATTGTGGAGATGGAGGAACCCGAGTCCACTTCCATCAGGCAGGGCTCCCCCTCAATCAAGACTGACACCTTGACCTTGTCCAGGGTGTCCAGGGGCAAGTTCATTACCTGGATGCTAGTTGAGGTGGTCGTGTGTGCGTCCATCGAGTCGTGGTGTGTGGTTCTGGCCCTGCAAGCCCGAGCAATGTGGCCCACCTTTCTGCAGCTTCTGCAATCAGCATTGTGGTAGGGGCAGTCGCGGCGCTCATGTGGATCCCCACAACTGGCGCACTTTGTGCTGGCTGGCTTCTCCGCAGCTTGCGGTTGGGTGGATGGTTTCGGCCCGCTGAGTGACTGGCGGCGAAGCTGGTGTGCCTCTTCTTCATCGGAGCCCTCCAAAGGTGAGGCAGTGGCACCTTTATATGCGGATATGCTGCTGTGTGTCTGTTCAAAGGCAGGACCTCCTCCAGGTTCCCCGGGAAATCGCATCGCAGGGCTAACCCTCGGAGCTCCGGAAGATTCTCGGTGGAAGATTCAGCCTGTTTCTGCTCTTGCATGTAGAACGCGTGCTGGCGTGTGAGATGGGATGGCTGGGGCGCCACATGGTTCGTCTTTGCCATGATCAGCTGGTCGTAGGTGGCTGCTGCAAGGGTGGTTGGTGCAATGAGTCACTTCATCAGCTGGATAGTCTCCACCCTCCACGAACTCAGGAGGAGTGCCTTCTTCTCCACCGCATCCTCCATTTTGTGCAGCTCAATGTAAAAGCTGAGCCGGTCCACCCATGATTCCCATAGGTCGGGCCAGGTGACATTGAATTCTGGTAGGGTTTTTCCTGGAGCTACAGCCATGGCCTTGGCTGTGGTTTTCGCAGAACGCGGGAGCCTTGAGCTCGGTGCATGGGACTTACGAGCGGCCGGGCGAAAGGCTGGATGCGCAACAGGATCCCATCCTCATCGCCAGAGTAATGTACTGGACTCGTAGACACTTAGAACACAACATACTTTATTGGCGAGTACATCACAAGAGAAGATGGCGGGGCTGGGTCCCCTATTATATACAGTACACGGAACAACCCTCTTTCTGATCAGGTCCAATCCTGACCAGTTAAACTTCCTGCCACTGATTATCATAGGCAGCTGTGTTTGTCCCTTCCGGTTGCCTCCCGCAGGTGCGCTGTGCTATACTTTCCAGGGATGAAACACAAGACACAACACAGTGAAACCTAGTATGTGGGAGCCCGGCCACTGCTGCACTATATTAGCATTCACAGCTACAATGGAGAAGCTATGCAAGTCTGTCCCTTTGTGGAAAACACCCTGGTATGGGCTCCTAGCAGTGTGGGGTATGATGTTGATTATCTGTCATTGTGATTAAGAATATTGATTTCTCCTGATAAATCTTCTCTTTTGTACTGAGACAAAATTACATTTAAGATTCTCCATCTGGACTGTATCCATTGCATCTGTTGCAAAGGTGCACAATGCAATCAGTAAACAGGCACTTAAATCATGGAGATGCAAAATTCTACCTTGGACAACTTTACTTTAGACATACTTCCAAGGTTCAGCCCTATGTCATGGAGAATGCAAAGCTCTGTGCACACCTGTATTCCCAGGTGAGGGAATTAAGGGGAAAGAATAGTCCCTTCTTCTGTCAAGTAAATTGATTGCACAATTATACTTTCAGTTTAGTAATATTCAAGGCCATTTATATTGGGGAAAATCTTCAAGCACCGTTTCCACCTAGCAACTTCCCATGCTCTTCCATTTGGCACTTCAGTGCACAACCAGATGTACAAAGATTCAAAATACTGATACGCTTTCTCCAGGGACACTCAAATAGCAACACTGAAAAACCAATATCATAAACTCCAGCACCTATGCTGAGCCTCAAATGGCCCCTGCCAGCTGTGTCCATTATAGGGATTATATCTGCTGCGTTTATCCTTCGCTTAGTTTTTTCTAGCTTCTGCCACAACTATCTCTTTATATGAGCATCCTATTGTGCCTTGCTCTCCACTGCATAAAATATTCAATATTCTGCAGAAATATATATATTACATTCCGTAATAAAACTATGTAGTTCCTTGTTGCTGTGTATATGAAGTCCCTAGTTTAAATAATATTATATAATATTCTTCCAAGACAGACTATGGTAAAGTGCCTCTTCCTCAAATAAAATAATTGTCCCATTAATATTTGCTTACTTTGGAATCTTTGAAACTAAAAATGCTGAAGAAGTGGTTTTGTTATATTTTTTGTATTATTTTTTTTTTACACTGCTGAGAGCTCGTTGGCAGGGTTTATGTCGCATTATATTCCAGTCATCAAGGTTTAACAGTTTGCCAAGAAGACGTTAAAGCCACAAGGTAAAATCTGTAGAACTCTCTTAATTCTAAAACGAATGTCAGTGCTGTTTTGTTTTGTTTTAATTATGGACAGCAGTTCAGTGGAAAATGATCTTTCAGGCAAAGGCATTTATCAGCAATTCCAGATATGTAATCTTGTCACTCCTGTAGTAGCAAAATTATACAAACCTGTGACATCTTAAAAGACTAACACAATTTATTTTAGCATAAGTTTTTTGTGAGTCAGAGCTCACTTTATTAGATGCAGCAAGTATTCATCCTTTACATGGAATGATTTATACTCAAAGCTGCCAGCTGATGTTATCCGCAGATTTGAGGACTTCCGCCTCATGGATGAATACTCTTGTGCACCAGAGAAAGTGAGCTCACTTATGCTGCAATTAGTTTTGTTAGTCCAGTTGTATTAACAGTTTCATTGCTGCTCTCCTCTGAAATAAGAGAAAATATTAAAAAGTCAGAAATTTAAAAATATATAACTTGTATGATTCTGTATTTTATCTCTCCATGTAATCCAATGTCAACACATTACCTCATACCACTTTCCTTAATACACTTTTTTGTTCTGCTGTCAATAGAATTCTGAGACTTAATGGTTAAAGGCACAATGTACTGAAATGTACTATGTCATTTGGGTGTATGTCAGTCTGTAACAATTGCTAAACGTATTTTCTTTTGATAGACACTAAAAGGAAACTTGCTGTGTGATCAAGCAACACCACAGTAGGGAGAATAGCCAGGCAATTGCTTTGTTGTATTAGATTAGTATGAGGAGTTTAAATAGCTTTTGTGTCTTTCTTTGCCATTTATGCTGACATATGAAGCTCCTTAAACTAAGGAAATACATAGGGCTAACTAGTTCACTGTAAGGGTGAGGCAAAGTTTGGACCACTTTGGTATCATCCAGAGGACCCATTATCATCCAGTTCCTTCTCTTCTTGGATTTATAGTTCTCTCTCTGGAGAGTACCATAGACCTTTTCCCTCCAGAACCTCCTCTTCCTCTTCTCAGCTGCTTCCCAACCATAAACCACACCCACTTGCCTTGCTCATAAGTAGGTTGTTGGTAGATACATAAAATGTATTGTATATGGCCACGATAACAAAACAAATGGCAATAAATAAAATAATTAAAATTTAGAGTAAGGTTAATATTTCCAGAGCCAAAACATAGCACAAATTGTAGCACATTAAATGTTAAGCAAAAATTTCATACAGATTTTCATAGCAGCTGATCTATACAAAGACATCATATAGGTCAGGGGTGTTAAACATGCAGCCCAGGGGCCAAATCAGGCTCTTGGAGGACTTCTATCAGGCCCTTGAGCAACTGGCTGTCATCTGCTTCCTTCTCTTTCTCTCTTGCTTCCTTCTGCATAACAGCTTGCTTTGCAAGGTTTGCTCAATCGCATAGGAGCTACAGAGCAAAGTCTCTATTTTCTCCATTGGATAAGGCTCCTCCCTTGGAGGGGAGGGGAGGAGGAATAGTTTGCTTTGCCAGGCTCTTTCTATCACACAGCAGAGCTACTGAATCAAGCCTCTCTTCCTTCTATTGGCTGAGGCTCCTCCCCCTCCTGGTCCTCTGGGGAAGGAAGGAAGGAGCCAGAGCTTCCTTTGCCCAGCTCCTTGGATCCCATGGGAGAGATACAAATAAAGCACCTTTAAGACCAACGAGTGCTAATGTTTTAAACATGTTTTACTTTAAGGCTTTTTTAAAAAAAAATTAATTGTGTTTGTCTGTGTCCTTTATAAAGTTTATATCTCTGCTACCTAATCTTAAATAGGTACACACCCGACCCGGCCCAACATGGCTCAGCCCAACAAGGTCTCACTTACATCAGATCCAGCCCTCATAACAAATGAATTTGACACCCCTGATATAGGTAATATGCAGGCCATTATCAGAAAGAAGACAGATTGTTTATCTCTGAGCATGAAGCTTTCCTGACTTGGACCTGAACCCAAATAAGTGGTATTGAGAGCATTGCCAGCAAAATTCAGAAGGCTTTTGCATCTGGTTAGATAAGAGGTTCAGGAATGCCTTGCTCCTGATATTAATGCAAATGCTAGAAGTGTTCGAAGTAAAATTGGTGAATTGGAATGTTTAGTGTTGGGAGAAAACATAGACATTGTGGGAATTTCAGAAACTTGGTGGAATGAGGAGAATCAGTGGGACACGGTGATTCCTGGATATAAGTTATATCGGAAGGATAGGGAGAGAAGGGTTGGAGAGAAGGGGTGGGGTTGCTCTTTATGTCAGAGAGGATATACGGTCCAGTACAACTGAGGTCAGAGAAGTAGATTCCCTTTTAGAAATGCTTTGGGTTGAAACAGAGGGCCCAAAAGGAAATTTAACTATGGGAGTTTGTTATCGCCCACCAAATCAAAAGAGAGAGGACGATTATAATATGATGGAAGGCTTAAAGATAGCGGATAAACATAAAAACTGTGTCATAATAGGTGATTTTAACTACCCACAGATTGATTGGGTCAATATGTGTTCTGGTCGAAAGAAAGAGATTGAGTTTCTTGATACTCTCAATGACTGTGCTATGGAGCAGATGGTCTCAGAACCTACCAGGGGTGGGGCGATCCTGGATTTGGTCCTAAGTAATGCCCAAGACCTGGTGAGAGATGTAAAAGTGATTGCGCCACTTGGGAGCAGTGACCATAATGTTATTGATTTCACCGTTTGTATAAATAGGGAGTTGCCCCAAAAGACCGCCACAACCACGTTTAACTTTAAAAGGGGTAAATTCTCGGAGATGAGGAGGCATGTGAGGAGGAAACTGAAAGGAAAGGTAAATACGGTCAAAACCCTTGGGGAAGCTTGGAGACTATTTAAAACTATAATCCTAGAAGCTCAGATAAAATACATACCACAAGTTAGGAAAGGCACAAACAGGCATAAGAAAAGGCCTGCATGGTTAACAAACAAAGTAATGGAAGCTGTAAAAGGTAAGAAGGACTCCTTTAAGTGGTGGAAAACCAGTCCAAGTGAGGTTAATAAAAGGAAAATTTCTTCAAATATATTAGAAGCAGGAAACCAGTCAGGGATGCAGTGAGGCCCTTGGATGACCATGGGGTAATAGGAGTACTGAAGGAGGATAGGGAAATGGCTGAGAAGCTGAATGCATTTTTTTCCTCCGTCTCCACTGTGGAAGATGAGAACTTTTTGCCCACCCCAGTACCACTAATTTTGGAAGGGGTGTTGGAAGACCTGAGTCAGATTGAGGTGACAAAAGAGGAGGTCCTACAACTGATAGACGAATTAAAAACTAATAAGTCACCGGGTCCAGATGGCATACATCTGAGAGTTCTGAAAGAACTCAAAGTTGAACTTGTGGATCTTCTAACAAAAATCTGTAATCTTTCATTGAAATCTGCCTCCGTTTCTGAGGACTGGAAGGTAGCAAATGTCACCCCCATCTTTAAAAAGGGCTCCAGAGGAAATCCGGGAAATTACAGGCCAGTCAGTCTGACTTCAATACCGGGAAAGTTGGTAGAAACCATTATCAAGGACAAAATGACTAGGCACATTGATGAACACGAGTTATTGAGGAAGACTCAGCATGGATTCTGTAAGGGAAGATCTTGCCTCACTAACCTGTTACATTTCTTTGAGGGGGTGAACAAACATGTGAACAAAGGAGACCCGATAGATGTTGTTTAAAGTTCCTCATCAAAGGCTCCTTAGAAAGCTGGAGAGTCATGGAGTAAAAGGACAGGTCCTCTTGTGGATCAAAAACTGGCTGAGTAATAGGAAGCAGAGAGTGAGTATAAATGGGCAGTCTTCGCAGTGGAGGACGGTAAGCAGTGGGGTGCCTCAGGGCTCAGTACTGGGTTCCATGCTCTTTAACTTGTTCATAAATGATTTAGAGTTGGGAGTGAGCAGTGAAGTGGCCAAGTTTGAGGATGACACTAAATTGTTCAGGGTGGCGAGAACCAGAGAGGATTGTGAGGAACTCCAAAGGGATCTATTGAGGCTGGGTGAGTGGGCGTCAACGTGGCAGATGTGGTTCAATGTGGCCAAGTGCAAAGTAATGCACATTGGGGCCAAGAATCCCAGCTACAAATACAAGTTGATGGGGTGTGAACTGGCAGAGACTGACCAAGAGAGAGATCTTGGTAGATAACTCACTGAAAATGCCAAGACAGTGTGCGTTTGCAATAAAAAAGGCCAGTGCCATGCTGGGAATTATTAGGAAGGGAATTGAAAACAAATCAGCCAGTATCATAATGTCCCTGTATAAATCAATGGTGCAGTCTCATTTGGAGTACTGTGTGCAGTTCTGGTCGCTGCACCTCAAAAAGGATATTATAGCATTGGAGAAAGTCCAGAAAAGGGCAACAAGAATGATTAAAGGGCTGGAACACTTTCCCTATGAAGAAAGGTTGAAACGCTTGGGACTCTAGTTTGGAGAAACGTTGACTGCGGGGTGACATGATAGAGGTTTACAAGATAATGCATGGGATGGAGAAAGTAGAGAAAAAAGTACTTTTCTCCCTTTCTCACAATACAAGAACTCGTGGGCATTCAATGAAATTGCTGAGCGGACAGGTTAAAACGGATAAAAGGAAGTACTTCTTCACCCAAAGGGTGATTAATATGTGGAATTCACTGCCACAGGAGGTGGTGGCGGCCACAAGCATAGCCACCTTCAAGAGGGGGTTAGATAAAAATATGAAGCAGAGGTCCATCAGTGGCTATTAGCCACAGTGTGTATATGTGTGTGTGTGTGTGTGTGTGTGTATATATAATTTTTTTTGGCCACTGTGTGACACAGAGTGTTGGACTGGATGGGCCATTGGCCTTATCTAACATGGCTTCTCTTATGTTTTTAATATAAACTCTTAAGTGGTATTGAGAGGTAAGTGGTATTAATAATAATCAATAATATATTTTTAAATTATTCATTTAAATTTAAAAAAAAATAACTTCCATTCAGCTTAGTGTTGTACTTCGTTATAATTCCCATGGTTTATTCCAGGCTTATAAATTTTGAAGAGAATAATGAAGTTGCAGAGAGTGTTTTGCCAGCCAAATACAAAAGGCTTTTGCATCTGTTTAGAGAAGAGGTTAAGGCCTGCCTTGCTCTCAGTATCAACACTGAATTGTAACAAGAGGCTGATAATTTGGGGGGGAGGGGGGGAAGGAATACTCTTGAGGAACACTTCTGATGAAATGAGCCTATATCTGGGTGCTCATTGTGTGGACTTTTCTTTGAATATTGTAAAGTTGTACTTCTTTATAATGTGTACAAAAGATTTATATGACTCTTCAAAACGTTTTACTAAATGTGTTAGCCAGCACATCACAGTGTTTGTTTGTATTTCCTGTAGTATGAAGTGTGATCCCAGGTGGTTGTTTTTTCTGCCAAATAACGACAGCAGAATATATAGGGAGAAGACTTCCAGTTTGCCCCCATCGTTCTCATAATTGATGTCACCAGATGGGCCTTCCAGGAAAGGGGTGCAGACTCATAAGCTTGCCAGGTCTGTGTTGGAAAATACCTGGAGACTTTGGGGGTGGATCTAGGATAGGTGGGGTTTGGAGAAGCCTCAGCATGGTACAATGCCATAGAGTTCACACTTCAAAGCAGCTGTTTACTCCAGGGGAGCTGATCTCTACCCGCTGGAGATAAACTGTAAAAGTGGGGGATCTCCAGGCCCCATCTGGAGGCTGGCAACGCTATCAGACAATGTTACCCTGAGGTACTTCAAACTATTACGCAGATCAATTGGGATATTATCTATATGTCACCAGAACATAAAAGGTGTTTTTCCAAACACCATCATCTTGGTCCTAGAGTAGTGGTGCAGGATTCGTCTGTACATAGTTGCTAAGCCTATTAAACATTTTCATGAGACCTACTAGAATAAGAGACAGTAGAACCATGCCATTAACATAAAGAAATACAGATACCTTCTGTTCACCAAGGGAGGGAGTAAAGAATCCTTTAAGCATGCTTGGCTTTTCAGATGCAATTTTTCTTCATACATTCTGGAAATTTATTTTAGCATAAGTTTGTGTGAGTCAGAGCTCATTTTATTAGATGCAGTAAGTATTCATCCTTTACATGGAAAGCCAAGCGGGGCCAGATGGCCCCGTTTGCACAGAGGGCTCCTCTTGAGGAGCCCACTGTGCAAAGCACCCCCCCCCCAACTTTCCTGCAGCACAAGAAAGTCTTGGGCGAGAGAAAGAGGCAGCGTGGGGCCTCTGCCTTGCTCTCAGGCTGCCTCCCCTGCAAGGGAAGACAGCCTTGGAGTGAGCCAAAGCTGCCTCTTCCCTCCACCCGAGTCTCGAACAGGGAAAAGATGCCACAGGCCAGCTGGTGTGTGGAGAAGGGGTGCCTAGTGGTGCCCTGTAGGCCATGCGGTGCCCTAGGCAGCCTCCTACATGGCCTACCTTGGGGGTGGCCAAACTTGCTTAACACAGGAGCCACATAAACTAAACATCAGATGTTTGAGAGAAGGAAGGAAGGAAGGAAAATAGATGGGGGAAGGGAGGGAGAGCAGGAAAGAAAGCAACTTTAACTTTAAATGCATTTTCCAAGCCGCCAGCTGGTTTGGAGAAGTGATTTAAAGACAGAAATTCTTTCTCCAAGCTGGCCGATGGGACAGTGGGGGCTTTGAGAGCCACACAATATGTTTGAAAGAGCCATATGTGGCTCCTAAGCTGCAGTTTGGCCACCCCTTTTCTACAGCCTGGTTTCACCAGGTGGGGTAAGGGCCAGCCCTGACACTATGCAAAATAGGTATTTACCTCTTGCGCCTGCCCTTGGGAGGCTCTGAATTGGGCACCCCCATGGTCATGCCAGACAGGAGGAGGCCCGCGGTGCCTTCCTTCCGCCCTGGTCGGGCTGCTCGCACAAGAGGTGGGAAACACCACTGCCATTGGCTGAACAGAGCCTAGAAGCTATGGACAGCTGGCCTTGCCACTCCTTGCTGCCCCTGCAGACAGCAGCGCCCTGTGGTCTCCTTCCACCATGGACAGGCTGTGTGCAAGAAGGCAGGAAGCTCTGGCACCGGCTGAGCAGAGCCCGGGCACTATGGGCAATGGGCAGCCAGCCATGCTGCTCCTCACTGCTCCAGCAGCAGTGTCCACTTGCCAGGCAGTAGCTGAAGTGTATGTGTGTATGTAAGAGAGAGCCATCTCCCCATTGGCAGCAGTGCTATCCAGGGAGTGAGCTGTTTCCCTTCCCACCTTCTCTCCTGTCCCCTCTTCATTCATATATGACTAGAGCTGTATCGGCTGGGCAAGCAGGCAGAGGAATGTGGCTGTGAATAGGGTTGCCAAGTCCAATTCAAGAAATATCAGGGGGCTTTGGGGGTGGATCCAGGAGACTTTGGGGGATGGAGCCAGGAGACATTGGGGATGGAGCCAGGAGCAAGGGTGTGACAAGCATAATTGAACTCCAAGGGAGTTCTGGCCATCACATTTAAAGGGACCGCACACCTTTTAAAATGCCTTCCTTCCATAGAAAATAATGAAGGATAGGGGCACCTTATTTTAGGGCTCATAGAATTGGACCCCCTGGTCCAATCCTTTTGAAACTTGGGAGGTATTTTGGGGAGAGGCACTAGATGCTATACTGAAAATTTGGCACCTCTACCTCAAAAAACAGCCCCCCAAGAGCCCCCGATACCTGCAGATCAATTCCTCATCATTCCCTATGGGAATCGTTCATGGAGGTGCATAATGGCTGTGGGGGTGGGGCTTCCCCCACCAGCCAGCTGGCTGGGGGAGGGGGGAAGCCTGTAAAACCAGGGGATCCCCTGCTGGGACCTGGGGATTGGGAAGCCTAGCTGTGAAGCATGTGTGAGAAAGGAGGAAAAACGCTGGTTTGGACTAAAAATCCCACCCCCCAGCTGCTCTCTGTTTCCCTGAGAAGTTGATGAAAATAAAGATGGTTACATTCACCAATTCCTGTGAGTAAATTGCCCCAGTGAGATCAACAAATGTGCGGCTTGCAAACTATTTTTGTGTGTGCGTGTGTGAGAGAGAGGGGGGGGGCAGCTCTGGGATATGAGGAGATTTTTATTTATTTTAGGGAATGGGAGAGTTTCCTGGCTCCATTCCCAAAGTCCCCAGATATTTTTGAGTTGGACCTGCCAACCCTATACTTGTTGTCCACAGGGAAGGTGTTTTAATTCAAATGATTCAGGTTGAGTAGCATTTACTGTATCTTGTAATCATTGATAAATTCATAGTGTTCACTGATTAAGATCAAGAACCTAGCTTTGCCTAGGGCTCCAGATAGTCTAGGGCCAGCCCTGGCCAGGAATACAGAGCAGCTAGAAAGGAGTTTGTTCATTGCTTAACCATGAAAGTGGAATCTCTCTCTCTGCTCTGATATTTCAAAGGCTTATTTACATATGAAATTATTACTTACAATGAATCAGACCATCAGTCCATCAAGATAAGTAATTTCTATTTCAACTGGCAGCAGCTCTCCAGGTTTCAGGTAGAGGTTTTTCACATCACCTACTGCCTAAAACTGTCATTTTAACTGGACATAGTAGGGATTGAATCTGTGACTTTCTGCACACACAGCATAGGCTATTTCACTGAGCCACAACCCTTCCCACCCCCAGTCCACAAGAAACTCTTAAAGCCAAAGGAGTATGTTTTTGCTAAACTACAGTGGCAGGAACTGGTTCTGACTTCCTTAAAGAGGAAATAATCCAGGTTCTGGGACCTGGTCTCCATAAACCTGGGTAAGGACTCCACTCTGTTGGAGGCCCAGGTCTCAGCCAAAAATTGGCATACACACTTTAGTCAGATTCTGGGACCTCTTTTTCTGTTGTTTCTGTTAATGGAGCACTGAGCAGCATCTTCCTAATGATGTACCCTGCCCAGGGCCAACCCTAGACTGTCTGGCACCCTAGGCAAGGCTAACTTCTGGTGCCCCCCCCTCCTTGCACTGATAACCAATTTTAAAAAAAACAACAACAGCTTAGGGCAGGGGGAAGCCTGACCAGGAGCAAAGTGGATGTAAGTAAGTCATCTCGGCTTGGCTTCGCGAACGAAGATTTAAGAAGGGTGCAATAGTCCACGTTTGCTGCAGGCTCGCTGGTGGCTGACAAGACCAATGTGGGACAGGCAGGTCCGGCCACAGCGGCTGCAGGGAAAAGTCTGATTTAGGGTTGGTCCTGTAGCAGTGCGATTCTTCCTCAATCTCCTTTTGTCCTCAAGACCAGCTATGCGTGTGTTCTCAAAGGAAGAGACAGCCTGGTGGATGGTGTGCCTCCATGCTTTGCGATCTGAGGCTAGGTCAGACCACTGGTGATGGTTGATGTGACAGGTGCTAAGGGATTTCTTCAAGGAGTCCTTGTACCTCTTCTTTGGTGCCCCTCTATTTCGATGGCCGGTGGAGAGTTCGCCATACAGGGCAATCTTGGGAAGGCGGTGGTTTTCCATCCTAGAAATATGCCCTGCCCAGCGCAGCTGCGTCTTCAACAGCAGTGCCTCGATGCTGGTAACCTCTGCCCGCTTGAGGACTTCAGTGTTGGTCACAAAGTCACTCCAGTGGATGTTGAGGATGGTGCGAAGGCAGCGCTGATGAAAGCGCTCAAGGAGTCGCAGGTGATGACGGTATAAAACCCACGATTCGGAGCCATAGATGAGGGTTGTCATCACAACCGCTTTGTAAACATTGATCTTTGTGCCTTTTTTTGTAAGTAAGTAAAGTAAGTAAGTAAGTAATGTAAAGTAAGTAATGTAAGTAAGTAAAATTTTATTTATATCCCGCCCTCCCCCGCCAAGCAGGCTCAGGGCGGCTAACAACAGCAAAACAACAATACATTTAACAAAACATTAAATTAACCCCAAACCGATTAATACATTAGTTAAAACAGTTACTAAGTCTAAAAACATTAAGTTAGATCTGACAGTACCGTTATTAATCGACGCTATGCCTGTCAGTTTGTGAATGATGGCGGATCTCCAGACTGGACCATTTTGATGTTTCTTTGTGGGCTTGGTCAGCCGTTCATGAATGCCTGTTTGAAAAGGGTGGTCTTGCAGGCCCTGCGGAACTGATCAAGGTTCCGCAGGGCCCGCACCTCCTCTGGGAGTTGATTCCACAAGGAAGGGGCCACGGTAGAGAAGGCCCGTGCATAGGTAGTCCGAAGTTTAACTTCTTTTGGCCCAGGGGTGGTCAATCTGTTTTTACCTACTGACCTCAGTGCTCTCTGGGGCTCATACGGGGAGAGACGGTCCCTCAGGTAGGTCGGTCCCCGGCCATATAGGGCTTTAAAGGTAATCACCAGCACTTTGTACTGGACCCGGTACTGGATGGCCAGTGGCAGCAAACCTCACTGTCCCACACACACCACCTGCAATCTGCGCAGAGACGTTGCTAGTCATGTGAGGGGCACCTGAAGGCTGGTGCCCTAGGCAGTCGCCTATCTTGCCTAGTGGCAGGAAGACCCCACCTTCCTGTATCAGTTTCTGAAATCAAAGGTTTGATTGTCTCACTTTATTCTGGCAAGGCACCAAGGCACCAGGGGAAAACATTATTCTTCCAGAACAATTTAAATATTTCCTGGATGGGTGGGATTTAATCTTAGCCAAACTGTTTACTCTGATCAACACAACAGGGGTTTCCACATAGGGTTGCCAAGTCCAATTCAAGAAATATCTGGGGACTTTGGGGGTGGAGCCAGGAGACATTGGGGCGGAGCCAGGAACAAGAGTGTGACAAGCATAACTGAACTCCAAGAGAGTTCTGGCCATCACATTTAAAGGGACAGCACACCTTTTTAAATGTCTTCCTTCCATAGGAAATAATGAAGGATAAGGGCACCTTCTTTTGGGGCTCATAGAATTGGACCCCCTGGTCCAATCGTTTTGAAATTTGGGGGATACTTTGGGGAGAGGCACTAGATACTATATTGAAAATTTGGTGCCTCTACCTCAAAAAACAGCTCCCCCAGAGCCCCCGAAACCTCCAGATCAATTCCCCATTATACCCTATGAGAAGACGTTTCCCTCTCTACCCCCTCCCCCCCCCCCCCCGTTTCTGGAAAATCTGATGCAGGGGACAGAACTCACTCACCTCCGGAGGTGCAAAGGCACATGGTCCTTTGGGGGCGTGGCTGGGCTCCCCTCCCTTCACCGGCCAGCTGACTGGGGGCGGGAAGCAGCCTGAGAAAACGGAAGAGCTCTGGCTGCTGCAATCGGGGCTGGGTGGGAAGGGCTGCCGTTCTCCCCCCGCCCCTCCCCCCGCTTTCCCTTTTATGGCCAGCGGGGGGAGGAGGCTCCAAATCGGGAGTCTCCAGGCCTAGCGGGGGATTTGGGAACCCTATTTCCACATAGGGTGAAAGCATAGTATTGTGGTCCCAGCAGGGCTTTTTTGGAGCAGGAACACAGTTCCGGGTGGCTTGGTGTCAGGGAGTGTGGCCTAATATGCTAATGAATTCCTGATGGGCTTTTTTCTACAAAAGGCCCTATGTGAAACTATGGTGACATCAGTGGGTGTGTGGCCTAATATACAAATGAATTCCTGTTGGGCTTTTTCTACCAAAAAAGCCCTGGGTCCCAGAATTTTAAAATGGTAATAAACAGCTCCCCAGCAACTGTTGCCCAGTTAGCCTGATGGATATAGCTTCCAACATAAACAAAAATATCTCCTGAGTAAACTGAAGGACTGGGAAACCTCCAACCAAGAAATATGCTTAGAGCAAGTAGGCTGTAGAAAAGAGCAAAATACAATTGACCACAGTCTGATCCTGTACCACCTTGCCTCAAAAGGGGAATCAGCATTTGTGGACT
This sequence comes from Heteronotia binoei, assembly GCF_032191835.1. Lineage (NCBI taxonomy): Eukaryota > Metazoa > Chordata > Lepidosauria > Squamata > Gekkonidae > Heteronotia > Heteronotia binoei. The sequence goes on from NC_083223.1 coordinate 73,022,284, forward strand.
TTAGAGCTGCATGGGGAGGTTGTTGTTCCTGAGGATGCCTTTTCCTGGCTATTAGGAGGAACCTGAGGATAGGAACTGACTATCCACTGACTCTGCAGCAGGGTTGTTGCTCCTCATTTGTTTCTTTACCTCCTCCCCCTTCCCCCATTTCTTGCTTGAGTCTGGACAGTGGTGTCTTCACTGACTGGCAATTACTTTTTGGCAGAGAAATAACTTTTCCTATGCCTGCTTAATTAATTTTCATAACTTGAAGATGCTAGGTATGGAGCCTGGTACCTTCTGCCCTGCCATTACCCCAGTTACTGTTGCAAACATCTCAGAGTTAATGCATGGAAGAAAATGAAGGAGTAGCACTTGTAAATGAGATTTATGGCCAATGTGGTTTTACATTTGCAGATAAACTGAACACTGAATCACATTTACAAAAACAGTCTCTAAGAGTTGTAGTCAGCAGCACCCTAGGGCTCAGTGTAGTGAACTGGTTACTGTAGTGTAGGGCTGCACCCACGATTTTTTTGGTTTGTGGATCTTTTTTTTTTTTCTTGAACCGTGTCATGATCCTAGGCCTAGCGAGGCCTGCAGGCCCCAGGGAAGCCTGCTTAGGAGTACTGGGAAGAGCCTACATTTCCCAGGATCCCCTCTATCCCTCTGATTGGGTTTTGGAGGGAACAGGCCCAGAGGGGCCTGGGAGGAAAATACATAAAGGCCAAGCCCAGGAAGTGGAGGTGTTCTTTTCCCAGGAGGCAGAGCTGAGGAAGGTTGCTGCAAGGAAGAGACCCTTGCCCTTGGAGGAAGGATGAGTAGGCCCAGGACTGACTGAGACAGTAAGGACTGTATGGAGAGACATGTATAGAGAGACATGTTAGGGCATTTGTTTATTTTCCCTTCACCCCTTTACTCTTCAATGCACTTTGTTTATATTGCACTGAACTTCCCTCTTAAAATAAAAACTTTTTGTTGTTGTTCACTCTGCCTGGTCCTCACGCCTATTATTTGACCTAAGCTACAGGAGGCCTGAATGGCTTGGGAGGGTACTCTGGGCCTTCTCAAGGAGAACCCTTAACCCAGAGTGGTGGCAGCACTTGGTAAGACCCCCCTGAGTTGTGACAAACCCATTATGCATATACTCTGTTTCTGGATGGGGGTGATGAAGACGCTAGTCTGTTTTCCTGGCAGCTGCTGGTCTGGCGACAGCTTTCTCCAATGCTGAGCCCCCTGCCACCACCTCTGCTGGTGAAGTGGGGGTGCATGCTGGCCTCCCTCCCTCTGTGTGCCAGTGAAATAATGAGACTCTTGTCAAATGAAATGTGTTCCTGCCAGGAGACTCGAAGGTGCATCTGGGAGAAATGACATTTCTATGACATGGTGGGAGCATCTCTTTCCTCCCCTTCACCCAACCTCTCTGCTGGTAGCCCTGGTCAAGCCTCCTTCCTCTTCCCAGGGGGCACCTCCTCCAGTGGGCTGGTGGGAAGGTCCCTTCTTGTGGAGGGCGTTCTATTCTACAGTCTCATCTTCAGGGTGGGAGGTGACAAGTTCCCACCTGATATTTGGGTGGGGCCAGCTGAGAATCTGAGGCAGCATGTTTCCTGAAGGCCCTGCTTGGAGCAAAGTCCTGGGGCCTCCCATTACCCACCACCAGCTCATGCTTCAGTCAAGAGGCCCTGTGGCCTGGTGTAGCACCAGAGTCTTGGGCAGCCTCCAGAACTCAGAACTACATGGATCACAGAGTGGGGATGGCTGGATGATACGGGAATGGAAAACAAGGCTGGGGCTGGCTAGTGAGGTCATGCGGTGCTGGGCATGGAGGGCACAGGGCTTGCTGGCAGTGAGAAACAGGCACAATAAATAAAATGGAAGTTGGGGGATTTGGGCTGGATGGGAAGTCAAGGGCCTCGGTGTTAAGTCAGAGAAATCTAGGGGTGGCAGCTCAGAAAAAGCTTCCTGCAGGTTCCAGGCAACCTTGCTTTCGTTATCATTGATTTCCTGAAGCTTTGAAGCTGTTACAGAAGACAAGATTTTCTACAATGCTAGCAACTATAATTAAGCTTCTTCAGAAAACAGAACAGGAAGATTGGACACCTCAGTATCAATGTTTACATCTCGAGCCTCTGTTAATTAAGTTATTTGGTCAGCATCAAAATCATGTCCTTCCTCAGTAAACCATAGCACCTTTCTAAAACCCGTACCTGGTGTATGGGACACCCTCAGGAAACAACTACTTCCGACTATTTTTAGATTCTCATCATTCTTATTTCAGAGTTGGTTTCCCCCAGGCAATGATATAAAAGTTGCAGAAGTCTGGAGACAAGTGGGACTAACAAGACTAGTAGACATATCTAATAGTTCTGGCCTCCTGCCTAAAAATATACCGGAACAGAAGTTGCAACAACAGATCCCCTGATACTTTTATCTGCAGCTTCAGCATACCTTTTCTACTCTCAATTTGAAAAATGTTATGTCTTCTCCTCAATCTGATTTCGAACTACTTCTTAAACAATCAGACTACAATCTCAAAGGCATAATCTCAAAATCCTATGTAATATTGATTTCCCTATATATTCAACATTCCACAATATTCAACAATATTCAACATTACCATGCCAATCTAAATGGATTGTGGGATAGCTCTCAATGATGCTATCCCACCTAGTCTGGTCATCTAATCTGTTTTGCACTAGCCTTATCAGCTCAAAGTTATTATTCTACAGAATCATAACTCAATGGTACCTTACACCTAAAAAGCTATCTTTAATATCTTCTAAACACTCTCCATTATGCTAGAAGAATTGTGGGGAAGTAAGTGATTTTGCCCATTGCTGGTAGAGATGTCCCCGCATTGCTTCATTCTGACATGAGATTCTGCAACAAATCACAATTATAATGGGATATGAAATTCCTTTTCTTCCACAATTAATCTTCCTGAACATTTGGCAAGATCCGACAGTACCTCAGTTTAGACAACCACTGATATCAAGCCTGTTGGTAGCGGCAAAAACCCTAATTGCTTCAAAATGGAAATCACCTCAAGTTTCATCAGTCTGTAGCTGGTTATCCAAGGTTTGGGACATTCTCATTATAAAAAAAATTACAGATTATATCCAACAATCAAACTCAAAAAATGAATACTCAAAATTCACGGAGAAATGGTTTCCTTTTATTGAGTTTATTACAGCAAATGACGTTCAACCACACAAACCAGAATTTCTTGATCTTCTTTACTTATAACTACTACTGCTGCTGCTGCTGCTGCTTCTTTTTCGTTCTTCTTTCTTTACCTTCTTTTTTCTTTTACTGTGCTAGTTGTGATCCACACCTAATAGTAACTTTGGAATAATTTGTATAAACTATAATTAGTTAATTAGCTACTCATATCAATGCATTATTATTTTCTTCTTTTATTGTAATACAGTATTTGCTTATCTTGATTGGCTGTATTATTATTATTGCCTTAATTATAATTCTGCATAAATCTTGACCTCTCTTCATGGAAAAATATAACTTTTATAATTAGCGTGTTTTGTTGCATCTATGTAACTTTGTCCTATGATATTTTATTATATGTATGTATTTGTGCTTGTATTAACTTGTTTCCATACGATTTTAGATGTATATTCATATGAAATATGAAATATATAAAAATTAATAAAAAGATTAAATGACAAAAAGATTATGTGTTCATAATCTGCTCCCTTATTCTCAGAACCTGGCAATAAAATCATAATGTAGAATGGCTTTTTCTGATGAGCAGATCTGCCTATGGTTCAGCTTTTAGGTTTAGGCAGTTAGTCATCACTGCTCTACTAGAACAGATAAGTACTTGTAGAATAGTGTGCCAAAATCAGACAGAAGTTTTTAAATTTCATCCACTGTTGGTCATATTAAGGAGCTATGTTCCTTGATGTCAACAGCACTGGATACGGTGGGGATGATATGTCTGACCTGCCATATTTCAGTTCCTGTTTTAATCTTGCTGCATAACAGCTTTGCCAAAACCTATGTAATCCTTTAATTATTAGTCTTTCTTCTCTCCTATTTACAAATTGATCTGAATACTGACTTTTCAAACACATGCAGAACAGCTTACCATAAAATAAGGAATTTTAGATAATAAGCTAGTCACATACATGTGACTTGGCCACCCTGACATGGATGCTATTAAGCAGGTTTTCCTCCTGCTTCCCCACAGCCTTATGGTGTTTCTGTGTACCCTCTGAGTTTTCCCTGTTTTTTCCTGCAATGTTTCCCAAAATTTCTTTGCTGGGATGTTTTGGGAAAGATAATAACAAAGCCAAGATGGCACCCATATGGATGGAAAAGTCCCAATCTTTCCTGTTCAGGCCACATTAGTGCCATTTTCCCCATGGTAACCATTCCAGTCCCAGGATTAAAACAACAGCAGCAATTAACACATCGTTATAATGTTATAACAAACTATCAGGTTCTATGAATCCCTAGCTTTAATTTTTAAAAAAGCATCTTCCTTTTGTATTGAAGCAGGTCTGAAATAAAAAGATATTAAATAAGGTAAATTGAAAGCCATCAATTAGGCACAAGGGCAAAGAAACAAAGAGATTTTAAAAGTGCTTGCTAGATGCCTCTGTGAAATAATCCTTCTAGACTGCAAAAGTAAGGAAAGGGGAGTTAGCAGTGTGTCCAACTTATAGAAGTATAGAGCAGCAAAAGAGGAAGTTAATCCTTCACCCACCGGCTCTGCCGCTGCTGTCTAAAGGAGGAACTAGAAACTTGCCGGAATAAGCACTAAAATAAGCACTGAGCAAATGTACCTTGGAAAATGTCTTGGGAACAAGTCAAAGGTGCAAATGTGTTTTTGATGAAAGATATTGCTGCAAGAGTGTTAGCAACATCAATGCCATGTATGGAAAGACCCTCCCTGTCTCCTCCTTGTTCTTTTAATAATATGACGCTTGTAATGATGTATGGGATATGGGATGGTCCTTTCCTTTAATTGTTTACTGGAAATGATTGTGACTATAAAACTGTAGACCTTCCTGAAATTGGGGCTCCCGGATGTGTTTAGACATGAGTCTGATCTGAGGTCCATGTACACGTTAAATAAACAGCTGTTTCTGTGGCCTCGTTTCTGCCTGACCACCAATGGCTAAGGTTGCTGCTACAGTATCTCTGCAGAGAAAGGGAATAGAGGCCTACTTTATTGTACAGAAAGCTGGGAATTCAGAAAGCATATGGTTATGAGAATATAACACTTATAACAATATGCCAATTGCCAATTTTCTAAAAATACTGGAAAAGAACCTCAGTTGTGCATCTGGAGGTATCCATCTCAGGGTACCTGGGTAGGTAAAATGTTGGGAAACTTGCCATATGGTAGCCCTGTGGCCACACTGACAGCTGCAGCAACAACAAGGAAATTACATGAGCCCATTCCCATGTGGAAAACACCAATGCAATCACCTGGGAAGAGCGGCCATGGTGGGACAGCATCTGCTTTACAAGCAGAAATCCCAAGTTTAGTTCCAAGCAGCTCCAGTCAAAATGAACAAACGGTAGTTGTGTAAAACTTAAGTTGCTGCCAGGCAGAGCAGACAATACTGACCTTGATAAACCAGTTTTACTGCTTCAGACCAACACAGCTGCCCACCTGGATCAGTACATGATAGTTTCATGAGTTCACCAGGTATTTACCATTATACTGAAAAATTAATGGGCAGCTCATGCCTGGAAAGGATCTATTTACTTTCTAAAAAAGATACTACATTCATTTTATGGACATTTTAGTATGTAATTAAATGAAGATAATTGCTTTCACACAAGTCTATTATACAAAATACTGATAGATCTGTGGCTTTTTTATACTGCAGTCCTAGTCAGAGTTATCCTTTTCCAAGCTCACTGACATACATACATACATCTCTATCTATCTATCTATCTATCTATCTATCTATCTATCTATCTATCTATCTATCTATCTATCTATCTATCTATCTATCATCTATCTATCATCTATCAATCATCTGGAACTGCTGATGCAGTTATCTTTTAAGCAGTAATTAAAATGTGAAAGACCTTACTTAATGTTATTTCCCTGATATTTAATTACAAGAAGGGTAAGGGAATCATTTGTATCCAGGGGTCATTTTGTAGACAAATAGGTGGTGGAGCTTATCCAGGGATTATTATGCAGCTGCACCTACTATTCAATGGACAAGGAGGTGGAACTCTCGGAAGAGGTGGAACTCTCATAAAGGTTCAGGAGCTGCACTCCTGTGCACTCCCACTGAATCTGAGGCCTGTTTGTATCCAATAGTAACCAATTGTCACCTGAGCTTAGGGTTGCCAGGCCCTACCTGATTGCTAGTGGGGGACCTTTTCATGCATTCACTTGGAAGAGACGTAATCACACTAGGCTTGTCACATGGGGCTGCTCTAGCATTTTGGTATAAAACTCCATGATGCCTCTATTCCCTTTCTCTGCAGAGAAACAAGGGGAAAAAATGAAAGCTGGGGATTCATAGAACCTGACAGATCAGGGGTGGCCAACGGTAGCTCTCCAAATGTTTTTGCCTACAGCTCCCATCAGCCCCAGCCATTGGCCATGCTGGCTGGGGCTGATGGGAGTTGTAGGCAAAAAACATCTGGAGAGCTACCCTTGGCCACCCCTGTGATAGACAGTTTTTTATATAACATTATAATGATGTGTTAATTGCTGCTGTTATTGTTTTAATCCTGGGAGGGGAATGGTCACCACTGGAGACTTGGGGCAGGGACTTGGGGCCAAAATACTAAAGCATCCTCCATGCAATTATGTCACTTCTGGGTGATATCATCATGCCAGGCACATCAGGTACCATCAGAGCTCTTCAGGGGTGGGGCTCCCCCACTGACCAATCCTATGCCAGAGGGTTGAGGCCCCAAGATGGGGGGAACCCCTGCCCCTAGAGCAAGGTTGGAACCCTACCTGAGCTCTCATATTAGGCAATTCTGTATTTTTAAGAAGAGGGATGATTAAGCTAGTCCCCAGCTCATTAACTATTTGTTTTTCAGTCGCACAGTCAAGTCCAACTCTTTGCAGCCCCATGGACAAAGTCACACCAGACCCTCCTGTCTTCCACCATCCTCTGAAGTCTGCTCAAATTCGTGTTTGTTACATCAGTAACACTGTCCAGCCATCTCATCTTTTGCCGTCCCCTTCTTCTTTTGCCTTCTGTCTTTCCCATCATCAAAGTCTTCTCCAGTGAGTGCTCCCAGTGAGGAGGACCTAAAGAACCTCTTGTTGAGGGTGAAAGAGGAGAGCACAAAAGTAGGCTTGAAACTCAACATAAAAAAAAACTAAGATCATGGCATCCAGCCCCATCACACCATGGCAAATAGAAGGGGAAGACATGGAAGTAGTGACAGAATTCACATTTCTGGGATCCAAGATCACTGGAGATGGTGACTTTAGCCATGAAATTAAAAGACGTTTGCTCCTTGGGAGAACAGCTATGGCGAACCTGGGCAGTACAATAAAAAGTAGAGACATCACCCCTGCCAACAAAAATCCGTATAGTCAAAGTGATGATATTCCCAGTAGTAATGTATGGCTGTGAGAGCTGGACCATAAGGAAGGCCGAGCGCAGAAGAATAGGTGCTTTTGAACTGTGGTGCTGGAGAAGAATCTTGAGAGTCCCTTGGACTGCAAGACGATCAAATCAGTCAGTCCTAAGGGAAATCAACCCAGACTGTTCCCTGGAAGGTCAGATGCTGAAGCTGAATTTGGGACACACTATATTCATGGGTTCAGTGCTTTCAACTTTATCTCATGAGTATCTGCATGTTCTGTTGGCATATGATACTTTATTATACCTACCCCCCAAAACCACAGAGGGAAGGGCACTCATTGACTTCAATGGACTTAGAAAGGTGAACTCTTGGGATCACACCATTAATATTGTTTTTCTCAAGATGTCTTTTATGATCAGTTATTTAAATACTTCAAACATTTTGTTTAGATAGTAATATTGGGGTCAAATATGCTTAAACAGGCGAAGACCATGATATATGCTGGAAATGTACAATACAACAGAATTTATGAAAAAGTAAGTAAAGAAATAGAAAATAATGTTAATCAAGTTAGAGGCACACATAAAGATAAGAACATTGTGAATGTATTTCCCTGTTTACTATAAATGAAACCATTCACTGAACATTTACCTGGATATATGGAAGTAAGTCAAATTAATTATAATTAGATTTAATTCCATGAAAGTATGCTTTCGATTGTGACTATGATCCATATTTGTGAGGGTGATGATAAATTAGTTCTTTTTCTATAGCCCAAATTAAATGTGAAATGTATACACACATGAAGGTGCCTTATACTTAATCAGACCACTGGTTCATCAAAGGTCAGTATTGACTACTCATTCTGGCAGCAGTTCTCCAGTCTGAGGAAGAGGCCTACTGCCAGATTCTTTAAATTGGAAATGGTGAGGATTGAACCTAGGACCTTCTGCACACCACATTTATGCTCTACAAATGAGACGTGGTCACTCCTCAAGTAGCATCATTCAAGTATTTTAGATTTTGCAGACTCATAAAACTTAGGCCTGACCTAGACAATATGTATTTATATGAGGCATGTGAGAGTTCTTACTGAATGCTGCATGTGTACCGCATGGGAGTAAATAACCCTCCTGGGCTCAATTAGGCTTGGAAAGATAGTGTATAGGAGAAGGTTGAAGGCCTAGCCCTCGACACCATGGTCCTAATCCAAATAGGACCCTGCCGCACTTGAAAGGAGAAGTCCTGTCATGAGACCTCCCAACCTGACGCTTGCAAAAATGTATCATCTAGTTCAGATCTTAGTGTAAGTGCATGTATGAACATTTTCCCTAAACATATTTGAAGTAAATACTGTTCATTGTATTTATATTAAGCATGTATGGGTGATTATTTTTTCTTGCCTATATGGGGAAAGTGCTGTTAATATTCTGAAATGTATGCATAATTTAATCACACAAACTTCAACTGGTGAAAATAATGAACAGAAATTTGTTTTCAATACTATCCTAAGAGAATTTTCTAGGTAATTTACTTCTGAGTAAACCTGCTCAGGATTGCTTTCTGTAAGCATACGTACTCTGTTTTTTTCCTACCTACTACTGTATAGCTCTATAATGTTCAAAGGCAGTAAAAGGTATTGTCTTCCTCAGTAAAAGGTATTGTCTTCCTCAGAAAAAAATGGGTTGTGCTAGCCAGGATTCATTATCTGTGGTCTAGGACCCATGTAGAACATTCCCTAAATGTTGCTTATGAAATTAACATGGTCAGAATAACTTGTAGAAAGGTTGAAGAACAATAACTTTGCTCTTTGAGCAAAAATTTCCAAGATACGCACAAAGCTCACTAGGCAACATATATGGTTCACTTTCAGCTCAGGAGACCTAAAGTTGTGTTTGAATAAATACTTGGAAACTCAGCAAACACCATCGTCCTTATGCCAGCTTCACTGTATTCTTTGCTGGCTAGAGTCAAACTGATTCATTGTGTCAAAAGATTTTGATGGTCAAATGCAGCATTAGCTCAACATTTCTCCTTTGATATGAAATATTGATTTACTTGTTTTTTTCTATTACTCAGAAGCTGAAAAATGGTTGATAAATCACTGAAGCTTCTTATGAAGTTGATGAGCAAGGGCAAGATGTATTGCTAGTAGACATGCCATCAAAGTTTTACATGCAGAAAATCTTTAAGCATATTTGCGGGTTCTTCTTGCAGTAAAATATTTAATGGAATCTGAAAGGAACCTAAAGAGTTCTGGTAAAGCTAGAAACATTTCTCCTGGAGGTTTTATGCATCCTAAAGGTGCTGTGCAGTTTTATCTAAAGCAAGATTTGGAGCAAGTTTGAGGTTCTTGCTCAGGAAAACTAGATGAAACATCCTGAGGGTCTTTGGACCAGCAAAATAGGAGGGTCACCCTTATTATTAGAATATCACACTTTATATTATTGTCATAAGGTTCCATAACTTTTAGCAGTCCTGCAGTTTAGCCGCTTCAACTATTAATTACCCACCCTTATGCTACTCTTCAGATTTGCATACTGATGGTCAAGATGCATGGTACACTGAAACATTGGTTGCATTCAGACACTATGATAGCCTATTTCTTGGACCCCACATAAATTTCCACAGGCACGAGGGGAGTGATTCTTGGCAATCCCCCTATCAAGAAAGAATCACAGCTGTTGTTGTTACTGAATATCCAGCTGCTTATTTGTCATAACCAACATCCAGGCCCAGAGTGTTTACCATGACCTAAAGGCCTGCTAAAAGAAAAGGAAAAACTAAAATAAAATAACTAGGAAAACTTAAAAGAATATCACGTAGGTTCTTTTGGTCGGAGTGTTATCAGGTTCCAGGTCTACCAAGTTAAAGGCAAAACTTATAGAAAAAATATAGAAACTATTTACAAGATAAGAGGGAAAGGGAAACACAAAATGGGATTATAAAAACCAAGTAAAACAAACATACTGTGTGCAGAGAAACACCAAAGAAAATCCTGAGGCAATTTGCCTGCTTCTCTACACTGGACTGTGTAATCAATTAGCTAATTACCTAAGCTATACTCACTGATGCTTATGCTGTCAGGCCCACAATATCAGAGAGACGTCTTCAAAGTCCCATCCTCCTTCAACATTGTGTTGGTACTTTCTTCTTGATGTCCTGAAGAAGGCTTCTGGTTTCTGATTTGAACAAGTAGAAGTTCCTTTCTTTGTGGGCACCTAGCCTGACTTTATCTTGGCTAGTTGATTGGTTAGTCAATCATTGATGCAATCTAATCTAAAAACTGTCATCTAGCCTTGGCTTAGATGTTAACTTGTCAAGACTAGATCTGAACAATGTATGTCACTGTGGGCTGGCTTCACAGGTGTGACAAATTAATTTCCACTTTAATTGTTTAAGTGCCTATTACCTTGACATCATGCTAGTGCAAATCCTGAAAAACTTACATTCATACAAAGACATTGAATACACAAACACTTAGGTGTGTCTCAGTTCCTTGACACACCCCTCCTCGGAGATTTCCATCTTCTCCGCCAAGAAATTCCTGTGGAGTCCATCATCCTACAAGAACAGAATTCTGTGTATCATCCAGTCCATTGTGGTTTTCAGCTGTGATGTAGCATATTGACCTTCGAGGCTTGCCATACTAGGAAGTGCTGGAATTCAGCCTCTTAGTGAGAGTAGTCTCACTTTAAATTTCCAAATCTGCTAGTAGCCAATTCAGTTCAAGTTTCCCTCCTAATGCACTGCTGTGGCTAAAATACAGTTATCACTGTGGTGACCATAAGATTACCTTTGTGTGCCCTGTAAGGTTTGTGTAAAAACTCTAGTCAGTCTTTGTCTGAACAAATCATCTGAGACAAATAGGATTCATAGTTGATGAACAGTACATTCAAGACAGACAAAAAGGAAGTACTTTTTCACCCAACTTACAACTAATGTATGGCATTCACTGGCTTAAACTTGTATTATAAAACAGAAGTGTCAAACTCATTTGTTATAAGGGCCACATCTGACATAAATGGAACTTTCTGGGGCCAGGCCATGCATATAATAAAATGTAATGCCAGGTAATGGAGATATAAACTTTATAAAGGATACAGAGAAACACAAAGATATTTTTTACTTAAAATATGAACATGCTTAAAACTCTTGTGATATTTTGTTTAAGAAAGGTGGGGGAATACTAGGATTTGGCAATGCAATTTTAAAAATAAAACATCAAGAAAAATCACTAGGATCACAGCAGAAATTAAAAATATAAACCAAAAATATAAAATGTTCTGGATTCAGGAAAATATTAAATGGGTAGGTATTGCAAAGCTTCTCCCCTTTCCCATATTGGCAATGGCTCTTCAGTGTAATATCCCCATCCAGGATTGTTATCTGGCTCTCTAGCAACAGGTGTGAGGGAGAGAAGGCAGGAGGCTGGCCAGGGGGAGAGCAGAAGAGCAGGCACATAGGATGAGGTGTGTGTGGTTAAAGCTGTCAGGAAATAGAAGAGAACTGGCTGGGGGTGGGGATAAGAGTCTGAGGTAAAATAGTGAGGGGAATAGCAGTGAAGGCAAAGAAAGAGGAGGTGTGGTGTTTTTTTCCATTCCCACCTACCCTGACTACACCTCAGTGAGGACTGGTGAAGCCACAACATGGGGGTGGAGCCAAGCAGCTGGTGCTACCACCATTGCACCAAATGGTGACTGTGAGGGGAGTTGGTAAGAGTGGGTGCACAGAGCGATGGTTTGCTGATGAAGGGAGAAGAGATGAGAATGGGAGGGGAGAGAGAAGGGGGACAGCTGATGGGCTGTTTTGGGTATGCCACTCTGAGGGGAAAGAATATAAATAATATAATTAATTGGGCTTGCCTGTATCATTTATAAATGCCAGGTAAAGTTTATATATCCAATACCTCTGGCATTACATTTTATAGCACACATGGCCCAGCCCACAAAGTAACATTTGTCACATCTGGCCCTCTTAACAAATGAGTTTGACATCTCTGGATTATAATAAGGCACTGGTGACTAGGGTTTTTTACAGCTCTATGTTTAATTTAAAACATTGTAGATACCCTTGATTAGTGCAACAAACTTATTGAACACAACTTATCTCCCTCCTACTGACACATTCAATGGCTAAATTGGACAAAATTTGGCAGGTTACAAGATGGCATCACCATGTTGACCTATTATTAAAACCCAGTCATTTTGCTCTCAGAAATTATTGAAGCGAAGAGATCCTATTGTATGACTCTCATAGGGCTTCTGGAATATGGATCATTATTTAGCTAAACACAATAGAGAATGATGAATAGTTGTATAAGATGGCTACATTTCAGGGCTTGGGTTTTCTTCCATTTGTGTCCCAACCTCTTCCTTAGAAGTGTGGAGCATGTTCCTTTCATGTTAAAAGCTTCTGTTCATTTGAGCCCAGCATCCTTTCAAGAATTAAAAAGGACCCAGCACCAGAAAGCACAGTGCAGTCGAGAACTGCCTCTGCCACAGAGAGAAGTCTTACGCTGCCTCTTGAGAGGCCTGAAGCTTACAATTAATTGTAAGGTAACTTACAATTAAATATCATAATATAAAAAAGACATTAAAACGCAAAAAAAAAATCCATGACACAGAAGCAGAACATTTAAAAAGCTGGTAATATAAAACTTCTGATTCAAAACCCAAGTAGAAAGATGTGTTTTGGCCTGCTGCCTGAAAGAAACTAAGGCAAGCCTCAAGGTGGGGCATTCCAAAGGTGAAGTGCTACCACAAATAATGCTCTGTGTCCAGTTGACACCCACCTCACCTCTGAAGGTGGGGGAACAAACAACAGGGGGGCAGATCTTAACTGGTGAGTAAAAATTGCTTATAACCCTAAGGTAGATGCCCCTTGGCACACTCCTCTCTGATACTAGCAGCCTGACAAGAGAGCACCAGATGCTGGCACTAAAAAAAACCCTCACTGCATCTAGTTTCTTTATGTAATATTACAGTGACTGATTGGCATTTTATAAAAACATGTCTATTGCAAACTGTGTTTGCTGTATTTCCTTTTTTGTGGTTCAACATTCTTTGCAAAGAAAACCCTCCTTCCCCCACCATCGTGTCACTGTAATCTTTGGAAATAGTTCAATTTTTAAAAAATACTACATTTGATCTTAGCCAAAAGGCTGAGAAATTTTCCCAATGGTTTAAATTACTCAATAGCAGGGGTGGCCAAACTTGCTTAACATAAGAGCCACATTGAATATATGTCAGGAGTTTGAGAGGCTCAAGTCATGAACGTCAGATGTTTAAGGGAAGGAAGGAAGGAATATAGATGCAGATGGGAAGAGAGAGGTGGACAGAATGCAACTTTAACTTTAAATGCACTCTCCAAGCTGCTGGCTGGTTTGGAGAAGTGATTCAAAGAGAAAAATGCCTTCTCCAAGCCAGCCAACAGGGCCATGAGAGCTTGAGAGTCACACAATATGCATGAAAGGGCCACATATGGATCCCAAGCCACTGTTTGGTCACCCCTGCTCAATAGGGAACATGTTAGAGCCTCCTACCTGGTCAACATCTCCTCCCATAATCTCAGAATAGCCTTTACTTCAATTAGGGTTGCCAGGTTTGTGTTGGAAAATACTTGGGGACTTTGGGGGTGAATCCAGGAGAGGCTTAGGGAAAGGAGGGGCCTCAGCATGGTACAATGCCATAGAGTCCACCCTTCAAAGCAGCTATTTTCTCCTGGAGATCTGATCTCTGCCAGCTGGAAATCAGCTGTAAAAATGGGAGATCTCCAAGCCCCACCTGGAGGCAATTCACTTTCAAACTATGCCAGCATTTTTGTTAGCTGAATGTTATTCCCAAATACCTCTAGCTCTATGCCACTGCATTTGTGGAGTTCTAGTTCCAGAAGACCTACCACATTATATTTTTATCTTGTTCTCTTTATACAGTGCCCAGAACCATATTCTTAACAGCACTTCTAGCAGGCTCAAACTTTTCCTCTGACTCTGCTTTTTTTTTACTTTCAGACACTGATCCATTGCTTTCCTATGGAATTTCACTCTGCTCTTGCAGCTAAGAAAATAAGGGCTACAGTGGTATCCAGTGGTATTGAAAAGAAAAAAGTACTGCAGGAACTCATTTGCATATTAGGCCACACACCCTGACATCGCCATTGTTTCACACAGGGATTTTTTTTTTTTTGAAAAAGTCCAGCGGGAACTCATTTGCTTATTAGGCCACATCCCCAATTCCCAGCCAGCCAGAAGTGCATTCCTGTGCATTCCTGCTCAAAAATAGTCCTGGCTGTATCTAAAGAGGGTAATGTTTTTACTTGACTAGTCCCTTTTGGTTAGAGCATTTTAACATTAATGTTTGTAATCATGTCACATGTTATATGCCAGATTGTTGTATGTACCAGATTGTAATGGCCTTTGACCACAGACAATAAATTTAAAAAGTAAAGCCTGTGCAAGCACCAGTCATTTCCGACTCTGGGGTGACGTCGCATCACGGCGTTTTTACGGCAGACTTTTATGTGGTAGTTTGCCATTGCCTTCCCCAGTCATCTACACTTTCCCTCCAGCACAGTATGTATGATTGCATGTGATGAGACGCACATCTTCAAACTGGGCATCATTGTATTGATACATTAATTACTACTACTGTTTAAAAAGTTCCTTGTGGGCAGGGGTCTCTCATTCCTCTGAAAATGTCATTAGGCTCAAGGCAGCAACTGCAGTCCTTGGCAGTGGCATCAGCAGCAGAAGAGAAGGAAAAACAGCAGCAGTAGCTGCTAATTATGATGGTAAGCACCCCACCCACTAAAAAAACATAGATTGGTGGGGAGGGTCACAGTGCTTCAGAATCCCAGATTTGTGTTCTCTATTCTGGAAATCATGGTAACAACCTGGAATATTTTCAGCAGGAATTTCAGGATACATGCCCCTACTGGTGGGCTGCATAGTATGGGAGGAGACAGTCCTTCAGCTATTCTGGCCCCAAGCCATTTAGGTCTTAAAGATGAAAACAACAAACAAACCAGCACTTGGAATTGTGCACAGAAACAGATGGGTAACCAACTAAGTCCTGATAACAGCCTGGCCATCACATTTTGGACCAACGGAAGTTTCTAGATAATTTTAAAAGGCAGCTCCACACAGAGAGCATTACAGTAATCTTATTTTGGAAGTGATCAGAATATGTGCTGCCATGGCCAGATCATGATTTTTGAGGACGGGTTTAGCTGGCAAACTAGCAAGAGCTGCTAAAAAGCTGCTAAAATCATGTAAGAACAACATGACTTTACGATAAATACATCTCTAACTAAAGGCATCTTCCCTTGGCCTCTCAAAGAGGTGGCTATCCAACCACTACTTTAAAAAACATCCTTACAGAAAAATGATGTGGCTAATTATTACCCAGTTTCTAATTTCTAGGCAAAGTGATTGAGAGGACAATAGTGGAGCAACTCCAGGTCTTCCTGGATAACTCATCTGGTCTGGACCATTTCAGTTTGGCTTCAGAGTAGGCTATGGGACAGAGAGAGTCCTGGTGACTTTAGCAGACAATTTCTGCCTGAATATAGACAAAGGCCATGTCTTTTTGTTGCTCCTCAAATCAACCCAGAGATTCCTGTTGGTGCAGAATGCTGCAGCTTGGTATCAGGAGCTAAGTGAGCATGTATATTGCTCTCGTTCTGCAGTCACTCCATTGCCTGCATTCAAGGTATTGGCTGTCACAAAGTTCTTCATGGCCTTGGTTCCTCATATCTGTAGGGCCAAGCTTCACTCAACTGCGACTTCTGCAGGTACCACCCTGCAAATGGGCAAAATCAACAACCGCCCCTGCACATGCATTCCCTGTTGTGGCCCCACCTTGTGGAATGCCCTGCCTGAGAAGATCAGGAAGGCTCCTATGCTTCTGACAGATTCACCACCTGGTGCCCCACTGCCTGCATAGCAGACGAAGAGGAGAAGCGACAAGGAGGAGGTGGGGCAGGCGAGCAGAGGAGACAGGGTGGTCAGAAGAATGAAGAAAATTGGTGGGGAAGAGGCAGGAGGGACAAGACAGGATGGGGAGGAGGCAGGGTGGGCGGGAGGACGAAGAGAATCAGGGAAGAGGCAAGACAGGTGAGCAGAGGACGAGATGGGAAAGGGAGGAGGCAGGGCGGATGGAAGAACGAAGAGAATCAGCGAGGAGCAGGCGGGATGGGCAGAGAAAAAGAAGCGACGGAGAAGGGACAGGTGGGAGGATGAAGAGAAGAAGCAACAGGGAGAGGGCAGGACAGGCGAGCAGAGGAAGAGAAGCAATGGGGTGGGAGGACAAAGAGAATCAGTGAGGAAGAGGCTGGACGGGGAAGAGAAGTGATGAGGAGGTAGAGCGGGCAAGAGGACGAAGAGAAGCCATGGTGAGTAGGCGGGGTGGGCAAGCTACGGAGGAGGGGAAGGGGCGGGCAGGCAGAGTAAGAGGCAAACTAGCCATTTGTCTAGAGCATGGTGAGGGGAGGAGAGCCAAATTTGGCAACCCCACCCTGCCGGCGCCCTAGGCAAATGCCTAATTTGCCTAGTGGGCAGGCTAGCCCTGTCCACAATGCAGTAAAGAGACACTGGGAAGTTCCCCGTGGCAAAGTTGTTACAGTGCATCCAGGGGTCATTTTGCAGAAAAATAGGTGCTGGAGAACATTAGCATGACTCATTTGCATAACTCATCTGCATCTGCCACACATCCCTGACATCAAATTATAATAGCTCAGCATCTACTTTAAAATGCTTCTTGAATTATAATTATCAAAAAAACCTTACTCCCATCATAATTTTAAAATTACTTTCTCCTATGTGGTCACAGTGGTATGATGATTTCCATCTGTCTGCTTTATACATTTTGGTTATTTTGTGTGTGTGGGGGGGGAATATTAGAAAGTTTTTCAAATCTTAGGAGTTCTCACAGGGGGTTTGAACAATGATGCCCAGAAGCAAGTATTTGGGGGATGTAAAAAAGAGCGAACATGATAAAATTTAGAGGTTGTGGAGCTCCGCTCCTGTGAGCTCCTGCCCAAAATGAGGTCTGTTGCTTCCCTGGTATGTTTCCAGTCACCTGGTCAGTCTGGATACACCATGGATGCACAGGAACAGTGTGATTACTCCACTCTGCACATGTGCAGCCCATGACTGCTGCCGGGTGGATGCCATCTGATCACTGCAGCACATCTCAAACTATATTGGCTTTTCAAAAGCCAAGAAACTACCACAGCTAAGTCCTGGTCTGACTGCACCCATTGTCTCCTACCAGTTTTATGTAGATGTTAAACAGAATAGGGGACAAGCTCAAACCCTGCAGGATCCTACAGCTTAAATGCCACAAGGCTGTCTAATTTTATCACTAAGATGCCTGTATCTGATTCCAAAGGCTGTCACCTAAAGGAAATTAAAACAAAAGAACTTGGGTTGAAAGAACACACACACACATTCGAGTGTTATATGACTCTTATTATTATTTCCCCTCCTCCATGCTGCAGTCTCCTGCAAACTGAAGGCCTGCATGGCTGCTATTTACAAATTTAAAAACAAACAAACAAACAAACAAACTAGGGACATCCAAAATAACAGACTTTTGGGTGTCCCATGGGTTGTTTTTTTGTTGTTCTTCTAAATAGCAGTTACACAAGACTCCCATTTGCTAGAAAACTGCAGCGTAGGGGCAGGGGAATAAGAATTTAAGCTTTTCTCTCACTCTACTGTACCGCTATGCAATAACTACCCAAGTCTATTTTCCCCACTGGTAGAAAACATACATATGTTGCTTGTATGTTTCCTCAAAGGAGGAAAGCAGCAGCTTCACAGGATGCTTCCGAATTGAGCCAACAGTGCAGATGGAAATGGTTATCTTCCCCATCACACACACACATGTGCTGACTTCTCAGCCAATTTGGGCCCTGTGTAGCTGCTAGAACCAGAAAAACACACAACAGACCCAAATTCTCACTCTATATAATTATATATATTATATACTGCCATAATCCAATAAATTTTATAGAATAAACACTGCTGTAAAGCATTAATAATCTAATTAATTTGATCCTTATAAGTCTGGCACTTGAAAATAGAAAAGTAATGTCAGTGGCTGCAGGAGAACATTACAAGAACAGCAAGGAACAGAATTGGCTGAGATTCCTGTATTTCTAATGCTTGGGAAGTCTCCCACCTTCAAAAGTTCAGATCAGAAGACAACTATGGGCTCCTGTTCATACCCCTAGAATAAAAACAAACAAACAATCCAGGAGGAATTCTTTACATCACTGTAAACAGATAGATGTTCACTGAAATGAATACTTTGTCTGGTCAAGTTGAACTGTATGTACAAATACCAAATATGGGAATATTCCAAAATGTTGATCTGCAAGCAGTCTGTAACTTCACAGTTAATTGCCAAAAGATAATTTTGAGAACTTTTTTTATGTAAAGTAAACTGGCATTTTAATTTTTGTATATAATTTGTGTAATACCAAACATCATACTGCAGGAGATGGTCTGAATGCTTCAGTGCTTTGCATTTAATTTTCCATTATGCAGAGATTTAAAATTAGGCCAACCTTTTCAAAACTGACTAGTGATTTTGAATGCCTTTTTGAGTGCAAAATCTGCATTTTGTAAAAGAAAATTATTTTGAGCATCAGCACTCAACTGTTTTTAGAAAATAAGATTTCATATTAACTCTTTATAGAACAACTTCCCAAATACAAAATCTACAAAAACATACCAGCTTTTGTAAAGGGAAAATGATGGGGAGGTATTAATAAAGGAGGCATTATAGTAGGCACCCTTCCTCAAGCTACTTTTTCAACAGTCTGCTTTATGGCATAATGCTTTATGATTTCAAGGAGATGTACTGTAGTTTTGATTCCACCATATATACTCTGTTTTCAGGTAGTAGCCAGTATTCCTTAATCATCTGGAGGACATGCTTGAACACATTTAAAGATATGTTTAAGATACATGGCAGGCTTTTGCCCCCCCCCCCCAAAAAAAATCAGTTATATTTTTATTTTAGCATGTTTCAGGTGTGAATTTGCACAGTAGTTTTGGGGAAAATAAGAATCTCTTTCACAAACACACACACACAGAGCTGCCTTATACTAAATCAGGCTCTTGGTCCATCAAAGTCAGTATCATCTATTCAGACTGGCATCAGGTCTCCAGGGCTTCAGGTTGAGGTCTTTCATATCACCTATTGCCTGTTCCTTTAACTGGAGAAGCCAGGGATTGAAACCTGGGACCTTCTGCCTGCCAAGCAGATGCTCTGCCACAGAGCCACTCCCTGAATTATTCAATAAAATGGAACAGTGTTACGACATCTATCTTCTGTTAAGCCAAATGCCCCCAAAACGAGGTTTGGGAATTAGTCAGGTGGGCACCTGGCTCAAACAGGGATCTTTTACCAATGTATACCAGGCTCAACCACTCAGAGAGTAAATGCTCAATGAAAGAATTCTAATTAGGTAAAAATAGTTGTTCTTTATTGGAATAAAATAGTTCCTTCACACAAGATAAAATGCAATTCAATCTCACGTTCACACAGGTCTAAGAAACATAGATAGATTGATAGGGGAACATAAACGGATACACAGACAGGGTGATATTTACCATCGTAGTCTTCCAGGAAGGCTCCAGTGGCGAGAGTTGAGGGGATGGGGGAGGACCCGAAACTGATCAGGAATCGGGGGTGGATCTATACAGCTGGATGCGGGATACTGACAGAAGCACACACGTGCGGTGCGGGGTCAGAGGTTATAAGGGCTCCTTTGACCCCTCAGGGGATGGGTGGTGACGGGGCGGAGAGATGGGCAGGTTCCGTGATGACTAAGAGGGCTGGGCATCATCGGAACCAATGGTGTGTCCCTTGATGACATCTGGTTGGGTGCTTACTTTGACCAATGAGCTTTACCTGTCTTGGGCATCCTTGAAACTTCCAGGTGGCGCCAGGGTCTGGGACGTCTCCACAGGTATCGGAATGGAAATGGTTGGGGGCTTGGGATTGTTTGAAGAGGTGACAATTGGGAATCACATATGCACCTAGGTCTCCCCGATGTAGATCAAAGGACTTGGATGTGTCAGGAAATGTTCTCCCTCTCACTCTTTGATCTCTCGGGCAGGGGGCCTCTGCCTAGTGTCTTGTTAGACAAAGAGCATCCGTTGTTGACCGGTTATTCCATTCATGGGCTAAACAGGTTGCTTGGGGCTGCGGGTGACTTGAGGTGTGTACGTGATCTTTATACCACGAAGGAATGAATTCCAGCCTGCTGGGAAGATGGCTGCACGTGATGCTGGTTTAACATGGTGGGTTCTTTGCCCAGTACTATAAAACAATACTGCCCGGATAGTTCCGTGGCGGCGCAGGTCTCTTCCACTCCCTGGCTGGCCCGTGCAGCGACGGGGGAAATCTCCGTTGTTGGGCAAATGCTCTATACCAGGTTGAAATGCCCGTACAACATGTACTTAGACACACACACAAGTCCCGTTGTGCCCCTGGGTGGCTGCGCCCACACTTTATGACCAGATAGGAGCAAGCCCACTTCTCCAGGCGCTCTGGCAACCTTGCTTGTGACTTATGTTTGGGGAAAAAGGGGCCTTTTCCTCACACTGTCCAGCTACTAATGAGCAGTGATTGTTTCCCCAAGCCATAAAATGATGGTGTGCATCTTGTGGGTTATAATCTCATTGTCTTCCCAATATTTGTAATGCCTGTCTAAATACTATTTGTGGGATTAGGCACTAGGAATGATGTTTGCTTTGCTTGTACCCCACAAAGATGTGGGAGGATCATGTAATCAGCACACCAACCTGCTTCCCTATAATTCTGATGACACAAGAGCCTTACACCCATGTTCAAACTGCATTTCTGCTTCTTCAGATAAATCTATTCCTGACAACTGCTGAGCTGGTATTAGTTTCTGTAGACTAGGCAGACACGACCTCATGGTAAAGGGGAGTATGTCTTCCGGTTAGTGCTTTTGTCTGTTCGATGCTGTAAGCTGGTTTATTTTTGCACAACTGAGGCAGAGATAAATAAACCCTTGCTCAGAGAGGCAAGGCAGACGCATTTTTTCCTCAACACACGTGTTGTGTGGTTCATTCCAACAACTATTAAGTGCTTTGTCAGTGCTGCAGGGGAGTTTATCCTAAGGCCATCCATAGAGAAACTAATATGTTCATTTCATTGACATCTATAATGAGTATGCTTTTTCACAGTTCCTTAGTTTATGAAAATAGGCTGTAGCTGCGTATATAGTACCAGATATGGAAATTTGTATCTTTCTTATTGGAAAGTTTTTTTAAAAAAAGATAACAACATTAGACCATAGAGAAGCAAAATGTTCATCAAAAATGTTCATAAACTGTTTGAGTTTTAATGTGTAAAATACATTTCTTCTTCCAGATTCAATAAAGACAACTTGGGTGGTATAGTCATCAAAGTATCTAACTAGGACCTGGAAGACCTGGATTTCAACTCTGCCCAGTGAAGCTCACTTGATGATTTTGGACCAGTCATCACCTCTCAGCCAATGTACCTCACAGGGTCATTATAAGGATGGGGTGGGGGGCGTATGTATGACTCATTGACTTCCTTGGAATAAAAAGGGTGGAATAAAAATGGTTGGACAGGTAGACCAAGCAGGAGGTGTAAGTTAATTGGTACATGGCATTGTTGCCAGTTTGGTGTAATTTGTGTAGAGAGCCAGTTTGGTGTAGCGGTTAAGTGTGTGGACTCTCATCTGGGAGAACTGGGTTTGATTCCCCACTCCTTCACATGCAGCTGTTGGATGACCTTAAGTGTAAACTCTCTGAGAGGTCTCTCAGCCCCACCTACCTCACAGGGTGTCTGTTGTGGAAAGAGGAAGGGAAAGGAGATTGTAAACCACTCTGAGACTCCAAGTGAAGGGTGGGGTATAAATCCAATCTCCTCCCCCTGCTGCTCCTGCAAGGAAAGAGAGATGGAAGGAACACCCTTCTGGGATAAAACATTCTCCTATTCTACTCCTAAATTAAAAATACTAATGTTGCCTTGGAAATTATGTATTCTTTGACAATCCTACAATAATATATGCTGTGGAAATGATGAATTTAAATATTATATGATTTTATGCTATATCTACATAAAGGAGAAACATGCAGTCTAACACAGAGCTAGGCACATTTACAGCCACTGAACTCAACATGCTCAAATGCTCTTAATCTGTGTTGGATTGTGACCAGAAAGTCTAAATGAGCTAGGATTGCCAACAGGTCTGGAGAAAAATGTCCTTTTCCTTTAATAGAGGGTTAATGTGTAGAAATGTGCAGCTGAAATTTTTTCTAGCTTGTAGGTAAATAACATCTATTAAGACTCTATTAAGGGGACAGGCAGTTGGCAGCCTTAAAATGAGCACATCTCAGGGGATAATTAATACTCCAGAAGTTATGTGAACTTATGGAGTACTAACAAGTGGGCTTTTATTTTCCTTATATTTAAGCAAGCAATTAAGAGATACTACTCATCTGTCAAAAGTTCTGTGATGGTAAAATGTATTTTTACCTCTTGATTAATGATCTCATTTGTTGGAAGAATTCAACTGCTACAGTACAGGACAATGATTTGCTGCTTAGCTGAGTATTTATAACGTAAATGAAGCATAGGTCTTTATAACAGTATTAATGCACAACATGAATAGTTGGCAGGATTTCAGAGAGAACAGATTAGCTACCTTGATTTCCTGACATTACAGTGAAAAGAATAAAAATGTATTCATCTTCATCAAGTAAATTGTAATTTATAATTAGGCTGCTACCCATAATCTACTTCTTGTAAAGTCATTGAGTGTTAACTTCTACTATGACTAAAGTTCTTACTTAGTCATTTCTTTTTTTGCTAACAAAAATATCTTTCAACAGAACTTTGAACTATAGTATTCTAATTTTCTTTTCTGGGAAACTCTTTTCCTAGATAATATTTAGACCATAACTTCTATCACAAGCAGTTCTAAAATGCAGTCCAAGAATGTATGCTGCATTTTGCAGGCACAGTGGTTGACATGAATTTGAAAAGATTAAAATCCATGCAATCTTCAGTCTCCTAGGCATCCTGTACCATTGTCAACAGAATGAGTCTTGCAGCCCAGCCCTTGGTCTATAAAATGTGCCACATGCTTGGCATCAGCCTTTAAGATTATGGTCTGAAGCTCCAGTTTGAAGGCAAGCTCTGTGTTAGTGTTGTTGATTTAGTAATGACACATCAGGAGAGTCAAGGCTAGTCTTACAAAATATATTGATATCTGATCTGTCAGGGTTTAGCTTCTTGGTGGGATACTATGGGATACTATGGCTGCAGTCCTCAGCCCACATTCCTGTGGGTAAGCCCCACTGAACAAAATGGGAGTTGCTTCAAAGAAGGTTGTTTTAGATTTTCCAGGCTGTGTGGCAATGGTCTTGTCATTGTGAGACCTGACATTTCGCCAGCAACTGTGACTGGCATCCTCAGAGGTGTAACCCAGAAGACTGGAGTTCTCTCTGGGTCAAATTGAGAAGAAGTTGGTAGGCAGGTAATTTATATCTACTCAAGCAGGTGGGGTAGGTTTGAGTCATTATCTTGTGGGAGCTTTCTGGGCTGTGACATGCTAATGGAGGAGCTTACCCGAGGGGGTTCTTTATATATGGATTGGCTATTGGCTACTCTAAGAATGAAATCAGAAGAGTAATTAAACCAAACTTTAAACAAACAACTGAAGAAAAACAGTCTCTCACAAAAAATGTGTTTTACCTTATATCAAAGGAATCACTGATCAGATGGGAAAACTTATGAAGGAATATAACCTACAGACAGTGTTCATACCCACCAGAAAAATACATCGGATGCTATGATCAGGAAAAGATGGAAGTGACCCCCTCACTTCTGCAGGAGTATACCACATACCCTGCAATTGTGGACAAGTTTACATTGGGACCACACAATGTAGCATCCAGACAAGAATAAAAGAACATGAAAGACACTGCAGACTTGGCCAACCTGATAAATCAGCAGTGGCTGAACATAGCCTAATTCAAAGAGGACACTGTATCTTATTCCAAGACACTGTAATGCTGGACAACACATCCAATTACCATGTTAGATTACATAGAGAAGCCATTGAAATCCATAAACATAACACAATTTCAACAGGAAGGAAGTTTAAAAACAAATAGGGCATGGTTTCCAGTTCTGAAAAACACAAAATACCCTACAACTTACAACAGCACTACAGATAAGATCAGAATTTCAATAGCCAATCCATATACAAAGAACCCCCTTGGGTAAGCTCTAGGGGTGTGCATTCGGTTTGGCCGAACCGAATCAACCACCGAATCACCCCTGATTCGGCTGTATACGGAATCGCATACAGCCGATTCCAATTGGGGCCCATTATGCGGGAGCCGAGTATAGCTCCCCGTATACTTTCGTATAAATATTTGAAAGTATACGGAAGCCAATACAAAAGGCGGGAAAGGGGCTTCTGCAGCCTCAGGGGAGCTGCTTGCCTCCATTCCCGCCTTTGGTAGCCTTTTCCCGCCTCTCCCATAGCCTCCCAGGGATCAGGGAGGGGGGGAGGAGGAAGAGGAGCCCCAGCAACCAATCCAAAGCATGCATTGCAAATGAATGCTTTGAAGGGCTTTTGTGTAGCTGATCCTCCAGCCATCAGCAACAATGTTGTTCTTTTGTCTGTGTGTGAGAAAGATTGTGCTGTGCTGGCCCTTGGCCTCAGGCAGCTGCTGCTGCTCAGCCTTACCAGACTTGCTTGGAGTAAGAGAAGAGGTAAGACAGTCTTGGGGTTCTTGTTTTTATTTTAGTTGGTAAAAGGACTTTTTAAGACTCAGAGTCCCTTTACTTGTCCAGATTTGGGTGGTGGGTACTAGCTTATTTGGGGTTAGGGGGTTCTGCTGGGGTGGGTTTTTTTGTTTTTTTTGCCAATTTGCCTTCTCCTGTTGTCCCTTTCCCTGGTTATGTTTTTTTTGGGGGGGGGAAGCTGGCACCTGGGTGAGAGACCCAGAACAAGCAGGCTTGTTGTGCTTGGCCAGCTCTCCCCGTGTTGTTTGGGGCAGGGCTGGAGAGCTGGCATTTGGGTTTGCTGCAGCCAGGTCTGCAGAGAAGACCTTGAGCAGATTGTGTTTTGTGTGGCAGTGACATTGGCAACTGGGTTTATATTGGTTCCAGGCCTGCAGGGTTCATAGAGTAGATAGAGGGATGTAGTGCATTTGGGTCCTATAGAGATTATCTGATGTGAAGTTAGGTTTGGCTTTGGGTGCCCCAGGAATTGGACCCCCTGGTCCAATTTTTTTTTTGGCCTTGTGGGTTTTGTGTGGGACAGTGCCCTGAAGCTGCACAGCAGTTTGTGGGGCTCCCCTCAAAACCTTCTGCTCCCCAGAGCCACTTTTCCCACGACAATTACAGTGAGGAAGTGGCTCTAATTGGTTTTCTCACTATTGGGAGCAGTGTTCCTTTTGGGGTGCCCACAGATGGGTGCAGTCTTTTTGGGCCAGGGGGTTTCATGCTGGGGAGTCCCCTGAAGCTGCTCTGCATTTTGGGGCCTCTCCTCAAACACCCCTCTGGTCAGAGCCACTTTCCTCACAGCAATTATAGTGGAGGAAGTGGCTAATTGGGCTTTCCCCATCATTGTTGGCAATGGGCCTTTTGGGGAGCCCAAAGACAGGGACCCCCTGGCCCAATCTTTTTGGGACTTGGGGGTTTTGTAGGGGATAGTCCCCTGCGGGTTCCCTGCAGTTTTAGGGGCTCTCCCTCAAACCCCCTGCCCCCCAGTAGCCTCTAATTATGCCCTATGTTGCCATTGATTTCAATGGTCCATAGGGTATAATGGTGGAATAGGGGCACCCTCTTTGGGTGCCCCTGGAATGGGACCCCCTGGCCCAATCTTTTTGGGACTTGGGGGGGTTGTAGGGGAGAGTCCTCTGCAGGTCCCCTCCAAATTTGGGGGCTCTCCCTCAAACCCCCTCCCCTCCAGGAGGCTTCAAATATACCCTATTTGCCATTGATTTCAATGGCCCATAGGGTATAATGGGGCCATATATTCGGAAATAGCCGCGCATCTACCGTATATGCGGCTATTCCAACTACGGAATTCAGAAATATACAGGATTCCAAATTTTTTCCCCCATATACTTCAGAATCCGTGTACTTCCGAATTTTTTTTGTGCACATCCCTAGTAAGCTCCTCCATTAGCATGCCACAGCCCAAGAAGTTCCTACAAGATAATGACTCAGCTCTACCCTACCTGCCTGAGTAGATATAAATCACCTGCCTACCAACTTCTTCTCAATTTGACCCAGAGAGAACTCCACTTTTCTGGGTTATACATCTGAGGATGCCAGTCACGTTGCTGGTGAAACATCAGGTCTCATAATGCCAACACCACAGGCACACAGCCCAGAAAATCTACAACAGCCAATGGACTCTGACTGTGAAAGCCTTCAATTACATATTGTTTCAAAAGACTGCACAGATTCCTCCCTAAGTGTATTGCATGAAATAAAGACAATATTTTATTTCTATAGTATTAATTTTTTAGGTAGGACTTTCGATGCAAAGACTGAATATGGATACCAGGCCACCTGCTATAGTAGGAGACTTTGTAGTACCCTGCTGTTTTATCCATCAGCACCTCAGGTGTCAGGAAGAGGAAACTGGGGAGGGGGGAGGGTGTGCCATCAGCATGACTCCCGGTAAAATCTGGAAGTGATATGGAAGCTCTAGAAGTTAGAAAAACCATAACTTCTACAGCATCTAACAATGTCACTTCCAGTAACATTTTATCAGAAATGACATCAGCGTACCAGCATGGTACCAGCACACCAAGGCCCGCCTCCCAATTTCTCCCATGGAGTTGCCAGCTATAACCCGGCAACCTGAAAACTGAAGCATACTTAAAATATTATGTACGTATACAGATATGATACAAGAAGCAAACTGTGAAGCAGGGTCCCCAACCTTTTTGAGTCCATGAGCACCATAGGAATTCTGACACAGTGTGTGTGGGGGGAGCACAATCACAAAATGGCTGATGCATCAGGCAAAGCCAGCCACAAAATCTGCACAGCCACTCAAATGTCCACTGTTCAATCAGAAGCCTTGTGCGGCAAAACCCCCCACCTGGCCCTAACTTAGTGGCCACCATGGCTCCTTTGGGCACCGTTGGGCCCCCCTACAGTGAAGGATGGTTACTTGGGGAAAAACAGACATTAACAAAGCAGATTGCCCTAACAATCCTTTACAACTCTGTTTTTAATTTGGCAACTGTAGTCTAGTTCTTTCTGCATCATCATCTTTACTTTCAGAAGAACATGAGCTGCTATGATACATCTTTGTTCGGTGCCAGGAGAGATCTAGGTACACAATGAATCACTAAGATCCCTTTCTAAGGCAATTCTATGAGCACTTAAGGCCAAAACAGACCACATGCAAAAGATCTATAAGAAGGTTTGCGGCAGCCTGTGTGTGAGTTGAAAGGCTAACTAGAAATCCCAGGCAGCTGCTTTGAAGATCAGGGAAGGAAGTGCTGATGCAAGACATGATATTTAACCCTTTTTTTCCAATACTTCTTTCTGGAGCGAACGGAGAAGTTTACTGTTCTGCCTGCCAGTTTTCCTCACAATTCCTGTTCTCTGTGTCCCTCTGCTACCAGGGACAGGGCTTTTTCAGAAGCAACACCTCACTTGTAGAAAGCCCTCCCACCTTGACGGTCATCTGGCATCTACCAGCTAAAACACTGATTTTGACCCAAGGATAAAGAGGCTAATATTTTAAACAAATTTTACAGTCTGTTTCACCCTGAGAAGTGTTTTATGAGATTTTTTTTTTTTTTAAAGGTGTAGCCAGCTCAAAGTTGGCTCAGCCTTCCATCCTTCTGAGGTCGGTAAAATGAGTGTCCAGCTTGCTGGGGGTAAAGTGTAGGTGACTAGGGAAGGCAATGGCAAACCACCCTGTAAAAAAAGGTCTGCCATAAAAACATCATGATACGATTTCACCCCAGAGTCAGAAATGACTGGAGCTTGCACAGGGGACTACCTTTACCTTTTATATGTTTTAAGTTGTTTTAATATCCCTGGCCTGTTTTAAATGTTTTTATTTTAATAATTTGTTACAATTTTAATGGTGTTTACAGTATCTTTTCTTTTCACTTGGAGCAGGCTCTCGGGCAAGGCAATCATCAAACTAGAATAAATAAATGGTCCAAGAACAAGTCAAGGTGAATGGTCCCTGTGGTGCTGTGAGCCAAACTGCAAGAGCCATTCTGCTCAGACCTGGTCTGAAATCAGCTCCCCCACTGCCTCTTTTGGCAGTAATATAGAAGGTAATGGGTGAGTCAGCCTACACTGATCATTGCTGCCTCTGAGGGACCTGAGCCCAGTGAGTCCAGCTCCTATAGAGCTTCTGGGCCCTG
Organism: Heteronotia binoei; assembly: GCF_032191835.1. NCBI lineage: Eukaryota > Metazoa > Chordata > Lepidosauria > Squamata > Gekkonidae > Heteronotia > Heteronotia binoei. The sequence goes on from NC_083223.1 coordinate 73,051,250, forward strand.
ACTTTGCTTATTCCTGGTTGGCAGAGGGTCGTATATTGTCTTGTTTGGTCCTCACAGATAAAATTATCCTACCTCAGCAAAACTATGATGTGATAAAAGTCAACAGAAGAGGGGAAAAACCAATTGTTGTCAAAATTTGTATTTCCTTCCAGGGAGCTCAAAGTGGTATATTTATTGAGTTATCTCATTTTATCCTTGTATTATGGCTCTATGAGGTACATTATGGTGAAAGATCACTGGACAACATCACCTAGTGAGCTTAATAAATGAAAAAATATTTGAAAACCTAATCATCTTGACTCAAATCTAGTGCCACACTGACTTTCAAATCAGAAATCAATATAACATTCTGAATAGAAAATGCAAAGCCAAAAAGGAACATATTGCTAGATTAGAGCACAGATAAGGGATTTTATCAATGTATACATGGATAGGTTGCGCTTGGAGTTTTAGAGAGAAGAGGCAGCAACATTTGGAATGAGAAGGTATGGGACAAGTCAAAGATGTTTGTAGTCCTCCTGCTACTTACAGGATTACAGAAACCAATTTCGACAAAGTACAGAACAGATAGAAAATTTGGGAGTTTGGCCATCAGCGAGGTCAACATGAGTTTTTTGATTTAAAAATTCCAAATAAAATCCTGTTGGACAGAAGGTCAGGAATAGAAACAGTATTTTGGAGTCTACTGAGGTGCTTAAGTAGCAAATGAGACCCACAGCAGTGAAAATATGAACAAAAAGTAGGAGGCAAAAGACCAAATTCTGAAGGTTCCTAAATATTAGAGCAGAAGATATGAGATAATGACCTTTAAAAGATACAAAACTGGAGCAGCTGGACAGATACTTCAGAACAAGGATATATTCAAGACTATCAATGGCAGCATGAGGTTAATTTTGTACAGAAAAATGATGTGGGACATCCTACTGAAACAAGTTTTAGTATATAGTATAGAGGGAAAACCAGAATGGAGAGGATCAACTACACAGAAGGTGAAGTTTGGAAATAAAAAATAAGTCTGTAAAATATAAACCACAAACAATAAGTCTGAAAGGGATAGATAGGGAGAAAGATAGAATAACAGATGAGAGATAACTGACTGTGCTTTAAAATGGAGACGCAGGGGAAACAAGTAAATAGGAAAGAAGGAGAGTAAAAATTTGGTGGGAAGAAAACACGGTGAGAAGAAAATGTTCTGATATTGAAGGTGAAATTTTTAAAAGACCCGGGGCAGAAAGGTGAAGAATGGGAACAAGAAAATATTGAGGTGTGTGTAGGAATTCATACCAGATCTTTCCCCCTTGAAGATTTCAAGCCCCTCAAAGCAGGGGTAGAAAGTATAGTTCTCAGAAAATCAATAAAGGAATAGTCGAGTTGTCTGGTATGGAGAGGAAAGGAGTAATAGATTGCCTCTAGGGTTACTCATCAGAAAGAAAGGATGTTCAACCAAGGCTGTTAATTAGAAGAAGAATGAAGTGGAAGAAAGATGGAACATGAATATTTAGAGTGAAATAAAAAGATGGCAATATAAGTAAAGAGAATGCACAACTTGTAATGTTATATTACAAATCAAAGCCATGAAATGCACTGGTTTACAAAATAGAAGTGCACTAACATAAATGGATATCAAAGACGTTTTTACTTCACATTCATACTTCTGTTCAGAGCTTTCTTCTTGGCACAGGTTTTCTGCTTTTATATGTTCAAGGACATTTGAATGCTCACCATAATCCACCACATATTGTTTCATGAAGGACCTACAATAAGGAAACACTTTTGTCCCGCTGTATTTAAAATTTCAATAGCTACTTGATAAGCTTACATTTTCCCTACTATTGCTAATCTTCCTAAATATGTATGTGGTATCTAACTACCACTAGGGGGCACAAAATTCTTACATCGTTTTCTTCTAGATCACACAAAAAACATATCCACCCAAGTGTTTGAAATGTTTGTCAGATGTGTTTCTTTTTATGTTTTGTTCCGATTCTGCAAACACATCCAATTGTAGTTCTCTGGTATGATTGGGAAGAATTTTGACTGCAAAGAGATTAGAAAAAAACAAAGTTCCTTTTATAGATTCATTCCTGTCACATACTCATAAAAGTCTTCACATTGAAATCCTTTCTCCATTGTGATCCCCCCCCCCCTTTTTTGAAAATAAATGTGCACTTGTTATTTTTTGCTCTCAAGGTTGCACATCTTCGGTGCTGTATTTTACATGTTCTCAAAGCAAAATGACCTGTATCCAAAGAACTGCTAGCAGAGTTCCACTCTTACAATGGGACTTTTATGCACCCATCCTGCTGTACAGCTATGACTTGCTGAAAAGTAGGGTTGCCAGGCCCCACTGGCCACCAACCGGGAATGGGAGTTAGGATTTCCAGATCCTGGTTGGGAAACTCCTGGTGATGTGAGGATGGGGCTTTGGGAGGACAGGGACCTCAGTGGAGTATAGTGCCATAGAGTCCACTCTCCATTTTCTCCGGGGGAACTGACCTCTGTAGTCTAGAAATGAGTTGTAATTCCAGGAGACCCCAGGTCCCACCTGGAGGCTGGCATCCCTAAGAGAAGGTAGGGACTCCCCTAAGGCAACATGAATTGCAGCATGGAGAGGTCAGCGGAGAGGAATGGAATTGCCAACAACCCTCTTATGTAGGCTTACCAGATGTCCTCTTTTTAAAGAACACATTCCCTTTTTTTGTGTCTGACTTTTTAAAGACTCTTTTAAAAACTGATGAAAATGTCTTTTTTGGTTGGAAGGTTAAGAATATTCCTAATTATCAGCTATTATTACAACTTAAATAGTAGGGGTATTTAAAACAAGATTTGTCCTCGTGATTACTTTGTTTGACATAGTCAGTTGAGAAATATGTCTTCTTTTTTGCTTTTCAAAATATGGTAACTTTATCTTATGTACAGAAGTCCCTTCTAGTCATGCAATGGTCTGTTTGGTACAATCCAGGGTTTTGTACTTGAACTAAATGCAGGGTTTCTCTAAGGTGGCACATTGATTGCTGTTGTGGTATTTGCATCTCCATGTGTTACAGACACTTTTTGAATGTCCTTGGTGTTACAATTATGATGAGAAACAATTTTTTCTCCACATACCTTCCCTATTTTATGTTTATTTAAAAAAATAAGAAATGGTGCCTCAGCATCTACACTGTACAATTTCAGAACAAAAACTTTTCATTTACTAATATATAATGTTTAAAAATTGCACACAGCAGTAATACAGATGGTTGGAGGGACGGTGGAGGAGTGGTAGAGCACCTGCTTGGTAAGCAGAAGGTCCCAGGTTCAATCTCCGGCATCTCCAACTAAAAAGGATCCAGGCAAGTAGGCATGAAAAACCTCAGCTTGAGACCCTGGAGAGCTGCTGCCAGTCTGAGTAGACAATACTAACTTGGATGGACCGAGGGTCTGATTCAGTATAAGGCAGCTTCACATGTTCATACGTTCATATGTTGAAGGAAGAAGGAGCTATGCCTCAGTGGTAGAGCATCTGCAGAAGGTTCCAGGTTCAAATCTCTCACATCTCCAGGTGGTGATGTGAAAGACCTCTGTCTGAGGTCTCACAGAATGATCACGTAATTGGGGGTTAAAATAATAAAAAATAATCAAGAACAGCAATGTAGTTATATTAACCCACAAAAATTTTCTCCTTATTAAGCACAGGAAAGCTATTTATCTATTTCAAATATTTAAATGCCATCTTTTCTATCGTTTTAAGGCAGCTTACAGAAAAAGTCAGTCAAACCAATGGCAATATTGTCTCTTCATAGCTTGAAAGATGATACAGGACAGGTTGAAAAGATGGCATGCTTCATCTGAATATGCAGCAGGCCCAGATTTCCAGTGCTGAAATTACTAAAGAGAAGCTCTTTATTGGGAGGGGCTGTAGACAATACTGCTTTCCAGAAGCCCTAGTTTCAAAGCTCTCCCTTCCTCGTAGTTTATGTGGGAATTGTATGTAACAGCAGCAGGATAACTGCAGAATCATCCAAAATGAGAGGCAGCATATGTATTAAGGACTCTGCTATGCAATTGATAGCAGTGAAATAAGAATACTTCTCTATGACCATTACATCTATGGAGCATTTTTAGGGAAGGGTTTATTTGCAATTTGCTTTCCCACTTCCTGTGGCATTATTGTTGAGTCTGCCATGAAAATTTTGTTAAGCCTTCATAACTAAAAACAGCCAAAATGCTGCTATTCCCATTTCATGAGTAAAAGGAATGGTAATGACCTTGATGAATGCCTTCCCAAATCAGTATAAGTCAATTTCTAAGCTGAAGGGAACAGTGATACAATCGTTGTGAGAATACAAAAGCCCAGGGCTATGCTGACTATTTTATTATTTTGATTTTTTTTGGCTAAACCCAGTATCAAAAATATTTCCTGGAAACCAATAAAATGTTGATCTTTTTTCAGTCCTTTCTCTTTGCTGTTGTTTTCTCATCTGCAGCTGCTTCCATGCTATTATTTCCTTTCTCTTAACCATATTTTGTTGTTCCTTAATTAATCAGATGGGGGATTCTAGTCAACTGGGAATCACATTCTAACTGTGCTGATGTCATGATGCTATATATCCAATTTGGTTCAGCTACACGCTGATATCACTATGGGCAAACCTAACCAATTTGATGCTTTCTGAGTAGCTAAGCAATGTTGACGCTGTTGGAGGTGTTCACCAAAAGCACACACAGCCCTTTCAGCTCAGCAGAAGCTGAGCAGAAGACTTACCAAGTTCATAGGCACTCACCTCAATGAACTGAATCATGTAAAGTATGGGATGCAATCATACATCAAGATGATTACTTTCAAACATAATTTCAGTACCGGAGGGTGCTTTAAAAAATAATAATATTGGGGAATAGGGAAAAGGTCACATTTGGAGAGGGGGAGTAAGCTCTGTCCTCCCAAACATAGACAATGCTATTTCTATTCAGACACAGCAGAAATTTCTTTTAGGGAAATTTGCCCATGCTTGCTTCACCCAGCTGTCACTCATGGCTGCCGTATAATTTACTATATTTTAAACAAAGTGATAAAGTCTATTGTTGCTGAATGAAATGGATTTTCTGCATACAGTGAGTTTCCGGCTAGGCTAGACATGGCCTTGTGAACTAGATGGATGCTTTTCCTTTGCATATGGTGGGGGTTTCCAATAGTGCTTTGTATAGTGCTGGCTTTTGTCAGATCAGGTAGTTGTGGAAAGCAACATCTGAAAATTATTGCTCTACCAATGGGAAATTATTCTTGCAAAACTGCAAGTTTCCAGGATAATAGATTGGTGATGCCTGTAAAGAGCCTTCTATACTCGAAGAGTGCATGTTCCGAGCCTGAGAATATTCCCTGACCCAGCACTGTTCTAGGATTTTCAAGTATATCCTCTAGCAAAGGGCTCCATTTATAAGTCACAGCTGACTTATCAGCTGAGCCCTTTCCTGGGGAATAAAGATATGCCACTATCCTACTTGCCTTGGTAATCCTTCAGACCAGTTATTGCATTGTCTATTATGGTCTGCCTGGAAGATTCAGTTTGTGAAAAATGCAGTTGCACACTTTCTGGCAGGGATAAATAGAAAGAAGTTCCTCGTACTAGTGCCCCTAATTTGTACTGCCTTTCTGTTACCTTGTAGACTAGATTCAAAGTGTTAGTTATAAATAACTTTGGAAATTATGTTTGAAAGTAATCATCTTGATGTATGATTGCATCCCATACTTTACATGATTCAGTTCATTGAGGTGAGTGCCTATGAACCTGGTAAGTCTTCTGCTCATGATTTATATAAAGGATATTATGTGAGAGAGTATTTTTCTTTTAAAAATAAAACTGCTGAAAAGCACAGAAACATTCCTATATATAGGAATTTTTCACAAGAATAATTTGCTTTAAAATATGTTCAAGCTGAAACACTGCTTTCAAAAATGTATTTTAGATGTTCATCATCATGCAGGAGTACCAGTATGGTACAATTTCAGAACAAAAACCAAATACTTTTAAAAATTCAAAGAGGAAAATACGGGAGCTGAGTATGTATACTCTTAAATCTGTTATGTTTTTGAATTGCAAAAAATATGAACCAATTTAAGAATCTTGACAAACACCATGCTTTCCACCCTGAGAATCTATAGGTGGTGAACCATTTGTGATTCAAGATGAAGCCTGTGCATTATTACAACCTTGAAAGTCTAATCTGGCTTGGGTTCTCCATATTGTGAAGAATGTTTCCACTCCTTAAAAACTGTTGCACTTTACGATTTTCATGGAGAGCCAGCTGTACGTCTGTCTATCACATTAGGCCTTCAGTTGCATACTTCAGATGTAATAGCCAAACCACAATTTGGAAGTTACATGAATGAGTGAAGGAAATCTTCAGTTTTGTGTTCCCATCCAGCTAGTAGATGCCAGTCTAAGGGAAAACTTCCAGATTCATGGTAACCACAATTTGCTATTTCCATAAACTAGGTTTCTGAGCCATGATTTACGGTACTTTGTGTGTAAAGACTTATATCTTCTGCAGAATTGCTACAATAATGATTTTAAAATACATACAGTTTTCTAATAATATACTGATGTGGAAGTTTACAAGAAACGGTACAAAATTCTCAATATACTATAAGGACTAGATTTACCATTTTAGTCTCTGAAGCTACTAACCATCAGCTGCTGTGGTTGCAGAGTTCACTGGGTGGTAACTTGTTGCTTCCACATGTCTCCCTTGACTCACTTTTATAGGCATCTGCTGGAATGTCTCTTGCAGCCAGCTGCTTAGGAGTAATCCTACAGCTACTCATCATCAACAAGCAACTGGTGTCAGGCCAGGAGATATGCACTTTGTCTTCCCTGCTGGAGTTCCATTTTAAGCCTTCATCTCCGGCGCTCAAAGGGTGCGGGTGAAACTGGAGGGCAAGATTCCATCTGTTGGAATGGGACTGGAAGGTGCTGGTGGCCCTGCATCAACTGTTGGCTGTGAACTCTGACAAGCCTGCTGTTCATCTTCATGCTTCTGGCTTCTGCTGATTCAGAGCAGGACTCCTCTTCTCCTGAAGAGTTTTCTCTTCCTGAGAAATCCTCTTCTGACTGCTCCACAGCACTTGGATACCTTTTCTCCTTACATCATTTCTCCCAGATACTACTTTGTTTCTTCCGTCAAATGCCTTATAGTTATTTCTATAAAAGAAAATCTAGAAAGGATTCAGTGAAGACAAAAAAAAAAATCTTAAAATCATAAAATAGTTGAACAGAAAGGTATTTAATCAATATTTGTCCGCAATCAAAATAAAAAACTATGATAGTAAGCACAGTTTTTTTGAAAAAATTAGGTCAACAAAATGTATGAGGTATTAATTAAATTAATTTAGGATGCAGGTATTAGTTTTAACGCAATGTTGTTAATAGTGGTGGGGGGTTGTTTTGGGTTTGTCTGGTTTTTTTGCTTAAAATGGGGTCTGGCATACATTTCCCTTTTAGGTACAATAGAACTAAAACTGAAAATCCTGTTGTACCATCAAAAGCAATACCCTTCTTCATTAGAGAAAGTAGACTCATGTCTACTTTGTGCATTTGATGAAACAAGATCATGCCTATGAACATGTATGTTGCAATAATGAAAAGCAAAGCAATTAAAAATAGAACACTTGAGTTGCATCATGCAAAAAATAGAAAATTTTATTGTGGTAGGTTGGCAGGAGAATCCATTCTGACCCAGAGGCTTTGTGAAGGCTGAAGCTTGCATATCTTCTTTTTATGGTTTTATGGAAATAAAAATCTCCATATGTATACAGCAAAAAAAGTTTCCCTTCCACAGTCTTTTAAGGACTGAGAGTCAACTTTTGATACTTTAAGGGCTGTGAATTTCAAGGGTCAGCTGCTGGAAGAAGATGCATTACAATCTTTAAAAACTGCTAGGACCTGGAATGCCTTCTGCTTTAATTGTCTCTATGACTCTCATCTCAGGTAAGCTGACAAATGACTACTATAATTACTGTTCTGTTTCCCAATCAGATTTATATCACAATGTTACCACCAAGCCTAGTGAAAATAGCTATCCCTTTAACAAAGATGTGATGGACTGCACTTTTTAAAAGCAGAGAAGTGCTGTAAAAACAGCTGAAGGACTGTGAAGGGTTAATTCTTCACAGAAACAGAGAGCCTTGAATGTTAGGCTGCTGCAAGCAATCTGATTGGTTAGCATCAACTGAATAGAAAGAGACTTTAGAGCTGAATGCTGAGGTGGAGAATTCATTCCAACTTCAGTCCTTACTGAGAACAGTTTAACACAGACAAGAGAACTGGGGAAAGTTGGCGAGGACCAGTAGATAGTTAGATGGAGACTCCCATTCAGGCCAAGGAAAGGGGATAGATCTTCTAGAGCAGGGGTTTTGAACTCAATTATTACGAGGGATGGATCTGACATAAATGACACTTTTTTTGGGCTAGGCCATATGTGCCATAAAATGTAACATGAGGCACTGGAGATATAAACTTTATAAAGATGATTTCAGATTTTGAATGGCAATAGCAGATGTGATATGCAGAGGGGTAGTAAGCATGCAGATATCAGCATTCATAATGAGACAGGAAACCTAGATATTAATTTGCTCCGGAGAATTCAGTCCAGGAGGATGCAAAAGAATAAATTCAAATAAGTCTAAAGAAGTGAGCAGTAACTCATGAAAGGTCATACCCTGCCACAAATTTTGTTAGTCTTTAAGGTGCTACTGGACTCTTATCCCTCCTTATTGCTATTAGGAACCACATCATTTAAAAACCAGTGGAGTAACATTTTAACCTTCCAGGACATTCAGTTGCTACCCTAAGAGTAGCAGTTCTCCTATAAAGGAATTTCAAAGGGAGATTACAAAGATAGACCCTGAACTGCAACTGATAATGAAGCTCAAGATAACATATCCTCCTAGACTGGTATGAAGTTCCAACCTAGGAGTAGTACATAAACACCTAGTTTCTTTAAATGAAACTAAGTTCTCAGGCCCAGATGAATTGCATCCAAGGGTTCTAAAAGAGCTTGTGGATGTAATTTCTGAGCCTCTGACTATTATTTTTGAGAATTCTTGGAGAACAGAAGATTGGAGGCGAGCGAATGTTGTCCCCATCTTCAAGAAGGGGAAAAAAGACGATCCGGGTAACTACCGACTTGTCAGCTTGACGTCTATACCTGGAAAAGTTTTAGAACAAATAATTAAACAGTCAGTCCTGGAACATTTAGAAAGAATGGATGCGATTACTAAGAGCCAGCATGGTTTTTTCAAGAACAAGTCATGTCAGACTAACCTGATCTCTTTTTTTGAAAAAGTGACTACCTTGCTGGATCAGGGGAATGCTGTAGACATCGTTTATCTTGATTTCAGTAAGGCTTTTGATAAGGTTCCCCATACTATCCTTGTTGACAAGTTGGTAAAATATGGTTTGGATCCTGTTACCGTTAGGTGGATGTGTATCTGGTTGGCAGATCGCACCCAAAGACTGCTTGTGAATGGTTCCTCATCCTCTTGGAGAGGAGTAACAAGTGGAGTGCCTCAAGGATCTGTCCTGGGACCTGTTTTGTTCAACATCTTTATCAATGATTTGGATGAAGGAATAGAGGGAATGCTTATTAAATTTGCAGATGATACTAAATTGGGAGAGGTTGCAAACACAAAAGAAGGCAGAAACAGGATACAGGATGACCTTGACAGGCTGGAAAACTGGGCTAAAATCAATAAAATAAATTTTAACAGGGATAAATGTAAAGTTCTGCTTTTAGGTAGGAAAAATCCAATGCATGGTTATAGGATGGGGGAGACTTGTCTTAGCAGTAGTATGTGCGAAAAGGATCTAGGGATCATAGTGGATCATACGCTGAACATGAGTCAACAGTGTGATGTGGTGGCTAAAAAGGCAAATGCAATTTTGGACAGAAGTATAGTGTCCAGATCACATGATGTGATGGTATCGCTTTACTCTGCTCTGGTAAGACCTCACCTGGAGTATTGTGTTCAGTTTTGGGCACCACATTTTAAGAAGGATATAGACAAGCTGGAATGGGTCCAGGGGAGGGCGACAAAGATGGTGAGGGGTCTGGAGACTGAGTTCTATGAGGAAAGGTTGAAGGAGCTGGGGATGTTTAGCCTCGAGAGGAGGCGGCCGAGAGGTGATATGACCACCATCTTCAAGTACCTGAAGGGCTGTCATATAGAGGATGGTGTGGAATTGTTTTCTGTTGCCCCGGAAGGTAGGACCAGAACCAATGGGTTGAAATTAAATCAAAAGAGTTTCCGGCTCAACATTAGGAAGAACTTCCTGACCATCAGAGTGATTCGTCAGTGGAACAGGCTTCCTTGGGAGGTGGTGGGTTCTCCTTCCTTGGAGGTTTTAAAACAGAGTCTAGATGGCCATCTGACAGCAATGAAAATCCTGTGAATTTAGGGGGAAGTGTCTGTGAGTTTCCTGCATTGTGCAGGGGGTTGGACTAGATGACCCTAGACGTCCCTTCCAGCTCTATTATTCTATGACACCCAGATTTCTTCTTTTGTTACCAATGCCTCCTATTGTCATTTGGCATCTGAAATTACTTCACTCTCCAAGATATAAGGACAGATGGACCGATTCCCCACTAGGCTTGTTCCGGCATTGGAGCTCTCCCCCCCCCCCCCCCACGATGCTTCCATGTCATTAATTTGCCTCCGTCATGCCTCTATTAAAAAAACAGGACACCCTCAATGGTCTGTTGGCAACTCTGTGTATCTCTTGCATGCATCCCTGCTTGCTACTTCTCAAAATGACCTTTGCTGAAGATCCAGGTATCCAGAAAGAATCATTTTTAAAAAATACATATATTTAACAGCTGCTTTGAGGATTTCTGCCTTTCTCACCTGACAGACTTCCTTCAGACTTTCCTTGTTAGTGGATCCAGTGTAAAAGGCTTTCTCTAATCATTATGCCTATATTACCTCTGATCTACTAAGAATATCCTGTCACCAGTTAATGGATATGGTGCTGGTACCCTTTGATAGGTAGATTATAGCACAAAGCTATTCAAGTTTTTTGCCTCCCCTTGCCCCATTAGGGCTCCCATGATGTATAATGGAGAGTAACTTACATTCAGAAAACAAATTAGTAGGAAAAGTGCAAAAATAATAAAATGGCAAGGCATTGCTGTGGAAGAGTAACCTTGCTTGTGCTAACTATGTAAACAAAATATTGTAAGAGCGACATGAGAACTCCAGTTTTTGATTGCTGCAGAACAGATACACTTTAGCCTCAGGGTTAAGAATCTGAGAAAATGATGTCAGCATAGAGTTGTATTGCTCCCCAGCCAATGATGTCACATGGCATTATCTAATAGCTGCTCCTAATACAAATATATTGTGTAGAACACTTGCTAATGCATATGGAATGTTGATAGCAAATGAATAATGTGTTTTGCCAGCAATAAAAATATTGTTTGAGAGCTAAACCCCCCCCCCCCAATGATTTGCACAGAATAGCTACACTACTGCCTTGAGAAAGCGACTCTACATTTTTTTTGTGGCAACTCAAGACTCAGTGGTTATTAGTGGTATAGGTGCCCCATGATCTTCTGTAGACTTTCAAAAAGCAATGGGCATGATGGGAGAGAAAACTTGGACTGGGGCTGCGACATGGGGGAGAGATGTTTAATCCTTTTCCTTAAAAAAACCACCTCTGCTTCTCATTTGCCTTGAAAGCCCCTCAAAACAGCTCTCCTTATAAGCAAATCATACATGCCCCTAGAGCAATTTGTTCTGTGGGTGAGGGGATTTGCATGGTGAAAATGGCACTGGAGAAAGGTCCTAATTCAAATTACATCCCCAGATGATTAACCCTAAAAAAAAAAAATACTAACCACAGATTTCTTATGTCATACATAGTTTAACCCCCAAGAACTACTGAATTTTATTGGAAGGAATTTTTGTCTGAAAACAAATCACAAACTCACACATACTCATTAGATTAAACTGAAGCAAGAAGTCCTGAAAGATACTTGCCCTTAAGGGAGAAGTGTGTGATCTGTCCCCAGTAGATTATTGGGTTAGCAGAATGCTCAAGGCACAAAACACAGTACAGTCTATCTAGTTTGTGTGTGCCTTCTTTGCAAAAGTTAATGTGTCCTTTACTGAAAGGAACTCCATTCTAGACAGGATAGGGTAGAGACAGGATTCTAAAAAAAAAATGATGACAGGATTCTAACCTAGTCTAACTAGTTAGGATGGATAGAAATGCAGTAAGCATGTCCTGCCCTCATGTTGCCAAGACAGAAAAGTATAGCCGGAAGAAATGAAGATTCCCAGAGAGTGGCAATTTACACATCAGAGCAGTAGAAAGGAAGGATGATCATGGTCCCCCTGGTCTATCTCTCTCTCTGACTCTCTACAGTCCCCCTCTGATGTTTGAGGCTAAGAGACAGTGCAAAGCATTTTGCTTCCAACACCCAGTGCCTCCTTTCTACATTGTTCTAAATCAAGTCTAATTCAAGACCCCCTACAAAGTGTCTTAAGAATGTGCCTTCAGAAATAGTTCTCAGGCTTGCCTTCCCTCTCCCTAGCAAACCTAGATCCAGCTATATAATAAAGTCAGTGTGTGGAGATTCTGATGTGCACTGATGTGTGTACAGCAACCTCCAACTGACAGTTATTCCTCACTAAGTACTGTTGAAAGTTCTTCCTGGATCCCAGCAATTATAATGCAGGATCTTGAGCCTGTACTCCCAGAGGGGCCACACTCTAAGCACCTGGAGTTCACAGGCCAGCAATGCAGGTTTACAGATTTGGAAACACATTATAGGTTGCCCTATTTACTGGCACATGAATTTAACCATATTATTTTAAATATGTAAACACAATCAAATGTCCATTCTGTGTGGCAACTGACATTTCCTTTAACAGAAAATTCTACATTTGATAATGTGTATACACAGGTTTGGAGGAAACTGGTAAGCCTCCTTAATAATTCCTTCCTATACCGAGGCTGTAATTTTCTTTATAAATGATAGGTTTTCTTACCTTGAATTGACAGTGGTGTCAATTGACAGGGTGTCAAACTCATTTGTTATGAGGGCTGGATCTGACATAAATGAGGCCTTGTTGTGTGTCATAAAATGTAATGCCAGGTAGCAGAGAGATAAACTTTATAAAGGACACAAACACAATTAAAAGATTTTTTAAAAAAAAAATGAAACTTAAAACATGCTTAAAAGATTAACACTCTTGGAATATATTTTATTTAATGGTTTCTGATAACTGACACCTCTTGCTTTGAATTATTGCATCAAAATCTGGAGATAATGTCTGTGCTGTAGCAATCCTGAGTACGCAGTTCATGTTTGTATCTGTAAGTTGCAAACCTACTTTTGATTTATTGACATTCATTACAGAAATCTCATGGTCAGTGCTTTGAGCCTAAGATCCAGAGGAAAACATGAAATGGCTGGGCATTGTGAGCTTTTATACATAAGTTGCTTCATGTGCTGGTCAGCCAATGGAGAAAATAGAGGCTTTGCTCTGTAGCTCCTGTGCAATTGAGCAAGCCTGGCAAAGCAAGCTGTGTTGCAGAAGGAAGCAAGAGACAGAGAAGGAAGCAGATGATAGCAAGATGCTCACGGGCCTGATTCAGCCCTCAGATTGCATGTTTGACACCCCTGGCCTATACTATTGTACATAGGCCAGTCTTGCCAGATCTTGGAAGCTAAACAGGGTCAGTACTTGGAAGGAAGACCACCAAGTAAGACCCTAAAGAGAAAGGCAATGGCAAACCACCTCTGCTTCTCACTTGCCTTGAAAGCCCCTTGCTGTTGTCACCATAAGTAGATTGTGGCTTGACGGCATAAAACACATAAATGAAATGTATTTAATTGCTTTAGAAACCAATTCTATACTCTATTGCTTGGAAGCAAATGTCACTGAACAAAGGGGGATTTATTTAGAAGTCAATGTGCACAGGGCTGGACTGCATGAAGATGGTAGCTTTTTCCTGCCCTGCAAGGAGAGAGCAAAGCAGTGTATATAAATGCAATAATTGATCAGCTGATAATGTATAGATAATGGAAGATACAAGTCATTTGAAAAGGATGCATATGATTAAATTTATCACCTTTCACTCGAATGTTTTTTATGACTTTGGCAAGAAAATCCAAAACCAACCCTGATCATTATGGGTTTGAAGCAGTAACAACAGGTAGCTGGTCTGTGAAAGGATCATCTTTACTGTTGTCAAAGCGTCACAGCCTGACCTGCTTTCTTTTGGAAGCAGCTTGCCTGCCTGTGGATGGCAAGACCCGGCGCACTTGACATTAGGAAATGAATGTCATGCTGGGCTTTAACCGCAATATGCAAAAAAAGGCAGCAAGATCCAAGCAACAGGAAGTGATGGCTTCTGCTTTTACTAGAGAAACACAGCTGCTGTGAAAGAAGATAGACCTAGCAGCGGGTTGAGACTCCTAATTGACCCCTCGCGTTTCTTTACCCACCGGGCAGAGTGGCTTGAAAAGCCGTCCTCAGCTTCTTCCCAGGTCAAATCCCTTCCGGCTCTTTTCCTTTGCGGGAGGAACTGTGGCGGCGACTAACCCAACTTGGCTACCGCTGTGCATGCCCTCGCCTTGAGCGGCGGAGTTGCTGGGAGTCACGTGGGAAACGAGCTCCCGCTAGCATGAGCACATTGCTTCAGAGCAAAAGGGAAAGCTAGTGTCTGTCTGGTCGCCAGTCCGGGTAGACTGCTTGGGCAACCCGGAGCGATCGAGGGAGGCAGCAAAAACCAAGGAGGCATGCCTCCGACCCTGCGTTGCCGCCACCTGCTTTCTTCAAGACGTGCCACAACTCAAGAGGCTAGAGCGAGCAAGCAGCAGTGCTTTTTCCACAAGCGCTGGAAAGGAAAGGGGGAGAGGGGCGGCTGCCTTTTTAGAAGCGAATAGAAGGGTTGCTTCTCTCTTCCGCTCGCGCCGAAAAGCCGCACTCCTCCATCCGCGCCTTTGCTCGCGTCCAAGCTTTGGCCAAAGTTCCTGGAACTTGGCGGGAGTTTCCTAGCGCAAAAAGAAGAGCGCCCTCCCCACCCGATTTATTTCGCGCTCAAGTCACCGGGGTAACGTCGATGCAGTTTTGTTAGGCTCTCTCGGGGACTCAGGAAATCATATCTAGCGAATGACAGCGGGGGTGGGGTGGGGGGTGGGAAAGTGCTTGTTGTGTAACCTGGTGCCGTTGAACACAACCTGAACAGGACAGCAACACTTAAAAATAAGTGTGCAGGGCTCTTTCCGAGTTTTCCTCCCATTTGCACAGGAGCTGCTACCGGACTGAAGGCACTTGGATTGACTTCTCAGCGGAGCTTTCCTTCTGGCGTAAGCGCCGCGAGCTGCGCCTCACCATCCCCATCCTGAGAGCCACTGTCGTGCCTTTTGCTGCTACTTGGCACGCGGGACCGAAGGCGCCTGGGCGCATCCTCCTCCTCCGCGCCCCTCCTGCTTCTCCTCATGCCCGTTTGTGGTGGGGGGTGGGGGGGTGGCGGCGACTTTCTCTTGCATTGGGACGGAAAGCAACAGCTTGCTCGCCTGCTCGGGAAGCGCCTGCCCTTGCCAAAGCAAAATGTACTGACAAGCCAAGGGTAGCAGCAGGAGCCTTTAGCATTCGTTTGTATCTTTCCGAGGCTCCACGTCTTGCTTTCTTTTTTTACGCTCAAGGCAGCCGGCTTCTCTTTCCCCTCCCTGCCCCTTTGCCTCATCCCTCCCCCCGCAGCAGTCGCTCGTTCTCCTCAGGTCGTTTATGGATGTCCCTGGATCTCACTCCGTTGCGTGTTTATAGCGAGGGCGACTTACTCTCTCTTGATTACTTCGAAGTTTGACCATAACAAGAAGGCAACTGAGGAGGTGAGCGAGGGCTCGGAGCCCCCAGGAGGACAATTTCCAGGCGGGAACTCCTCGGAAAGGAGCTGCCGCCGCCCCGTCCTTTCTCCTCCCCGCACAGAAGCCCCTCAGACTCTGGCCGGGGGTTAGCAAGGTGGCTCCCCCTCCCCCCTTCCTGCTTGGCGGGAGCTGTGGGGAAAGCGCGAGGCGCCTGCCGCTGCTCCCGGCTCTTCTCTCCCGCCTTCTTCTCCCCTCAGCGCCTCGAGGAGGCTGCTTGCCTCCCACCTCGCGCCAAGCGGGTGCCCGCACCCTCTGCTGCTCCTGCCGCCGCCGCTTCTGCCCCCGCCGTGATGCCATGCCCCGCAGCCACAGCCGAGGAGATGACGAGGGAGGCTCCGCCGGGCTCTGGCTGAAGAGCAGCTCGGCGGGGCGCCACGGCAGCAGCGGCGGCATGAAGGATGTGGAGTCCGGCCGGAGCAGAGTGCTCCTGAACTCGGCGCCCCCGCGAGGGGACGGTCTGCTCCTCTTGGGCACCGGCGGCGGGCTTGGCTTGCGGGAGAACAGGAGAGGCAAGCAAGGAGGAGCCCGGATGAGCCTGCTGGGGAAGCCGCTCTCCTACAGCAGCAACCCGACCTACCGGCGGAACGCCAAGTACAGGAGGCTGCAAAACTATCTCTACAACGTGCTGGAAAGACCCAGAGGCTGGGCATTCATCTACCACGCGTTCGTGTGAGTACAGCCCCCCCCCCACCTCCCCGGTTCCTGGTTGGCATCTCTTTTTTCAGGTTGTCTTTGCCACATGGGTGGGGTGGGAGGAGCACCGTCCTGGCAGTCGAGTGGCTGCACTGAAGGAAGGGGACACCACACCGGTGTAGGAGCCCGCTGGATTGCCCTGAGGGATGCACTGAGAGGAAACCTGCGTCTCTTGCGTGCTGTGGTGATGATGATAGGCTGGAGTGAGGCACCCACCTCCCTGAACACTTTGCACGGATTAGTTACCGCTTTAAAGGGCACTTTAATACGTTGTGAGTGATACCAAGAGCACCACTGAGCTGCTTGTGCACATCTGTAAATGTGGTTCCTCTAAATAGAGAATGGGGAGGGGGGAAATCATTAAAAGAGGTGAACATTCAACATATATAAAGAAGGAGGGAATCCCACACCTTTTTTTTTAGAAGATGCAATCCTGTGTACACTCGCCTGGCAGTATGCCAAGAACTTGCTTATATTCTCCCAAGTTAAATAGGCACAGGATTGTGCAGCACATGTCACGTGTGAAAGTGCCCTTAGAAAGCATCTTCTTTTGACCAAGTTATACTTGCAATGTTCACTTTAATGATTGCAAAGGGTAGAAGACTTCTTGCTGATTGTCATGGACTTTGAGAGTGTGATACAGCATACGTTGTGGTTTAAAATATGGGACATATGGCAATCCTTTCAGTCACTGCCAAGCGCAAGGGAGAAGTGAGGGCTGAGTTGACATATGGTAGAGGATGAAACAGTGTTGTGGCTTTTCCCATTTGATAAGTGCCACTCAAGAGCTGTGAGGTGATCCTCAATGTCTGTGTCATAAATACCTTCAGAGAAAAAGTTCTTTTTTCAGAGCTTGCTTCCTTGAAATTGCTTGGATGGGAATTGCTTTCCTGTGATAACGAAAGAAGAGCTGCTATGAATGGAGGCAGCAAAGCAGCCCAGGAGGGCTGTAGAGATCAAAGTGCCATTGCAGTGAGGAATGGTTTGAGAAATACCATTGTTTAATGCGGTGAATTCCCAACTTGGTACCTGCCAGTGTGTTTCCTGTTGCCCACTTGCTTCTGCATCAAAGCATATTTCCCCCAAAGTAAAGGGCCAGTCCTTGCTTTCTTCCATCCCAGTGAAGAAGGAAGTGATTCAGAAGACCCCAGGAGGCATCACCTTTGTGTCAAATGAGAGCTCCCATTTGGAAACAGCTGCCCAGATCATAGCTCTCTATAGGACTATAGATGTTTAGAACCTATCAACACTTTGGTCCCCAGTTCCCAAAGCATTTTGTGATTGGTCCTATCAGATCTATTTTTCAGTAGCACCACTGTGCCTTCTCAGGTTTTGAAAAGAGCCTATAGATTAAGCAACTTTGGAGACCCTTGGGTTAATGGAATGACTGGAAAAGTAAGTTGCACGGATATGAAATAGCTTGTAGAACCTATAAGTAGGATGTTTACTTTTGGGGAGTAAAAAACCACTTTGTCCTTTTGTTATTAGTTATTTATATAGCACTCTAAGTTCATACCACAATTATTTTGTTCGTAGTACTAATAATAGTAACTACATGAAATATTTCAAGTGTTCACAACCTTCACATACAGTATCTCAGTAACATTTACTGTAGGCCAGTGCTAGTGTTTCCATGATGGAAGGGAGAGGCCAAAAAAACAACAACCCATGGCTTGCAAAAAGCCACCTAATTATTTATGGCCAAGGTGACATTTCAGCAATGAACTTCTAGTTTATAGTTTTTCCACAGGTAGTATATTATATATCTACATTCAGTCAGCTCTGTATTTATGTGTAAACGCCCTGGTCACTATTATTCCCATTTTGTAGATGGACTGAAAGTAGTGATTTGTATATGATTACCCAGGGAATTTATACCTGGATGGGGAATTTGACTCCAATCTCAAGGCCAAATATTTGTCCACTGAACCCCATTGACATAAGTGTTAATGTTTCAGTTGGCACATTGCATACTACATTTGCATTTGATGCCATTCCCAGTAAAGTTTAAGTATTGAGGCCATATTTCAAAGCACATTACAATTCCACTGATTTCAGCAGGAGACAGTTCAGCACATTGATTTCAGTTAGCTAATCCACTGAAATTTATGTGGTTTAAATTTAGCTGGATTGTAGCTGAATTTTGTCGATAAATAATGTGTATAATCCATCTACAAGCTGAGTAGTTTTAACTTCAAGGGGAGATAACCTAAGCACTAATTCTTAGAAGTGATCCTTATCTGTCATACACATTACAAATTAACAGCTACAGGTGTAGTGATGCCTATTGCTTTCAGTAATTCTTTCAAATCAGTCCCTAATGCCAAATTTTCAAAAGGAAGAGTTATGAAAAATATTAAAATGCAAAGCTAACCTATCTCCTCCCACCAACACCACTATGAATAATTAATAAAATATGCGCTATAGCCATTACAATCTGTGCAGACTCTTTCATGGCCCTTCTAGCGTTTCTGACATTTTCCAGAGACAAGCTGGCTCACAAATTATGTGTAGGGCTGTGGTGATATGTCTTGTGTGCATGTGAGTTGATCTAGAACTGCCTCAGATGGCTACAAATAGATGGAATAAAGCAGAGGATTTAACTCCATGGGGTTGCTTTTCTTTTTTAGAAAAATGAATGCAGAGCCTGGTCCTTCTCCTCTCAGAAGCCAGGAGATGAATTGTTTACCTATGAGCTTGTGAAGAATAATGCAAAAATCAAAGGAGCAGTATAAGCCAGCAACAAAACCAAGAATAAAATACATATAAATGCTATAAAAAAAATTACCGCTAGTCTTGGGACTGACCTGATGTGTTGTTCCAGTTGCTTCTTGTAGTCTTTCTTATTGAATACCTTCCCCCATTTAGCCTTGCCTGCAGCTTCTTCCCTCCCTTAGTTATTGCCCTTGTATCAAATTTTAGGTTATATGGAACCTAGTTTCCTGAACTCTCTGAAGCACCATATACATTGATGGAGTAATCATAATACTGGTCACTCAAGCTCTATGCACTGCTATCTTAGCTATTCTATTCTTCTGTGTTAGTTCTTGGTTTGTTTGTTTTTTTGTCATTCTCTGTTATAGACCTAAATTCTACCCAAACTAACAATAATTATTAGTAAGTGACTATCATGATTAATAGTATTAATAATATTTGTTTTCAACATTTAGAGTTACTTGGAGTGCATGCTTGGAACCTCTTTCTATACTCCTTCACATACTTGAGCCAACCTCTTATAATTAGAGCATATAAAGAATAGTGATATAGTGGACTTTCCCCAGCTATTCATTAAAAATTCTAAGAGCAAACTGAGGGTTTAATTTGTTCCTAGTGGCTGGCAGTTTGAAATCAGCAAATGGTAGTTATTCTGATATAACATAGATGACATGTGTGTGATCTTCTCTCAAAAGCAGTGGCTGAAGAACTATGGGAGAAGCATAATTATGTTTAGGGTGTCAAACAGGCGCAATTTCAGGACTGTGTAAAAGGGATGTGCTGGAAAACATTTTGAAAACAAAGCAGGTACTGAAAGTTAGCAGGCTCATTTTTCACTGTTTCATTCTACAATCAATTTTTTTAAGTCTGACTTAGTTCCTTTTGTAGGACAGAAAGTGAGAAAAGCAGAAAAGATCTAATGAAAGAATGATTGGAATCAATTGGGTTTTTCTTCTCCTTCGGGCTTTAAATATCTGTGAATGGTAAAAGGTTACTACTGATTTCTGCATAGCATCCATTCATTCATTCTGTCCCTTGTGTGCTCGTTACCTCGCTCAGCCTTTTACTACAGTTTTGTCTCCTAGGCTATTTTTAGATATTTTATTTATGGTTTCTCAATGAATACATACTTAAAATCACTAAATACGTTCTCTGGGGAACTAGGCAGGGGCCAAATGTGCATATTTTCAAACGTCTTCATTACATAGCTTTGAATTATGATTTTTGCTAATATCAGTTTTAGTTGGCTATGTGTAGAAGAATAGGTCTTACCTGGGAACTGATATGTAAATAACCTTAGAAATTATTGAAAGGAACAGATGGAAAATTTACATAGACTATATTAAAATAATTAATGGTTTATGATTTTTGAAAGAACTGTATACAGTGTCTTAGATATAATGACACATGTTTACATATAAATTATAAGTAAATAAACAAATATCCAACTTCATGATATATGCAAATTAGCACACAGTAATTAATTACTGCTGGTGTTTCCTTATACGTACTCTGCAGTGCATTTTCAAGTGTACTCTTGATGGTGGATTCAGTTTCTTACAGTAGTTTTTATTGTCAGAAAATTGTTTAATATCCATGTGGATTTCACACATATTTTACAAACGTGCACTCAACAAGTAAATTCTTAGATAACTAAGAAATGTTGTATTATTCTGCACTAAAAATATGAATATTTAAAGTATAGTTTAGTACCGTTTAGCAGCAATCCCCTGGAAGTGGTGTGAGTTTTCCATGGTACTGATTTTAGAATTGCCACACTATTGTATGTTGTTGATTTGCATGCCATCACTGATGTCAATATAGTTTTCATCTTTCCCCAATAATTAAATTTTGCAAATATTTTATCTTTGTGGAATATCATGTTTCTAGTGTAGTGATCCAGCAGCTTGGGATGGGTATTTTAATAACTGTGCACATAGTGAACAGATGTGAAGCATGAATGACATTTGTGAACGTATAGATGCAGCATCCAGTCTATTTAGATATACTTATTTGGTTCTTTAGAAAAAGTAGCAGCTTACAAAAGGTGATGGTAGAACACTTTTTATGCAGTTGTCTTAAATTTCTATGTATTTCAGAATAATTCTACACAAATGTTTCTGTTTGCATGTTATGATTGTGTATCCTGTTAAAATATAAACCATATGTTGCTCCAGAAAAATCATATCATGATCCAGTTCTTCTATGAGTTCAGAAGTTGTTACTGAAACCCCTCTATACAGGTGGGAGGTATAAGGCAGGTACAGGGGAGGGTGGCAAGAAGAATGAATGGTTGAGCGGAGAGGAGATCCATAGGGGAAGCTGCAGCCTCCCATGGAGCAGGGAGCAGTAAGCTCTTCTTGTCAGTTGCCTGGGGACAGATGGTGGCCTCCTTACAAGTGCTCATGAGCAGGGCTTTTTGTGTTAAATCTGGAATCTTGTACTGGACACCCAAAAAACGCTTCCGACATTACTTGCTAGCTGGTCAGGACATTTGTACTAGCTGAAGTTTCTGGAACATTTTCGATTGCAGTGCATGTGCTTCCAGTAGCCATCCTAAAGGTTACTGTAGCACAGAATAAGACGGCCTGATCAGCTCTTTCCAGGTACTGATCCAATTTCTGCCACAAATGCTGATCGTAAAATATGCTTTTAGTCTTTTCAGTTTCCTGTCTCTCCATCAGAAACTTGGGCCAAATATAATAGTACTAGTACCCCATCAAAGTGCAGAGAGCTATATCCTTCATCATCTATATTAGGTCATCATCTTTAGCAACTAGCATCACCTCCATTTGTTCAACTTCAGTTGTTCAAGCTCAATTGTTAACATAGTTAAAAGAGACTAGCTCACATGGTTACCTCTGGTGGCTTAGATGAAGAGATGTGTAGACGAATAATTCCCAGGATCAAACTAACTACATTTGTCCACTTTAAGTGAGATAAATGTCGTTTTCTAGATTATGTCAAGTTTTCTTGGATGGTAGTACAAGAATACTGATGTGCACTATCAGCTGTATGCTTGTTTGTATTATGGCTTTTCTTGAAATATTATAGGCATAATCCAACCAAAGGAAAGAACTTTTGTCCCACTGACTTCAACAGCAGAAATGTAGACAAGTATTTAATTCTGTCCTTTAATTAAATTGGACTTTAAAAGTTATTAATTCTGGCTAGACTTTACCCTTTCCCTTTAAAAAAAATTGAATTCTACACATCAGATTTGCTTTAGGATGCCTGAGATTGCATGTGGTTGTTAGGTAATTGAAATAGGATTTATTCAAAACAATTCTGGTCTGTTTTTTAGGCTGATGAAATTAATAGTATTCGTGTAAGTTGGAGGAATAGAAATATTGACCTGAAGGTAGATAACCAAATCCGGTGACTCCAGCTAATGCAGAATGCTGCAGCCAGACTGCTTATGGGACTTCCTTTATGGGAACACATTCAGCCTGTGCTGAAAGCACAGCACTGGCTACCGATAATGTACTGGATTTGCTGTATGGTGCTGGTTATTACCTTTAAAGCCCTATATGGCCAGGGTCCTGCATACTTTAGGGACCGCCTTTCCCTGCACATGCCCCAGCGAGCACTTTGGTCTGGGTCTCAAAACTGACCCAGCATCAGAGAAGCAAAGCTCAAAACAACAAGAGCCAGGGCCTTTTCTGTTGCTGCTCCTAGCTGGTGGAATGAGTTGCTGGTGGAGGTTAGGGCCCTGTGAGAGCTCTTACAGTTCTGCAGGGCCTACAAAACAGCACTCTTCCGCCAGGCATTTACATGAATGGTAACATCTGCAGCAATGGGGCTGGCCCATAAGAACACCACCAATGGCCTACTTCACTGCGCTATGGCGATCC
This sequence comes from Heteronotia binoei, assembly GCF_032191835.1. Classification (NCBI taxonomy): domain Eukaryota; kingdom Metazoa; phylum Chordata; class Lepidosauria; order Squamata; family Gekkonidae; genus Heteronotia; species Heteronotia binoei. The sequence continues at coordinate 73,074,430 of NC_083223.1, forward strand.
TGAGACCTCTAAGTATAGCTAACCATCAGAATTTAAATCGCTGCCTGAAATTATGATTGTAGCACATGAAATTATTTTAAATTGTTTTTATGTTTTATGTTTTTATTATCGTTTTATTGTATTGGTCACACCAATGTATTTGTGTCAACCCTTGGTTTGTGAGCTGCCCTGAGCCTGCCTTTGGTGGGGAGGGCGGGATATAAATTAAATAAATAAATAAATAGATGAAAATATATGTTATTTTTTTAATAATTTAAAAAGCCTGACTCTGACTGATTCCCCACTAGTCTTGTCCCGGTCTCACACTCCTCTTCTTCGCGGGGCTTCCGTCCGATTTTGCACAAACTATCCCAGAGCTGCAACTCACTCCACCTCTTTTGTGTGGCAAGCAGAAACTGATTTTTAGAGGATCTTGCTTGCCGCACAAAAGAGACAGAGTCAGTTGCAGCCCTGGGGCAGCTTGTGTGAAATTAGACAGAAGCCCTGCAGAGAAGGGGAGCGTGAGACTGGGACAAGGCTAGTAGATAATCAGTCTCTGTCTTCTGCACTTCACTAGATTCTCCAAGATGGAACTCCATTAGTGGGTGGAGCAGCAGGGAAACAGGTGACTACCTTGCATGGCAATACCATAGGCAAAGTGGAGGAAAAAGGAAGGCGAAAGAAACACAGAGCCAGGCATTAGCCATTGAAAACCTGACAGGTGGGCTTCTTGTGGTGTTTATACCCATACTAATCTAAGAAACTAAATCTGTAGTCCTGAAATCACCCACTGAATACAGCGGGACATATCTGATTAGACTTGCTTACAGTTGCTCCCTAAGAGTGCCCTCCTTAGCAGTTACACCCTTCTGAGCCTGTTGACTTCAATAAACTTAGAAGGGTATAAAGCTGCTTAGTATAGTATTTAAGGAATAGCAGAGGGACAGTGGCTCAGTGGTAGAGCATCTACTTGGTAAGCAGAAGGTCCCAGGTTCAATCCCCGGCATTTCCAACTAATAAGGGTCCAGGCAAATAGGCGTGAAAAACCTCAGCTTGAAAACCTGAAGAGCCGCTGCCAGTCTGAGTAGACAATACTGACTTCAATGGACCAAGGGTCTGATTCAGTATAAGGCAGCTTCATATATGTTCATATATATGTTCATATATAGTCAGTGAAACAGACAGAATATGTAGTGATGCTACAGAAGGCAAATATAACATTGTATCTAGAAGCAATTATGCAGATATTCATGTATATGGTTAATTATTCATGTAATTTAACTAGTTACCTATTCAGCTAAACATATAATTCTTTATTGGAATTGTACTATGGACATTGCTTGAATATTTCTGATATGCCCAGAAATCAACTTTTTTGCAATTACTGTTTGACGGTATGATCAAAAGAAGATCCAAACTGAAACTAAATTTGACAATGTTAAATCTATTAAAACATACATTTCCAGATTGAGTGAAATCATGACACAGCAGCACTGTAAACAGTGAAGTCTGCCAGCTACGTTTAGATAATTGCCTGAATAGAATGAAGGCCAATTTTAACTTTTAATTGCAAATGGCAATTTTGGCTACTGGAAATACCATTATACTATATTTCTCCTGAGCAAACCTGTGTGGCCGTTCTTGAAGTATTGTTGGAATATAGCTGTACTCACTTGTTCCAATACATCTCAGCTTCTGCATATAGCCACTGTGCTGGTATTAGCTTTAATTTGGTGCTTAATTTTATCAAAATATTGTAGGTTGTGTTATCTTGCATAAAACCACTGACATCCTGTGCAGTCAGATCAAGATGGGTAGCCATGTTAATCTGTCTGTAGCGGTAGAAAAGAGCAGGATTCCAGTAGCACCTTAAAATCTAACAAAATCTGTGGCAAGATATGGGCTTTCATGAGTCACTGCTCACTTCTTCATATAATCTTTGGATATCTGAAGAAGGTTATCTTCAGATATTTGAAGTGTACAGCCAGGTTGCTTGATTTATGTACTTTCAAAAAAAATTCCCAAATAAATTTTTGCTAACTTAAATATGACATAATGTTTTAGAAACTGAAAATATATTTTGCTATAGAGCAAGGGTGTCAAATGTTTGACCCATGGGCCACAACTGCCCTGTCTGGGGACCTAACCCTCCCCCTTCAAAGCTTGGAGGCTGCCAAAGTTCCCAGCTTCTTTTTGCTTGTCTTTGCAGACTGAAATAGGAAGCAGTTCTCGGCTTGCAAAGCTGCAAAGAAAATGCACAATGGACTTTCCATTAAGGTCACTGTGCCCAGATAGACTACTCTGGAAGTAGTCTATCTTGGCCAGTGTTCCCTCTAAGCTGAGTTAGTGTGAGCTAGCTCACAGATTTTAAGCCTCCAGCTCACACATTTTGGACTTAGCTCAGGAAGGATGACCCCAGAGCACATTAACTTATGCAATAGCTCACAACTTTAATACCAGTAGCTCACAAAGCAGAATTTTTGCTCACAGGACTGCAGCTTAGAGGGAACATTGATCTTGGCACAGAGATCTTAATGGAAAATCCATTATGTGTTTTCTTTGCAGCTTTGTCTTTCATGGAGTGGAGCTCAGTTTCACTTTTCAGCATTTATATGGCCAGTTAGAAGCTGTTCCTTGCTGGAATTATGTAAATAAAGGGTTGATGCTTTGAGCCAGCATGTCTCTGTTGAATGGACCTTAGAACTGGTGCCTAGAAACCTGGGAGCCCACAGCCAAAAGAGGATATTGCCAGGGCTTTTTTTTGTTAGGAACACACAGGAATGCAGTTCCAGCTGGCTTGGCATCAGAGGGTGTGGCCTAATATGTAAATGAAGCAAAAAAAACCCCTGTGAAACAATGCTAATGACAGGGGTGTGTGACCTAATATGCAAATGAGTTCCAGCTGGACTTTTTCTACCAAAAAAGGCCTGCATATTGCCGGTCTGAGTAGACCTGGGGGCAGGGGGAGAAGCTTGCAATGCTTGGAGCATTTTATATTTTTGGTTTATATTTTTAGTTTCTGCTATATTCCTTGTGCTTTTTCTTGATGTTTTATTTTTAAAATTGCATTGTCAAATCCCTCTATTCCCTTACCTTTCTATTTTAAACAAAACATTGCAAAAGTTTTAAGTGTGTTTGTATTTTAAGTAAAAATAATATCTTTAATTGTATGTCTCTGTATCCTTTATAAAATTTACATATCCACTACCTGGCATTACATTTTATTATACACATGGCCTTGCCCCACAAAGTCCCATTTATGTCAGATCTGGCTTTCATAATAAATGAGTTCGACACCCCTGATATAGAGTATATTGTTCAGACTTTGATAGTATTGCAGAAGATGTCTCATGGGCCACTGTGCAGGACTAGTCCTTTTGGAAATTATACATTATAACCAATCAATATCTTACTTAGTTTGGAAACGAAGTATGTTTTGTGTATTAGTTTTTTGTGACATTTTATGGTTAGTGTGGCATTTATGATTCCCTGCTTCATTGCATTCATTAAATAGCTGTAGCTTGTTTTAATATAAAATGGATTTAGGGTTGGAGTCTAATAGATCTGTTCTACTTACAGCAGTACTTTTCTATAGTTTAAAGACCTTTTTGCTGACTTATGAACATTTCCCCCCATCACTTCTAGTCAGAAGTTTTACAAGTTTTTAAATTATGCAAATCCTTTTATCACAGGTGAAAGTCAGATATATACCACAGGCAGAGATATTTTGAATCATCTTAGTTGTTTACTTCATTTATACACCACTTTTCTCTCCACTTCCAGCTTCCAATGCTCTCTACTTCTCCATTTTATTCTCACAGTATCCTGGCAAGGTAGGTCAGGCTGAGAGAGTAAGTGTCCCAAGGTCACTCAACAAACTTCCATAACAGAGCTGAAATTCAAACCTGGGTCTCCCATATCCTACTCCAACACTTAAACTACTACACCAGTCACTCTGGCTCTTCACACATGCCTCCTTGAAAGGCTATCATAAGACTCCAGGCTTAAACTGAAGACATTTCGCTTCTTGCATTCATGATACCGTATGAAATACATTTTATATGTGATTTCACTTGTGATACTTGGAGAAGTGGCTAATAAATAACCTAAGTAAATAAATAGATTTCATTGTGGGTTTTTTCTGTAACCTTAAAAGAAGGAAATGAAAAACTGAACTAAGAGATTTAAAGGGACACTGAATCAAGGTGAAATAGATAAATCTGAGAGTGCTGATTTCATGGAATCAGCAAGTCAGGATTATTATCTCAAATGCCTCTCTAGCCAGGTGCAACAGCTACAGAATTAGATTGCTGCTTAAAAGTCTGCAATATAAAATGGCTAAAAAGGGCAAGGAACTAAATTCTTTATTATCTCTCACAGGAGCCCATGGTTCAAATATATATTTTTAATGTCATGTTTGAAAAAGGACTAAAACTTGTAGATTTGCCCGGTATAAATTGCTTTTTTTAAGTTAAGTTCCTGTGAAATAGATGTCATGTATATTGAATCTTTCTTGATACATTTGTATGAAATCTAGCGACAATTTCCAGTCACCTTTTATGGTTATTTGAGAATATTTTAAAGTATGAAATACTTATCAGAATTCCTGTGAACCTTGTGAATTGCATGACTCAGTCTCAATTTTGTGTTCTGAAAGCTTGAGATATTCAAAAAACCATGGATTGGACCCTATGGCTGCTTTCTGCTAAGGGAGGAGCCTGGTCTGGTGGAAGAAGATTTAATTTGTTTAGCAGAAGGGAGTCTTAGAATCCAGATCTTCGTGTATTCCTATCTATTTTAATTATATTAAAGAGGTTTCTATACAGGTCTCTATTTCTTTTTAGGCAGAGAGGTGTACTGAATATCAATGTGTTTTGCAATGCAAATTGGATACTTGATCAATTATGAAGCACAACAAATGCTGATGATCCGTATTTGGAAGAGGTTATGAATAATTCCAGCTGAAATTGTCTACTGTGAAACAAAACTAATAGCTTGATAATTTAAGACTGATTTTTAAAAAGCTGGCTATATCACGCTTACATCTAGCTTAGATTCATTACTTTTATATCCTAGTTATTTTAACAGGAACGATTTAAGCATGTACTTAGCACTCTCACTTAAAACTGAATGTAATGGTGCTTACCCTTGCCTTATCTTCTTAATGTAAATATCAAATTCACTATTATATTTTTATGAATTCACAAAACAGTTTTGAAAGCCATTTAAAGCATACCTGTGGTACTGTCACAATGACTTTTTTGAGGTTCCATAAACTGATTAACTGTTAATGTTTTGTAAATGCTTTGTTAAACTTTAACAGTATTAAAAGCTGTCTTTGGAGCAATAGAAAATACAGCATAGTCATTGTTTTTGGATGCTGAGGAATTCAGTCAATCAATTGAAATGAAAAAAGTCCACTCAAGTCTGTTGGTGCAAGGTAGCATGTGAGTAGGGTTGCCAAGTCCAATTCAAGAAATATCTGGGGACTTCGGGGGTGGAGCCAGGAGACTTTGGGGGTGGAGCCAGGAGACATTAGGGGTGGAGCCAAGATCAAGGCTGTGACAAACATAGTTGAACTCCAAAGGGAGTTCTGGCCATCACATTTAAAGGGACGGCACACCTTTTCAATTCCTTCCTTCCATAGGAAATAATGAAGGATAGGGGCACCTTCTTTTGGGGCTCATAGAATTGGACCCCCTGGTCCAATCTTTTTGAAACTTGGGGGGTATTTTGGGAGAGGCACAAGATGCTATACTGAAAATTTGGTGCCTCTACCCCAAAAAACAGCCCCCCCAGAGCCCCAGATACCCATGGATCAATTATCCATGATTTTCTATGGGAATAAATCTCCCTAGGGAATAATAGAGTTCCAAGCAGACATTTTCCTCCCTTCCCCCCGCTTTCTGATGACCCTGAAGCGGGGGGAGGGCCTCCAAACTGGGGGATCCCCTGCCCCCACCTGGGGATTGGTAACCCTACATGTGAGTGAATTAGTCATTATGTAATTTTGTGTGACAGAAGAAGCAAAATGGCTTCATGTGTGGGTTTATAAATATGGAACAGTCTCAACTGCTGTTTGGGATTGCATTGCAACTCATAAATGGTATATAACTTATTAGAAGGTCTTCTTAAGTGACAATCCTTTCAAATTGTAGTAGCAGTTTTCTCTTAAATAAAGATCATGCAAATGCATTGTGTGCAGATCCACTCTTGTTTTTAATGGATTTTTAAAAATGTATGTTCTCATATTCAAACTATGATGCAGGTACCCTTGTGCCATCTTTATAACTGAATACCCCTTATTGATTTTGGTCCTTAACTGCTGAATGAAACTTCATCCAGAGACCTTTGAGAGCTCCCATTAAGTTGGAGGTGTTAGTTACACAGCAAATTACATATTCAGCAGGAACCTGGGTTTGTCCGTCTCACTCCACCCTGTAAAACAAGGAATGAAAACATTACTTAAGGGGCAGTGGCTTAGTTCAAAATCATAATTGTGAGCTTTCTCTTGTTCTTCAGTGTGTATTTTGGTTCTTCTTAGAGGATGGTATTATGGAATGAATAGACTATATATTAACAACTCTGTATGAACTCAGGCAAGTAAATAGATAGATCTAGTTTGCAGAGCAGAAAGTTAGATAAATGCAGCACCCAACAATAGCATGACCCTTTATTTATTCAAGAAATGACAATAGTTATTTTGTTCTGAGTAATCCTTCTACTGTTTATTTTTTTAAACTATTAATCACATTTATGTTTTTAAAAACAACATTCAAGGCGCTGTGGGAGAATCACCCTCCTCCATCTTATTGTAGAATACTGCAGCCCACTCTCTACTAAGAAGAAAAGCACAAATTGTAACAGCAGATGCAACAACATCACTGAATTACCAGGGGAAAGGATGGACTTGACTTTTTTTTTTTAAAAAAAAAAAAATCAGGTTGCTGATGACAGCATGGTGCCACGCAAACAAAATCCTTCCAACCCCCTGCCCCAGCAATTAGCAGCATGGTAAAGCCAAGCAATTAGGTGAGTCCCTTGAAATGAATTTGAAGAGCACTAACAGGAAGGACTGTTCCCTCTGCCAGTGTGTTATGGCCTTGCTGTAACCATAGGCCAGCCTGCTGGGGTTGGTCACATTGTCTCTTCTGCAGGGATTTTTTCACAGAAAAAGGCCAGCAGGAACTCATTTGCATATTGGGCCACACCCCCTGACACCAAGCCAGCCGGAACTGCATTCCTGTGCGGTGCTGCTCCTAAAAAGCCCTGCTCTTCTGTCTGTCTCTCCCCCAGAGTGGAGAATGAGTGGGCTCTATCCCAAGCATGGGGAAAGCCTGGGTTTGGTAATAACAATCTAAAAAGGTCAGAGCGCCATGTAAAAAAATGGCTCATTTTTATTGAGTATTCTCTCAGTACAGGAGGATGTAGGATAACACACACCTTGTTAAGACTTTCTCTTTGAATAGTCTTGACATCAAGGGTAAACTGCCGCTGAAATATTTTTTCCCCCCAAACTCAGAGGGGTTTTTTTGTTCATTTTAATTTTTAAAGCAGGCTGTAGATATTTTTCTTAGAAAGAAGAGATAGGGTTTGAATTTGTGTGATATGAGTTGCATGATAGTGCTTATAAAAATGTATGGTAAAAGTGTTGCTTCTGGCCTTTACTGTAAATAATCCATCATGATTACAGAATATTTTCTTCACCAGGGTGTCATACGGATTGGTTAGCTAAGGAGTGGGTGGACAGGGGAGATGAATATTTAATATGAGAACTGAAAGTACCATTGTCCAAACAGGCTTGGAGCATTCTGATGAAGTAGATATTGCTCACTTTGTGCCTTCACTGTCACATTATAAGGATGGGGTTTAGGAAACAAATAATTAAACATAAAATCATGAGCCAGAACAAACACTTTTGCACCTTTTCCCCTCAGTGTACTGAGTATAACTTTAAAAAAAATTCAAATTCATTTTCATAAATGTTAGCATGTAAAAAGGCTAAATGTCTTCATACCAAGTATCTGAATATATACACATTGCCGCCTTCTTAGGATGCTCAGGTATATTTTCCAGTATTTCATAAGTAAATATAATCTCTGTTCTCATTCACTTATTCATATTCTCACACCATGGGAATCTGCTACCCCCATTATACAGTACTAAAGACTTTACTCTAGAGTTGCCAGATCAGTTTAGGAAATCCAAAGAGATTTGGAAGGTGATGCCTGTAGAGGTTGGGGAGGGGAGGGCTCTCAGTGGGCATGGATCAGTTGTCATCTCTGAAGGCTGGCATTCCTACCTTACTCTTGACTAGTATGCTGAATTTATTTTTTGGTGCAGTAACCTACCTTTTATTGATCTATAAGTTACACTAACAAAACTTTAAAGGATACCTTACACAAAAAGGCAAATAGGAATAAAACAGACAGACTAGAAACACAGATATACCAGAGACAGAGAGTAAAAATAGAGACCTTCTCTAATAAATTGGAACATGTTTAGTTATTTATTATTTTATTTTATCAGATTTATATCCCGCCCTCCCCTAATGGGCTCAGGGCGGCTAACAACAGTTATAAACCACATAGAATACTAAAAAACAATATACAATAAAATCAGTTCTACACATTTAACCATAAAAGCCAAGATGCATGTTGATGTTTCTCAATATCTATATTTGACCAGTGGGACTGTCAATGTGAGTCTTTGCTTTGAGGGTTGCAAGGGATACATAAAATATTGTCAACTCCAGTTCTGGCTGGTGAGTTTGACTTTTAAAACCCTTCATGGCTTGGGATATCTTTCTGAATCTCAAGCCAGCTGAATTCCTTACATTAAACCAGGCTTTATATTCTATCACTGCAGGATTAGAAGTATAGCTGCCAGAAACAGTCTTTATGGTGCCTGACTACATGAAAAACAGTCCTTGGGTTGAGGCCCAGTCAGATACACACTTAAAATTCCCTATTGGGGATTCTGTTCCCAAGCACATAGGACCTAATTAAAATTGGGACTGCAGCACATGGGAAAAAGGAGCCTCCTTGTCATTTCCCCAACCTGACATATCTCTGGGGGAGTGTGGCTTGCTAGTCACTACTTGTGGATTACCCAATATGGCAAATATTCCCCTGGTAGATTTCAGGCCAAGAAAAATGATGTTGGGAGCAGGCGGTGTAAACCACTTCTTGTGTGCTGTGGTTCCAAATAGAATTGGGCTCTGCATGCATAGGAACTGAGTTCCCAGTGAAGAATTTAAAAGTGTGTGTCTTATTGTGCAAACCCACCCTGGAGAAAACATGCTGTGTAGTCAGATTAATCCCTGCAGAATTATCTTCCTTTTGATGTGCAAAATAGCATCTCCCTGTTTGACTTGATAAAAGGTAAGTTGGGGTTTTTTTGGCTGACTTTTTGCTTACATAGTTAAAAATTCTGTCAGGTGGTCTCTGAATCCATATTGTGCCTTTTTTAATTGTTCAATGTGGAGGTTTGTTATTTTATTTGTTGGAAAAGTGGCCTAAGAATGTTTCAAATAATTATGCAAGAAATATGAAACAGAAACAAATATTTATTAAACAATATTAAAACAATAATAAACAAATATTAAAATTATTTTCAGTACTTAAATTTTTGCCTCCTGCATTTACTGCTGGGGCTAATTTTTCCTCCCAAAGCAGATACTGCACATTCTGTCATTTTGTTTAATAGGTACTGAATCATACCTATTGTGATTCTTGAGGACAGATTCTTTAGCTTAGGTGTTCTATTTTTCTAGAGAGTTCTATTACCTTCAGGCTTACTCCAGCTGGCTGCATAGTCAATATGGCTGCCTCAGGAGTTAAGAGTCCCTGTGTCCTTTCAGGAGAATAGTATCCAAGAAAAAAAAAAGCAACGTCCTCTTGCAAGGATGTTTTCGTCACTCTCTTACCCATGTCACACGAGATTGTCTCTGGAGTTGTTCTAGCAAAACACCCTCCAAGCTCTTGTTTCTTGCCTGAGGAAGGCGAGGAGAAAGGGAAGGGCTGACATCCTATTGTCTTTCCTGCTAGATTCATTAACATTTCTAAAGAGATAGTGACATTACTTCTGGAATGCCATGGACTAATTTCCTCTCTCCCAATCTATAGAAAAAAATACCAAGTGGAAGCTGGCTGGTTGCCAGCTTCCCTCCAGGAGAATATGCATTTCTCCACAGTTTCCAAAAAGAACATCATTGATGTGGCTACGTAACAGCTATAATGAACACAGGTATTGCCCTCTCTGACCCTTCTGTTTTACCCACACAAGTCAATGTTATAAACACATTGGTCAGGGGAACTATGTGAATAAGTGTAGAGGGGCTACATGTTCCTACCTAGAACCTTAGGCAGTAGGGTTTTGGGGGGAAAAGATCTGTGCCTCCATATTTGGTTCTGGGTGAGAGCTGAATGTGGTCAGCCCATGTAATTCTGCTGTTTTGCTCTTGTTGCCTTCCATAGATGTTACTGGAAATGCTTGGGGTCTCCTCTTTTTGATGGGGAAATTAGCAAGAGGGAGACTTAGGTAGAGCAAATTAGAGAAGAGATCTTTTCCACCGATAATACAGAGGTACAGTTTCAGAAAGGAAAACTCCAGAGTAGATATATTTTATAATGTTTTACTAGAAAATTATGTAAAAAGTTACAATTGCAAACAGAGACAATACAATCAAGAGGCTATGAAAATAGAGGTGAGAGAGAGGGGCTTTTAAGGTTTCTTATAAAAGTAATACTACCTCTCCAGATGAACAATCTGTCTACATGTGCTCACTGAACAAGGTATGGCTTGCTCTCATATTTTATAAGGTTCTGAGGGTTGAAGACCCTTCCAGAGCTTTGATTCCTCCTTAATGGGCGATGATGTGTCTTTCTTGGATGTCTGAATGGATTCCCAGTTCAAAACAATATGTGAGAATGACTAGATGTCTGCCACAATAAGTCCTGATGGGTTTAATGTTTGTAATCAATTTAGTCTGGATACTCTCAGGAGTCGGTGTGGAAGACCAAGGATTTGGGCAAGTAGTTCTACATTAGCATAGAAGTAAACAAAAGCTGATTTGTGGCAGGAAAACAGGTGGAAGGACCATTAACAGTTAGCCCAGGGTTAAGACAGAGACCATACATTACCTGTGAACAATCCTTTGGGAGGGGGAAGAGGAGCCAGACCAGGAGGATGCCTATAATATAATCAGAACAAGCCCAAGCATGTTTCTCTGATACTATGCAGAGAGAAGTGTTCTCCCTTGACCTGTTTTCTGACAAGCAGCATCCATTTTGGTTTCCTTAGCTGGAACCCCATTATCCAGAGGGGTAGCCCCATAGAAGCAGGCAGCGTCTCCTGGCCACATAATTGTCCTATTATTTTTGTTTGGTCTTTTTTTTCCTTCTGAGGTGATCCTGATCTCATAAAAAAATCGTTGGACATTAAAAGCCTGCATGCTGCAGCCAAGAGCTGGAGAATGTAGGTGAAGCCAACCACGTACAAATATTGTTATACTTTCAGAAGCATTCTTCAGTGGTAATCATAGAAATACATTGTGGTGAAATGTGTCAAGAAGAGGGTGGCATAGTCCCGCTGTATACTGCATTGGTCAGGCTGCACCTGGAGTATTGTGTGAGTTCTGGAGGCCTCACTTCAAAAAGGATGTAGACAGAATGGAGTGGGTGCAGAGGAAAACGATGTGGATTATCAGGGGCCTGGAGACCAAGCCCTATGAGGAAAGGCTGAGAGACTTGGGAATGTTCAGTCTGATGAAGAGGAGGTTGAAGGGGGACATGATTGCTCTCCTTAAGTATTTGAAGGGCTGTCACTTAGAGGAGGACATGGAGCTATTCCTTTTAGCAGCAGAGGATATACTCACAATAATGGGTTTAAATTATGAGCAAGAAAGTACTGGCTGGATATTAGGAAAAACTTTTTTACCGTAAGAATTGTTCAACAGTGGAATCAGCTACTTAGGGAGGTAATCTTTAAGCAGCAGCTGAATGAACACTTGTTAGGGATACTCTAGGCTGATCCTGCATTGAGCAGGGGGTTGGACTAGGTAACCTATATGGCCCCTTCCAAATCTGTGATTCTATGGCTGATTCTGCACTCACCTTGCTCCGGGGCAGGCTTCCGTTTCTGTGCGGAGCAAGCTGGCAATTTCGCACCAGTTTCTCCATGCCACCATTTTGCATGGGGCAAACAAGCAATTTGCTGTGCCGCAGTGTAAACCTGAAAAAACAGGTTTGCTTCATGTAAAATGGCGGCGCAGAGCAACTGGTGCGAAATTGCCAGCTTGCTCCGCACAGAAACGGAAGCCTGACCCGGAGCAAGGTGAGTGCGGAATCAGCCTATGATTCTACTCACCACACAGTTCCCATGATTGAAAGGCTCTTTTGGAAAAGAGGATTGATGATTTCCATCAATTTTCCTCTCCTACTGCAGACCACCATTCCACCCCCTATGTTCCTTCTGAGGTTCTTCTAACCCCAAGAACAGAATTTCTAGGGGCTCAGTATGATGCAGCATGAGGAGAAAAAGGCAAGCCACATTTTATGAGGGCCAGGGACATGTACACCAGCATATCTGTTAGCCAAACCTAACTAGGGTAACTCAATCAAAATATGCCATGTTTTTGGAAAATGATATTAACATTCTACTTAATTTCAAGACTACATAATGGTATCTAATCCTGGAAATCTCTGGGAATTTGACATGTTTTCTCCTGTCTTTTCACAGTCACTGAAATTATGCTAAACCAGAACAATGACTTTTAAGAAATCATGGTATCATTTATGATCCCATGAGCATGTATGTCAATGGATTCTTCTTCTTCTTGTGGTTTAGATATATTTTTGAAATTCTTCCTAGATGTAAATTCAGATTTAGTAACACTATGTAATTGCACACAGCTTTTAAATTATGTTTTTTTAAAACTCTCAGTTACAAATAAAGAATGAGCATAATCCTGCTAAGGCTAAACTCCCTGGTGAAGTGCAGGCTTAACTCTCCCAGCATTAAAGTATTTAATAGGTGGATTGCATATAGTGGATAAACATGTGAGTTCTTTTGATCATGTTGTAGCTAATATATGATACAGCAAAATACCCACACAGATTTCCAGATATAATTGCTTCATTTGTTTTAGATGCAGTTCTGCTCATAGTTGGATAAATTCTGTTGTAAATTGGCTACAGGTTGATTTAGGCAGCATTGTACTGGAGGTGAGTAAACCAGAAACCTTTCCATGATATAATTGTTTTACTTTGAAAACTAATAAATAAGTTTACAAAGTGGTATATATCATAGGAAGATCTAAATTATACGATGAATTCATATAATCCCTATATTTTGAAATACTAATGGTTTGTCATCTCTGAAACATGTAGTCAGTTTTGCCATTTGATTCAGTCTACAAGTCTTACAGCACAATCCAGAGGGGTGGGTGCAGAAAGTCTTTTGGGAGCAGTGAAGCTGCTTCGTGGGCGCAGGAAGGGTTTGCGCTGACGTATGACCGGCGCCACCACAGTGGAGGGGAGTTGCATGAACCTGAGCATGGGTGGAAGTGAGGTGGAGCGTGGCGTTCAGGCGGAGGAGGGGGTGGAGTTGGGGGCATGGCGAGGCTTAGGCGGCTTCCTGAGCAGTTTGGCCCATGAGATGCCTCCCCTGAGAGGTGCAATGTTACTCCTGCAAACACAGCGACGTGTCCCATAGGCACTCGTTGAAACAAAAAACAAAGGTCGCCTCTGCCACTGCGGAAGCTCGCAAACCCCTTAGGGAGCAGCGTGATTACCTCTCCAATCCCCTCGTGCCTCGGGCTGACGAGCCCCCTCCCCAGCACCCAATCGCAGTCTCCCCTCTCCTAGAAATTCTTCCACTCTGGCCTCACACAACTCAGTTGTTAGGGAGAGGAGCACGTGGTGGGATGTTCAGCTGGCGAGCTCCCAGCCATACAGACTTAGAGTGAGGGACAGCCAGGCATGCTGGTGAGGGGTTTTGCACCGCGCGGTTGCTTTGACAGTATCTTTGACTTGCGAGGGGGAGAGAGAGGTCTCTCCCCTGGGGCTAACTTGTCTTGTTTCCAGTTCTCCACAGGCTCTGGGCTCCCGGAGGCTCTGCATGCAAGGACTGTCGCCCATGGCTGGGTAAGTTCCACTGTCTCCCCCCCCCCCCGTCTCCCTCTCCCCTCACTCTTGACCGCTCAATGTGCAAGAGTCTCTGGCACTTGAGCCATGCAGTGGCCTCCGGCAGGGGGCATTTGCTGACCCTGCTGCCCTGTGCTGCCGCCTGCTCCCCTCCCTTGGTCTGCTTTCTGCTGCATTCTCAACCCCTGGCAGGGCACGGGGTGTGTGTGTGTGGCAGCTGCCCCATTGTGGGGAGGTGGGTCAGAGACCATCCCTTTAAGAGAGCGCCCAGCTGAAATGCAGCCTGCTCTTCCAGCCACCACCTCTGTCTCTGTTTTGCAGGTGGGACTTCAACACAGAGGCTTCCATGTGTGTCGCTCCACCCCCCCATTCCCTCAGCTGTTTTTGTCCGCCGCTCTGGATGGAGCCCTGCCCATCGTGAGACTGCCCAGTGCGCTCCAGGGAAACTGTTGCACTCTGTTCCGGAAAAATAAAGTCTAAGCTGTGTCTTCTGTTGTCTCTCCTGCTTGGCATCTGCTGCACGTTCCCTGGGCAACCCCCCGCTCTGTCAGTGGCCTCTCCAGGACTGGCCATTGGGGGGGGGGGGGGGTTGGGCAGGCTCTCTCTCCCTACTGGCTGCCTCCACCTTCTTTGCATGCCTACGCCAGTGGCGTTGCCATGGCAACCATCTCTCTCACGGCAAGCTATGCCTCTCCCCTCCCCATGCTTCAGTGTTCCAAAGTCCTCAGGAAGTCTAGTAGCGGCACAGCAGGTATGCCACGGCTGGCCACCACTTATGTCTGGATTGGGCTGCCCGTGATCCAGTCCTTCAATGCAGGCAGTGATTATAAATATCTGTAGTTCCCTGTCTTGGGCTGAAGATGATTATCTGACTGCCTTGAGCAAGGTGATTTATCTTTCTCAAGACATATGTATGATAACCTTTTCTTTCTTTTAATCGATTTTAATATGCATGGCTGAAAATTTTACTATAAAACTAGTCCAATGTAGGAAGACATGCATAATTTGTAAATTTATATTTATAAATATAAAGTAAATTTGTGATTGTGTAGAAAAATTAATATTAGTTGCATTATAACAGTGAAGCACTGGGAGCTTTGATAATGGAAAACAGTTAACCCAGTCTTTTGTAGTACCAGTCAATAGCACTTTCCTGAATACTTTAGAAGTTCAGAACATCTGCATTTTCCTTTGTACCTATTAATTTGTTTTGTAGTTATAAAATAACAAATTCCTGTTGCTTTGCGAAGTACAATTAAAAGCCAGATGGCACTAAAGTCATGATTCATGTATTCATCCCATTAGGAATAAAAAATAACCAGTCTATACCTGCCTATCATTTTTATTCATGTCAAATACTTTTGTTTCCCTTTGCATCCATCCTTTGCTTGATACAGCATGGCTTTCTGGTCTGAGTTAGTTGAAATATAACTCACCCCAGGAATTGGATTGATTGTTCCTAACTTAGAGAAAAGCTATACAAATACAGTTCACATGTTTGACGTGAAACCATTTCTAGCTCTGCATAAGTCTCTATAATTCTGGTCTGTTCTGTTGCACTGACAACTCTAATACTGTGACAGAGAATGGCCAAAACAATACTTTGAATCAAATATTTGACACATTTATTGCTACATGATAATTCGCATGCCATTTTTTTCCAATTAAGAATAGTTGGTAACCTGGTTATCTCTGCCATATTTACCTGCCACAGCAAAATAGATATTTTTGCTTCTTGAAAACTACTTTTTGCTAGGAGAGTTCTACAGCAGGCTATTTAAGAAAAGCCTGTATCAAACAGGAGGAGGAAGCTGCCTCTTTATCCACCCACAATGTGCAGCAGCTGTAGTATAATTCAATCCCTACAATAAATGAAAAAGTTAGACCTACCCTACAGTTCTCTTCTGTTTAGAGTAAGGCCTGTTGGGGAGGGAGGGAGGGAAGGAAGGAAGGAAAATAATAAGTAAGGGTAAGTAAGGCACGGAAGTGATGGATCGTTATTTAAAATTAAGCTCTTTATCTAAGTCTATTAGTATGGGGGGAACTGGATGGATCTTAGAAAATAAGAAAGGTTCTAACCATATGCCAACATTGCAAAGCCTGCCGCCCCAAAGTGGAGTGGACAAATCCTGATCACACAGTTCCATGAAAGGTGCCCAGATATTACATGGGGGCAGGGTTTTTTTGGTAGCCCAGCAGAAATTCATTTGCATATTAGGCCACACCTCTGACATCACCATTGTTTCACACAGGGCTTTTTGTAGAAAAAGCCCAGCAGGAATTTACATATTAGGCCACACTTACTGAAACCAAGCCAGCTGGAACTGTGTTCCTGTGCATTCCTACTCAAAAAGAGTCCTGCATTGGGGGGGAGGGGTGTTCACATGATTCACATGATTATTGCGTGCTATTTGTATGATTGTTGCATGCCATTACCTTTTGAGTTCTTTCCTTTACATTTTTAGTGGCCATGTACATATGCACTCATCTGCTCCATGGCAGTGATTAAAAAAAAAAAAGGAATACTGGTGAGCACATAGAGCAGATTGGCAGATTCAAACAGCCAACTGCCTTGCTTCTTCACTCCCATGGTCATATGCCAGGAAATGTGGGGAAAGTGCAGCTGAAGACTTTGCTACCACGTCCATTTGTGCGTCTCAGCCATTTGATGAGTCTCAGAGACATCAGAGAATGGGGTGAGTGCGAGCTATGCATGTCTGATCTTGACTTTTTGATCCACTTGGGACCTGTGTTGGCCCAAATCGCCTGGTGCCTATGTTGGCCCAAATCGCCTGTCTGAATGCAGCCTATGGCTTCTCAGTGCAAAGAGAAAAAAAAATTCTTACCATCTCAAAAAGTCAGTTCCTTTTTGTTCTTGGGTGTAGCCAGAGGCAAATACAACACATTCCCCAATTTAAAATGAAAGAAATGTTTGCAAAAAAAGCCCTCTGCGTGTGAACTTCAAAGGAATAAAATCAGAAAAAATTCAAAAACACAGTACCAGCTCTCAGTCTCTTTTCAAAAACGAAAGGCAAATAGCTTCAAAAAATAACTATGTTCTGGTATCAAATTTATTGGGTAAATAAGGCATGGAGGTGATGGATCGTTATTGAAGCTCTTTACCTGAGTATTAGGAAAGGGGAAATGGGATGGCTCTTAGCAAAGAACAAAGGTTCTAAAACTACATATTTACTCTAGAAATAGGCTTTCATATACAATAAGGGTGGCAGCCACAACAGGTACCGGAGTACAGGCAGATAGGTAGGAAGGTAGCTGAGACTAATAGACAGTCTCTTTTCTGCAACCTTGACAGAAAGAAACTAAAAGAACAAAGCCGTAGACAAGTTTCACCTTTAAGACCAACTAAGTTTTATTCAGAATGTAAGCTTTCGTATGCTCTAAGCAGACTTCATCAGACAAAAATGGAATTGCAAGCAGCAGTTCTTAATATAAGTGGGCAGTGAGTTGGTATGTAGAATCATGGGAATGTTTTAGCAGATTAAAAGAATCACAAATTGGGTTCTGTGTTTGTTAGTTAGTGTTGTTAACTGGGCTGAAACAACATTGGAGGGTGATAAAAAGCAGATTGATGTCATAGGTGTGAAGTGCCATAAATCTGGGTAACATTCTGGTTTTGTTAGTTTTGGGCATAGGGCATAGTTACTCAAGAGGTTATACATCATTATAGTGTGCCATTAGAAGAAAAGGAATACATTAAAATACAGTGGAGGATGGGTTAGTATATGTAATAAGATAAACAGCCAATATCCCTTATTTGAGTCTACTTGTCTACTGCTTTGTTCTATTGCTTTAGAACAACACGGCTGCCCACTTGGATCTATCCAGAAAGAAACTAAATCATTAGCCAACTGAAAACACTGATAAGTTAAAACCACCCAATCAGTTTCTCAAACACAACAGTTAACACACAGGTTCTGAGCCAGGTTGTACTTCCAGGTCAGGTCTCTGCTAGAATTATAACGAATATGTTAACCCTAGAATGACTGAAATATTAGATCTTGCCATATCCCAACACCCCTTCTCAAGATCTAATGTGGCTGTTTAAGAAAAGCTTGTATCAAACAGGAGGAAGAAGCTGTCTCTTAATCCACACACAATGTGCAGTAGCTGTAGTACAATCCAGTCCCTACAATAAATGAAAAAGATGGACCTACCCTGCAGTTCTTTTATGTTTAGAGCAGGGGTGTCAAACATGCAGCCCGGGGCATGAATCAGACCCCTGGAGTGCTTCTATTAGCCTCCCAAACAACTGGCTGTCATCTGCTATCTTCTTCTTCTCTCTTGCTCCCTTCTGCATCACAGTTTGCTTTGCCAGGCTTGCTCAATCGCACAGGAGCTACAGAGCAAAACCTGTTTTCTCCATTGGCTGAGGGTCCCGCCCTGAGGATAGGGTTGCCAAGTCTAATTCAAGAAATATTTGGGGACTTTGGGGGTGGAGCCAGGAGACTTTGGGGAGGAGCCAGAAGCAAGGTTGTGACAAGCATCATTGAACTCCAAAGGGAGTTCTGGCCATCAAATTTAAAGGGACCGCACACCTTTTAAATGCTTTCCCTCCATTAGAAATATGAATGGGGACACATTCTTTTGGGGCTCATAGAATTGGACCCCCTAGTCCAATCTTTTTGAAACTTGGAGGGTGTTTTGAGGAGAAGCACTAGATGCTATGCTGCAAATTTGGTGCCTCTACCTCAAGAAACAACTCTCCCCCCCCCCCGAGTCCCAGATACCCGCAGATCAATTCTCCATTATATCCTATGGGAATCGGTCTCCATAGGGAATAATGGAGTCCCCAGCAGACATTTCCCCCCCCCCGGTTTTCTGATGACCCTGAAGTGGGGGGAGGGTCTCCAAACAGGAGGATCCCCTGCCCCCACCTGGGGATTTATTTATTTATTTATTTATATTTATATTTCGATTTATATCCCACCCTTCCCACCAAAGTGGCTCAGGGATTGGCAACCCTACTTATGGAGTAAGGGGAGGAGGCAGAGCTTGCTTTGCCAAACTCTCTCAATAACACAGCAGAACCACTGAGCCAAGCCTCTCTTCCTTCTATTGGTTGAGACGCCTCTCTGTTCTGGTCCCCTGGGGAAGGAATGAAAGAGCCAGAGCTTCCTTTGCTCAGTTCCCTGGATCCCATGGGAGAGATACAAAGAAAGCACAAAGACCAACGAGTGCTAATGTTTTAAGCCTGTTTTACTTTAAGTTTTTTAAAAAATCTTTAATTGTGTTTGTCTGTATCCTTTATAAAGTTTCTATCTCTGCTACCTAATCTTAAATAAGAACACACACAGCCCGGTCTGACATGGCCCGACCCAACAAGGTCTCATATATGTGAGATACGGCCCTCATGACAAATGAGTTTGACACCCCTGGTTTAGGGTAAGGTCAGAAGAGAAAACTTTCCCAAGAGCAAGAGGCTTTCATTGAAAGTGGTAGAGATGGGGAGTTTCACATGTATGTGGTGCCCCTAGAGTTATAGGAAATTCTGGAGTATTCTTATATGAGTTTTCTGTGTGTTCTGGAAGGGTATACATACTGATTCAGAAACACACTTCAGATAAAAAATTTCCAGTGTGTATCTTACATAGTGAAAGGCTTACTATAGTTAATTGTCATTCTGAGTAATTAACCTTTATAAAAATGATTTTTATTTGGCTTCTTAGTATTCTATTTACAATTAATCTTTATAATCTGTATAAAAAGTTGCTGAAATTTGTTAACTGATATCATTCCCTCTTTTATCATCTGTGTATACCATTTTGGCAAACATTATATAAAATATTTCTAAATGTAGCCTGTCAGTAATTTAAAAAGTGAGAATTTTGCCAAATGTAGATTGAGCTCAGTAATAGCTAGTTGGCTCTTTTTAAGTTAAATAGTAAGTGGTTTAAAAAAAAAAAAAAAACCTTGTCAATTACCATAGGATTCATATTGTATATTTTCCGAATGTTTTAAAATAAATTTTAAAGTTTATTTGAATAAGATCTTTACACAAAATGGTGCCCTTTATTACTTAGGGAACATATCATGGTTAAAGTATTGTGGCTTTCAGAATATAATTGGATATTATGATGCTGGGCTTTTTTTTTTTTTTTTTTTTTTAAAGAGGTGCTGGAACTCTCAAGAGGGAAATGAAGGAGAAACACGCGGATGCCCCTCATGAACTTTTAAAACATTTTTTTTTGAGAATTTTGTTTCTACAAAGAGGTTTTGGAACTGTGTTCCACTCCATTCCCTTAGAACAAAGCCCTGCTATGACGGACTACAAATAGCAGTGGGCACACTTGCTTGTCCCTTTCAGAATTATTCTTAGTGGGTTTTTAAAAAATAGTCACAAGTGCAAGTAGCAGCTTGGCCTTAAAAGAAACATTTAGAGAGCAATTCTGCCTAAGTCTACTTGAAGTAAATCCCACTTTACTCAATGTGGTTTTTCTCCAAGCAAAATATTTTTGGGGCTGCATCCTTAGTTAGGAGCAAATCCCTCTAATTTCTTTAGAATTTACCAATGCTGTGAAGTACTATAAGGGCCCCGTGGCGCAGAGTGGTAAAGCTGCAGTACTGCAGTTGTAGCCCTCTGCTCATGACCTGAGTTTGATCCCAGCGAAAGCTGGTTCAGGTAGCTGGCTCCAGGTTGACTCAACCTTCCATTCTTCTGAGGTTGGTAAAATGAGGACCCAGCTTGCTGGGGGGAAAGTGTAGATGACTGGGGAAGGCAATGGCAAACCACCCTGTAAAAAGTCTGCTGTGAAAACATTGTGAAAGCAACGTCACCCCAGAGTCGAAAATGACTGGTGCTTGCACAGGGGACTACCTTTTACCTTTATGAAGTACTGTACAGACTTATTTAATATATTTCTATAGGATTGGTCTGCATGTGTTGTCCTGGACCAGTTGTGTTTTGTTTTAGATGTGATTAGCTGCCACCACTCTATCCTTTCCTTTTTAAAAAAAAATTAATAGATTTTATTTTATTGAATCTAATCGAATACAAGGGGAACATAGAGAATGTGGGGAAAATAAATAACAGAAATATAAATCTATCCTTTCCATGTAAACAGGGCTTTTTTTGTAGCAGGAACTCCTTTGCATATTGAACATGAACATATGAAGCTGCCTTATACTGAATCAGACCTTTGGTCCATCAAAGTCAGTATTGGCTTCTCAGACTGGCAGCGGCTCTCCAGGGTCTCAAGCTGAAGGTTTTCACACCTATTTACCTGGGCCCTTTTTTGGAGATGCCAGGGGTTGAACCTGGGACCTTCTGCTTCCCAAGCAGATGCTCTACCACTGAGCCACCGTCCCTCCCCACACACCCCTAATGTAGGCAATCCTTCTGGAGCTTACAGTAGGCCCTGTACTAAGAGCCCTGTAAGCTGTTGGAGGATTGACTAAGTCAGCGGCGTGTGGCCGAATATGCAAAGGAGTTTCTGCTACAAAAAAAGCCATGCATGTAAATAGAAAGAGGCCTTTTAGTATATGGAGACAATCAGGAGCTGATGCAAATTTATCAGCATTCTCTTTTACATTGTATAGAAGGTTAACGTATCCCATCTTCCCCTTTTTTTATGTCAAACCATAATGGGTCTCACACACTCAAGCAAGGCTTGGCACTTTATTATTTATTTTGTTTGTAACCTTCCCTCTGCTGCACACAAGGCTTAGAGTGGGGAACAACACTTCCAAGTAAACATCATGCACAATCAATAAAACAATTAAACATCTTAATTCAATAACAGTTTACAGATGATGCATAAAAATACATCAAATTGTGTCCTTACCATATGCAGGCAAAAGGAAAGGTGAAGCCAGGCTAGATGAAGACCTTTGCTGTCCTCAGCTGTAGGTCTGGTGGAACATCTGTGTTTTGCATGCCCTGTGGAATTGCATTAGATACCATAGGGCCTGGATGTCATGCAGCAGAGAGTTCCACCAGATTGGTATGAGGGCCAAAAAAGCCCTACCTCTGGTTGAAGACAGCCAGATGCTCCTCAGCCCAGGGATCATCAATAATATGTTCTCTCCTGAGCATAATGCTCTTTGGGGGATACATCAGGGGAGGCAGTCCCATAGATATGTTGGTTCCAGACCATTTAAGGCCCTAAAAGTTATTACCAAGACCTGAATCTGATCTGGTATTCAACCTGGAGCCAGTGCAGCTGACAAAGCAACAGTTGGATGTGGGCTGCCAGTGGAGTTCCTGTAAGAACCTGTACCACTGCATTCTGGACCAGTTGCAGTTTCTGAGTCAATCTCAAGGATAACCCTGCATAGAGTAAGCTACAGTAATCTAACCTGGAGGTGACTTTTGCATGAATCACTGTGGCTAGGTCCGGCAAGATAGGAAGGGAACCAGTTGCCTAGCTGAAGGAATTCCAGCTGGCATAGCTGAAGGAATTCCAGTTAGCAGCATTTGTGATCTGGGTTTCCATTGATAAGGAGACATCCAGAAACATGCCCAGGCTCTTGGCAGTCTGCACACCATCAAGAGCTAGGAGTTGGCATCTTGGATCTAAATTCCCCCTGTCCAGCCACAGAACCTCCATGTTCGATGAATTCAGTCTCAGCTGGCTCTACCTACCAAGACCTCCAGCCCCTCAGCCAGAATAATTGGGGCAATGTGTGGCTGTCCACCCATCAACAGCTACAGCTGGATGTTATCTGCATATTGAATTCCTATATCGACAAGGCGGTGCATTGACAAATCATGACTGGCTGTGTCAAACACTGCTGTCAAATCAAGCAGTGCCAACATGCCTCGATCCAGCTGCCTATGAACTGCTAGGGTGACCATGCTGTCTCTGTCCCATGGCCAGGGTGGAAAGAGGATTGGAATGAGTCTAGAGTCAATATGTCCTCCAGGAAGCTTTGAAGCTGTGTTGCCACTGCTCTCTCAGTTACCTTACCCAGAAACAAAAGGTTCGATACTGGGCAGTAATTGGACAGATCAATGAGGACCCAAAGATAATTTCTTTATGAGTAGAGTTATTGTGGCCTCTTTCAGTTTCCCTGGGTAGACCTCTGACCTCAGGGACAGATTTATAATGTCTATCAGAGAGTCCCAGCCACGATGGTAATGGGCCTAAGAGGCAAGTGGTTGTTTTAACAGCACCATAATCCTGTCAACATCAGCACAGGAGAGTAGGCTGAAGTTATCCAATTCTGAATTCAGAGACGGCCAAAGGGGCTCCAGTTCAAGAACTGTATCAATGTTGGCCAGCAGGTTATGGTGGAATGACAAGATTTTTTCTGCAAAAAAACCTTGCAAAAGCCTCCCAGCTAATGGGAAGCTCCAGCTGGTCCAGAATTTGGTAACACAAATTCTGAAGGGAATGTCATGGACAGCATATATACAACCTGTGCTGTGCCAGCTGTACTGACTCTCATTGGAGTACTGAGTCAGATTCAAGGTTTTGATATTGACCTTTAAGGCCTTGAGTGGTCTGGGACCTATGTATATTTGGGACTGCCTCCTCTAGTATGTTCCTGGAAGACTGTTACACTTTGCTGAGAATAACCTACTGGTGGTTCCTGAATCTAAATATATCCAGCTGTCTTCAACTAGAGCCAGGGCTTTTTTGGCCCTAACTCTGACCTGGTGGAACTCTCAGCCAAATACAACCAGGGCCCTTTGGGACTTGATGCAGTTCTGCAAGGCCTGTAAGGTAGAGATGTTCTGCCAGGTCTTTGGTTGAGGACAGCGACAGTTCCATCATAGCTGGCACCCTCTTTTTCTTCTTTCTCCTTCCATCTTTGCTTCGGCCCATTCCTCACCTGTCTGCAAGTTTACAACACAGTCCAAAGTGGGGTAGCAAAGAAATATCTGATGCCATTTGAAAAATGAAGTTGTTTTCTTAGTTTTTGTTTTAAGCTGTTTTTATTGGATGTAAATTGCCTAGATCCTCATGCCTGTGGTGAATAGGTGATTCATAAATTGAATATATAAATAAATATAAATAATGGCCAAATCACTAATATTTTGAGTTCTCTGTGTAAGTTAAATTAACACCCTAATTAACCTAAATAACTGTGCAGGGTGAGAGCTAGCAGGCTGTATAGAATTCTGTTTTAATAGCCTTTGTCACCATTTCCTAAGATTTCATAAACATCCTGCAGTGGTGTCAAACATGCACCCTGGGGGCCGAATTAGGCCCCCAGAGGGCTCTTATCAGCCCCCCAAGCAACTGGCTGTTGTTTGCTTCCTTCTCCCTCTCGCTTCCTTCTGCATCACAGCTTGCTTTGCCAGGCTTGCTCAATCACACAGGACCCTACAGAGCAAAGCCTCTATTTTCTCCATTCAGAGCAACAGGTGTCAGTTATCAGAGACTGTTAAATAAACAAAATATTGCAAGAGTGCTAATCTATTAAGCATGTTTTATTTTTTGTAAAAATTCTTCTGTATATTTTGTAAAGTTTTATATCTCCGCTACCTGGCATTACATTTTATGACATGCATGGCCCAGCCCAACAATGTCTAATTTATGTCAGATCCATCCCTCAAAAGAAGTGAGTTTGACACACCTGTCCTATAGGATGTTCTTGCAGCTTTGTCATGGTATGGTATACCATGGAGTTAATTTGGGGTGGGAGCGAAAAGGATGTTGGGGAGTGATTTAATTGGCAGCTTCAGAAAGACAAGTTTGCCAGTCCTCTGTCAGTGTATAAAATGAACTGCTGGTCAGGGTGGTGGTATTGAATCCAGCAGATCATTCTGGAACCCAGTTGGGTCCATTAGTCTCTGCAGGCGAGCATAAATCTGCTTGCTGCCTAGACAGGAGGGGACTGGGGCACTCCCTGAGCCTTCAGAGCAAGATAAGCTGGCCATGGCACTCCATCAATAGCAATCAGATCTATATCTACTCCCATAACAAAGATCAGATCCAGTGTGTGGCATGCTTGATCCAGTGTGTGGGACCTGATACAATCTGGGACAGTCCCAGTGCTTTACATGACCCTGAACAAACTGTCAACATTACTTTTTCAAAAAAGATTAAGTTTCAAGTGCATCAAAACATACATGTAATACCTAAGATTCTGTCTTTAACATACATGTAAGTTTAATAACAACAGTAACAACAATTTTTGAGGATCAGGATGTCATACTTAAGAACATTAGAACATAAGAGAAGCCATGTTGGATCAGGCCAATGGCCCATCCAGTCCAACACACTGTGTCACACAGTGGCCAAAAAAAATTTATATATATATATATATATATACACACACTGTGGCTAATAGCCACTGATGGACCTCTGCTCCATATTTTTATCTAAAATGCAAAGTATTCTAAAATACTTACAAATGCAAAGAACAAAGGGTTATCTAGACAGCCTTACAATTCCAGAATACTCTTCAGATAGCTCTTCTGAACTTGTTCTGAGCAGCTTGTATCCACAGAACTGAATGAACCCTATTACAGCTGCCAACTCCAGGTTGGAAAAATACCTGGAGATTTGGGAGTAGAACCTGGGAAGGGTGAGACTTGGGGAGGGTATAATGCCATCAAATCTACCCTCCAAAGCTGCCATTTTCTCCAGGACTGATCTCTGGTTTGGAGACCAACTGTAATTCTCTGAGATCTCTAGTCCCATCTGGATGTTCTCAACTGTACAGCAGGTGAGGCTGCTGTCTTTTCAAGGAAGGATTCTCTGAAGGTGGTAGTGCTTCATACTTCTTGTGATGGAAATTATTACAGGGATCTTTTGGAACATGTAGCAGTATTCACAAATACATGTGGCTGAAAGTTGCATGTTAAGGATCTTATTAAAATGATTAAAAAGAATACTAACATGATTACCAATTTATTTCTATAGAAAATATCAAATTGTTTGATAGCTCAGTTTGATGGGGAACCTATGCAATGTAGATTCCGAAACAAAGGATAGCACAGTGTAGAAATGTACGAACTTTTTTTCTCCTACAGTGTTCATCGTCTGTTTTTACAATCATGAATTATAAAGAAATCAGATATGGGTATGCTATTTAACTGTATTTCCACCTAGTAGCCACTATCTCATCCTCTACAATCCTATGGAATATTTATTTTATTTATGACATTTATATCCTGACTTCTGTGTTACTCAAGCTGGCATATATAGAGTTCCTAGGCAGTCACCCGTTCTGGTACTGATCAGATGCAGACCTGCTTAGCTTTGGCAAAATTGCTGAATCATGTGTCTCTCTGCACAGCATGCCCTAAGAGAAGTAGGCACTGCTCTGGGGAATCATAGATGTGAAATCATCTAAAAGTAACTTGTTACAAGAAATGCATGATGAGTTATATTAGAAAAGTCAGGAGGAATATTTATATCTAAGAATACTTTTTTTTTTTTTGCTAAAACCTCTCATTAAAAATCAGAGAGGATACTGTGGCTTTATATTTGCCAGTCTCAGCAGTTCTTTCCACGTGAGATGCAACTATTATTGATTATGCAGTAAATTGCTGACAGCAAAGATTTGTGAGATGGACATACTTCTGACTTACCTCAAGGAACTATCACTAGCAATTAAGGCTGCTGTATGTTTTCCTGAAATGTTTTTAAAAACAAGGGACTTTTAAAAAAGTAACAGTGGAAGTGGAGAAGGAATAGGACTTCACTGCTGTGCAACACCTATTGTATTTTTTTATTTTCTTATTTATCTGAGATTTATATCCCGCCCTTCCCACTAGGTGGCTCAGGGCGGCTTACAACATGTAAAACTAACATAAAATATAAAATTAAGCATTAAATATGTAAAATATTGCTAAGACACTTCCATTTTGTCCTGCTAGAAAAATTAGAATTGATCACATTTCTTATGTCAAACTGCCCTGTGGTAATGTGTAAAGGGCGGTTGTAACATACTTTGATATTTGCTATTAGTTCTGAATGAAGCTATTGAATTAAACTTCAGAACTAATACCAAATACCAAAGTATGACTGGGCGATGAACACCTTCCTCCCACTCCCCATTCAACTTTATACCTCCTGTTTTTTTCCAAACCTGTTTGCTCTAACATTTGCAAACTAGGGCTAATACTTTGCATACAAATAGATTCTATAAATCTACTTCTAACATTGTATCGAAGCATGGTTAAGAGGAAACCCATGAACCATATTTACTAGTTCAGCAAACTATGATTCAGGAAAACTAGGAAGCAGAGCAGCCAAAATGTACACATATGAATGGGAAGAAAGTAAAGGGGAAAGAGCAGGTAAGAGTCTGAAAGCTCAAGTGGATGCTCTCAACAAGTTCTTCTCGTGTGTCAGCAAATCTCCAGATTTTGATGCAGTAATTCAGAGCAAGTGGTGTCAGTTATCAGAGACTGTTAAACAACCAAAATATTTCAAGAGTGCTAATGTTTTATTTCAGGTTTTTTTAAAAAACCTTTGTGTTTGTCTGTGCCCTTTATAAAGTTTACATCTACGCTACCTGGCATTACATTTTATGACACACATGGCCCAGACTGGCAAGGTCTCATTTATGCCAGATCTGGCCCTCATGACAAAAGAGTTTGGCAGCCTCACTCTTCATCATTTTAGTTGTACTTTTCTGTATTTTCCCCAATGCTATAATATCTTTTTTTGAGGTGCGATGACCAGAACAATCCAAATAAGGTCACACCATAGATTTATAAAGGACATTATGATACTGGCTGATTTGTTTTCAGGTCTCTTTCTAATAATCCCCGGCATAGCATTTACGCTTTTTATTGCAGTCACACACTGGGTCGACGTATTCAGTGAGTTATCTACCATGACTCCAAGATCTTTAACCTGTTTGGACCCCATTGTATATTTATAGTTAGGATTTTTGGTTCCAATGTGCATATATCAAGACACCTCACGTTAAAGAGGATCTATCGAGTAGAAAGAAAACATACATTTAAAACAGAGGCTCCAACACTAAATCTGATCTGAGTGCACTCCCCACATTGAATCTCATTTGCCACATTGATCCCCACTCACCCAGCCTCAGAGAGCCAGTTTGGTGTAGTGGTTAAGTGTGTAGACTCTTATCTGGGAGAACCGGGTTTGATTCCCCACTCCTCCACTTGCAGCTGCTGGAATGGCCTTGGGTCAGCCATAGCTCTTGCAGAATTGTCCTTGAAAGAGCAGCTGCTGTAAGAACCTTCTCAGCCCCACCCACCTCTCACCCAGGGTGTCTGTTGTGGGAGAGGAAGGTAAAGGAGATTGTGAGCCGCTCTGAGACTCTTTGGAGTGGAGGGCGGGATATAAATCCAATATCTTCTTCTTCTTCTCAATAGATCCCTCTGGAGTGCCTCACAATCCTCCCTACTTCTCACCACCATGAACAACTTAGTGTCATCTGCAAACTTAGCCACTTCACTGCTTACTTCCAACACATGTAATTAATGAACAAATTAATAAGCACTGTTTTACTACACATTTTTATCCATAGATTGAATCAACTCTACTCTTTAAGGAAGGGAAACTTGGATGTGTTCTTGTTCCAAAAACAATTGGAAATATTTCAGTTTTTCAAGAGTCACATTACGCTTTTTTGACTGAAACATGTTTTATGTTTACTGCTCCAGTGGGAAGCAGTACTACTAACAAACTATTTTATGTATAAAAAGAAGACATCAAGTAGCAGTGGGTGACATACATAGAAAGCTCATTGATTTAAATGGGTTTAGATTGAAGTAACTGCATAGGATTGCATTGCAAATTACATAGCTTCTCATATGCAATTACATAAGACTATGGGAGTTAAAATTAGGAGCAGGTTATTGCACAAGATACTGTGTTCTCAGTTATACAGTGTAGCCAGACAACAGGCATGACAGTGCCATGAACTGAGGTTTATAAAATAAAACAATGAATGAAAGCACTGATCTTTGCTTTGAGTTCTGTTCTTTGTCATCTGAAGCCATGATCTGTAATAATATTCACTCAGATCAGATTTAGTGTTGAAGCTTCTGTTTTAAATGTATGTTTTCTTTCTGTTCTATAGATCCTCTTTAATGTGAGGTGTCCTGATATATGTCACAGGCTGCAGCCTGTTATATCTTATTGCTTAATTTAACCATAGCTGGTGTATTTCTTGTGGCCTGATAGGCTGGCTGAGTACACAGAAATTCTGAGTCATATATACCTATTTCTGGATACCCAGTATAATTAGGCACAGCCTTGTAGCACTACATTGTAAAGAGTGTTTTAAAGTACAAAGAATACGTTTAGGAGTAGGAATAAGAAATAAAATTAATATCCTTTAGTTTGACTTCAGAAAACTGTACTATGAGAACTAAATTATGCAAATCATAGCAAAACAAATTGCTGAAACAAACTCTTCTTCAAAAATATATATTTAAAACTGTCAACAATACTCCTATTAATTTTTTAAATTTATGAAAATTTGAGAAAATTGATATCTGTTAGCCGTGCTCAGTTGTCTTTAGTTTTGGTGCTTTTATTTTCTGTCTCCTCATACTGTGGAAGAGTATGATCTGAAACTGTCATTCTCTTTTGCAAGTTTAGCTTTCAGCCTTAAGCTGGGGCGCTTATGGTGTCCAAAGAAAGAAAATGTGTGGAGGGAGGGAGCAGGAGAGTCTGGACAATTATGCCCTGCATTTGGGCTGCCAAGTCTCACACCTAAGATTAGTTCTGACCCTCTTTTGTCTTGGTTACCTCAAACAGGCAGAGGAAGTCATTCATAGACACCAGTCAGGCTGTCAGCTGCATATATTGTCATCTTGGTTATCCTAACAAATGGATGGAAAACTGGTTCACTGTCAACAACTGGACTGGATACAAGTCCAGCTCTCAGCCTTGGGCTGGACTATGTATTGTGTATGGGTGAGGGGGGTGGATCAGAAGATTCTAGTGCTTCCGGCTGTAAGACTGTATTTTTTTGGTTATCCCCAACAGGTAGGGTTGAGAGATTCATTGTTAATGGTTGGGCTGTCAGCTGTTCCAGTTGTCTCTTTGGTTATGTCAAGTGGTTTGTTTTAGGCATGTGCATTCAGTTTACCTGAACAAAAAAGCCTTCAGAAGGCTGAAAAGAAATTGGAGTTTCTTTTCAGCTACTAATATAGCTGAGTCCAAGTAAAAGCCGATATTATTTGGCTTTTATTTGGGTGCAGCTTAGAGAAGGCATTTAAAGAGACCTCAGTCTCTTTAAATCAGGGTGTAAAACATGTGGTCCAGGGGCCGAATCAAACCCCTGGAGGCTTCTATCAGGCCCCCAAGCAACTGGCTGTCATCTGCTTCCTTCTCCCTATATCTTGCTTCCTTCTGCATAACTATTTGCTTTGTAAGATTTGTTCAATAGCATGGGATCTAGAGAACAAAACCTCTATTTTCTCCATTGACAAAGGCTTCTCCTGTGGGGAGGAAGGGGGTGGGGAGGGAGAGCTTGTTTTTCCAGGTTCTCTCAATCGTACCGCAGAGCCACTGAGCTAAGCCTCTCTTCCTTCTATTGGCTAAGGCTCCTCTCCTCCTGTCGCTTGGGGAAGGAAGGTAAGAGCCACAGCTTCCTTTGTCCAGTTCTGGATCCCATGGGAGAAATACAAAGAAAGTACCTTTATGACCAATGAGTGCTAATGTTTTAAGCATGTTTTAAGTTTTTAAAAATATGTATATTTAATTGTGTTTGTGTCCTTTATAAAGTTTATATCACTGTTAACTAATCTTAAATAGGTACACACATGGCCTGGCCCGGCATAACCCGGCCCAACAAGGTCTCATTTATGTCAGATCCGGACCTCATAACAAATGATTTTGACACCCATGCTTTAAATGCCTTCTGAGTTCACTTGTTGAGTTGAACTGTTGTGGTGGTAGTGGCAGTATAACTTTCTTCCATGGGGCACCTTCTTTGGAGGCTCAAAGAATTGGACCCCCCATCCAATCTTTTCAAAACGACCCTTGGCACTTACCGTGAGGGGTCCTTCTCCTAAGAGGATAGGAGGACATCTTGGGGTGTTTCCCACCGTCCAATCAGGGAGGCAGGATCAAAAATCTTCCTCTTCCTGTTGCTGTGGGAACCACCCTCTTGCTCAGTTCGGGTGACTCCGAGCAGCAGTATGAATAACTTAACCTATATATAAACCTCAAAACTGCAACTTTAATCCAAAGGATATTGCTGTGAAAAAACAACTGGTATAAAGAGAAAAAGACAGGTCGTAGTACTTGACCTAATAAACATTGGAAATTTGGTGCTAGCCAGAAGGAAAAGAGAGATATAACAATCCACAGATAGGGCGATAGACGGGAGGGCAAGATGTCCTCCTATCCTCTTAGGAGAAGGACCCCTCACGGTAAGTGCCAAGGGTCGTTCTCCCTAAGAGGCGGAGGACATCTTGGGTGCTCCCAGAGCAGTGTTAGTCAGGGAGGGATCGCCCTAATCGGGCAGCACGTGCTGCAATATCCGTCTGCCAAAGGCTGCGTCCGCAGAGGCATAAGTGTTGATCTTGTAATGTCTGACAAATGTGGAGACAGATGACCACGTGGCTGCTTTGCAAACTTCTTCGACCGAAGCGTTCTTCTCAAGTGCGGCGTTGGTTGCTGCACTTCTTGTTGAATGAGCGGTAATCCCCTCGGGCACTTTGAGATGCAACGCTTTATAAGCCTCTGCTATGCATTGTTTGATGGCATAACTTATTGCCGCTTTGGACATTTTCTGGCCCAGTCTGGGCGATGTTATATTGATGAACATGGACTCTGACTGGCGAATCTGTTCAGTTCTGGCCAGATAGACCTTTAGTGCTCTACGCACATCCAGTGTATGCCATACCTTCTCCTTGTGATGTTTGGGATTCGGGCAAAACGATGGTAAGTTGATTTCCTGGCTTTTATGAAATTTAGAGGAAACCTTCGGCTGGAAGGTGGGGTCTGTGTAGAGGACCACCTTATCTTTGTGAAATACACATAGTTCCCGCTTGACGGATAGAGCCCCGAGTTCGGAAACTCTTCTGGCCGATGTTATTGCCACCAGAAAGATGACCTTCATACGCAGCATCCTCAAAGGAACCGACATTAAAGGCTCAAATGGGGGGTTGGTTAAGGCTGACAGCACTGGATTTAGTCGCCACGTAGGAAAACGATGAGATTGAGGAGGAGATGTTAGTGAGGCTCCTCTTAGGAAACGGCGAATATGAGGGTGAGCTGACAACTTGTACCCCTCCACCTGGTGAAGTACTGATGAAAGTGCTGCCAGCTGACGTCTAAGGGTGGCCGGTTTAAGACCTGTGCGTAAGCCATCCTGGAGGAATTGCAAGATCTTCGGAATAGAAGGCTGTAAAGGGTCCACCCCCTTTCTCCGACACCATCTGTGGAAGGCTTTCCATGAGGCGTTATATATACGTGTGGTGGAGTCTTTTCTGGATGCTAAGATAGTGCTAGCTACCTCTGTTGAATATCCCAGATTTAGCAACGATCTCCTCTCAACCTCCACGCGGTCAATCGCAGCCAGTCGGGATGCGGGTGCCACACCGGTCCCTGTAATAGCGCGTCTGGCCACACAGGCAGGTGGAGTGGTTCTGTTGTCGACATCTGGTGAATTGAGGAGAACCACGGACGTCGCGGCCACCAGGGAGCAACCAGCAAAATCTCGGCTCTCAGAAGCTTGACTCTTCTGAGCAGTTTTGGAATGACAGGTATCGGAGGAAAGGCGTAGAGAAGACCTTGAGGCCACGGGGATGTTAGAGCGTCTGTGGACTCTGCCTGGCTGTGGAAGAATCTTGTGAAGAATCTTGGAAGTTGGTGATTTTGACCTGATGCAAAGAGGTCCAGGATCGGTAGACCGAAGTGATCCACTATTTTCTGAAACAACAATTTGTTGAGCGACCACTCCCCGGATTGAATGCTCTCTCTGCTGAGCCAGTCCGCCTTGATGTTGCAGATTCCCTGAATGTGCTCTGCTCTGATTGATTTCACATGGTCTTCCGCCCAGCTGAACAACTTCACGGCCTCCTTGTACAGAGCTGAGGACCTGGATCCCCCTTGGTTGTTCAAATATGCTTTGGCCGCTATGTTGTCTGTCCGGATTAAGACATGTTGACCGATGATCTGGTCCTGGAAGTGGAGTAGTGCTAATCGAATGGCCCGGAGCTCCAATAGGTTGATCGGGAGCTTTGCTTCCCTGGTGGACCACTGACCCTGCGTGGGCTTCTCGTCGAGGGTCGCCCCCCAACCTGAAAGGCTGGCGTCTGAGAAGATCTGCATCTCCTTCTCCACCCAGAAGATCTTCCCTTGCCGTAGGTTGGTATCTATTGTCCACCATCTTAGACTCTTCTTCACTTCTAGAGGTACTGTCAGAGACAGGGTACGCTTTTCCATAATCTGGAGCTGGTAAGGTCGTAAAAACATCTGCAATGACCTGGTATGGAATCGTCCCCACTGGACCGCCTCGAGATTCGAGACCAACAGCCCCATGAGTCTTGCCAGGGACTGGAGGGATGATGAACTTTCCTTGATCACCTGATTTACCATAGTCTTGGTTCTCAGCACCTTGTCCTCTGGTAGGAAGAGGGCGTCCCGGTTCGTGTCTATGACCATACCCAGATGCTCCAGCCTCTGAGTCGGGCGCAAATGACTCTTGGAGAGGTTGACCAGAAAACCGTGTTGTTGCAGACAACTGATGGTGTGTTGTACATCTTGTAGGGCACTCCTCCTGGACGATGACCTTATTAACAGGTCGTCGAGGTACGGGTGTACATGTATCCCCTGTTGTCTGAGCAGAGCTATTATGTTCACCAGTACTTTGGTGAACACCCTGGGTGCTGTCGCTAGGCCGAATGGTAGAGCCCTGAATTGGAAGTGCGACCCGTTCACGCAGAAACGCAGAAACTTGCGATGTGCCAGAAGAATCGGTATGTGCAGATATGCTTCTGTCAAATCTATCGCTGCGCACTCCAATAGGTGATGAATTGCCTTGAAAGTGATGTCTCTCCTGGTTGGATCTGAACGAAGAGGGGATACAAGAAAACGATTTGGAGGGGTTCTTTGAAACTCTATGGCGTATCCCTGGGAGACAATTTCTAAAGTCCAAGAGTCGGCTAGTGAAGTCGCCCAGATCTGCTGGAAATGAAGAAGGCGACCCCCAACGGGAATGGAAGTCCAGTCAGGCCTTATTGGGCTTAGAGTCCCTGTCTGGCTTATTCGATCTGTCGGACTGGTGCCTCTGGAATCTCTGGTTACCGAAGTTCTTGCGAAACCCTTGTCTGGGCTGCCCCCAGGGTGACTTTCGATAGTCCTGTTTTGGCTTGGAGTTGTTGTTGTTTGAAGCTCGAAAGGAACTGGAGCCGAAGCCCTTCCTTTCTGGACGTCTGAGGTACTTAGGCATAGCCTTCTTTTTATCACGTGTCTCCACGAGTATCTTGTCCAGAGCGTCTCCAAACAGCTTCTCACCTTGGAAGGGATAGGAAGACACTATTGATTTGGAATGAATGTCTGCCGGCCAGGCCCGAAGCCACAGCCCCCTTCTCGCTACTGCCGATGACGCCATTGCTCTGGCGGCGAAGGTAAGAGTATCCAAAGAAGCATCCGCAGAAAACTCAGCCGCTCTCAGAAGTCTATTGGTGCCCTCGAGGATCCTCCTATCTGTGTTGGGAAGTAGTTGGGTTAAGCGTCGAACCCAAACGATTGCTGCACGAGACACGATAGAGTTTGTAGCCGCTGCCTTAATTGCCAAGGCCGTGGCCTCATGGTTTCTTTTCAGCGCTAGGTCGATCTTTCTGTCCCAGCTGTCTCGAACCGATCCATGTCCGTCCTCCGACAAGAGTCCTTGTGACTGCAGGGCAGACACTGGCGCATCAACCAGCGGTACCTGCAGCATGTCATTTGCAAAAGAAGGCAATGCATACAATTTTTTAAGGGAACCTGGCACCTGGCGATTAGAATTGGGTTTGGCCCACTCCGCCTTCAACTGGCGTTCAAAAAACTCAGGAAAAGGAAAAACCTTATCCGTGTCACGGTACCGAGGGAAGAACTCTGTGTTCCCCTTAGGTTTGTTCTTAGGATTTGCTAGGGGACAACTAGCCTCCTGCTCTTCAGGTGATTCATAGAGGTCTAAGGCTGCCAGTACCTTGGCTAGGAGTGGTTGATACTCCTCTGCTTTAAAAAATCTTAAAGAAGGCTCTGGGTCTGCACTGCATTCTATTTCTTCATCTGAGATAAACTCGCCCTCCTCCCGGTCCTCCCTCCCAGAATCCTCAGAGTGATCCACTTCAGGTGATCCCGCTCTCCCTGCACATTCACTTGCTAGGGTCTTTTTCTGAGCTTTGCTGCGCCAGGTACAGCTTTTGGACCTCTTTGGGGAGGGAGACCTGGAGGAAGAGACAAAGCTCGCAGCATAAGGTCTTT
Organism: Heteronotia binoei; assembly: GCF_032191835.1. NCBI lineage: Eukaryota > Metazoa > Chordata > Lepidosauria > Squamata > Gekkonidae > Heteronotia > Heteronotia binoei. The sequence continues at coordinate 73,109,885 of NC_083223.1, forward strand.
TAAGAGTTGCAGCTCTGACTGCACTGTCTACTGTTTGCTTAATGCATTCTAAAAAATCAAATGTAAAAGAAGAAGAAGTTCCCATTGAGGTTACGTTACCCTGCCCCACCAGGGGCTGAGATGTCTGTGCGTTCTCTTGGAGGCCGTGATTGGAGTCTCCTGGCTGGAGGTTGGCCTCTGGAAGCCCTTGCTGCTCAGCAAAGGGTTGCCGCTGCCCGGGCCCGCTTCGCGCTGTTTTTCGCGCTTCAAAATGGCCGACGGGGGAAGAGAACGCAGCGCGCGCTTCTTCTGTGGCCGAGGACAACCAGCGCCGCTTTCTGCCGCTCGCCGGCGGCCCGCCCCTACAGGGCACGTTGCCGGTAGCCGCCGCAAGCCCGTGGGTCATGCCGGCTCCGGAGGATCCCCGTTCTTCAGCCCCATGCCAGGCATCGAAGTCGGGATCATCCATAAAGTCGTCCCTGGGACGGCGTTGCATCGCGCCTTTTCTTCGCGCCGCGGCTGTCCCTTAAAGGGGCCTGAGCCTGTTCAGCGCTCCCTTCCCTCAGAGTTGAGGTAAAAGGAAAATTCTTCAAGAGAGGTGAAATGAAGGTAGGAGGTAGAAGGGTTAAATATAAGAAGAAGAGGAAGGTGTTATTATTATTTTCTTTTGTAAGTTAAGAGTAAGTTAAGAGTAAGAATAGGGAAAAAGGGATAGGAGCCTATCCTGGAAACTTGCTCTCCCTGTCGAGGCAGGAAATGAACTGAGCAAGAGGGTGGTTCCCACAGCAACAGGAAGAGGAAGATTTTTGATCCTGCCTCCCTGATTGGACGGTGGGAAACACCCCAAGATGTCCTCCGCCTCTTAGGGAGAACATGGTTTTTTTTCCTTGGAAGAGGCTGCCAGCCACCTGTGTTGTCCCCAGGCTATAATTTGCCAAGACCTGAGTAGCCTGCAATCAATAACATTGTGGTGTGATTTTTTTCCAGTCCAATGTGATTGCGTCATTCTCTACCTCCCCTTCAGGCTGAACCCCAACCCAGACACAAGGTTCATAGTTTTAATTATAATCTACTAATGCTGTTCTTTGACTGAAATCTAAACTTTTGTGCAAAGAGATTTTGGCTACAAAGTCTTCAAATGCCTCTTTTAATAACAGCCCAAGGTGCAAGTTGTTTTGCTTCAAACATGCATGTACGGTTTTGAAACTGAACATCTTTTATTGTGAACCATTAGTGAGAAGCTAACCAGTTTGGGGGAAGGGATGTAGCCAGCACCTGTGCACCATCTAATCCTTTGAATCCTCTAGGGCGTGTGGTGCCCCAGGCAGGCTCCTTGCCTACTGCCCTCCCTGCCCCGCCACACCCCACCGCCACCCTCCTTCCCTCCACAGTGCTGCAACACAGCGCTGCGCTTCATTGCCCCCCATCAGAGCGTGCCATGGCACAGCTGGGCCCTACGGGCTTCAGTGTGGGCGGTGCACCATCTAATCCTTTGAAACACATGTGGGAGAAGACTTTTCCCCCCTCCTTCCTGGGGGGCAATTTATGGGAGGGCTGCGGGGCAGGGAGCCTGCCTGGGTTGCCACATGTCCTAGAGACGGCGCTGGCCACATCCCTTCTGAACAGATTTTTTTTTTAAATAAAAAATTCTGCTGGACAAATGGAAGCTGTTGGCAACACCAGCAGGATCTTTTTGTGTTGTATCCTTTCTCAAGAAAGGAAGAAATAACCACCAGCCTCCTCTACTTTGTGTAGGACACCCCCCCATAAGCCCTGTAGCCAGAAATTTTTCGATGGAGGGGTCCGGGAGCTAAAAAATTTGGTGGGGGGCCCTGGGGTTTGACTGCTGTCCCCTTCTCTCCCCTGCTGCCCCCCTCTTGTGCTGCCATTCTCTCTCTCACTCACTTGCTGCCACTCTCTCACTGTCCCCCTCTCTCTTGTGCTGTCATTCTCTCTTTCCCTCTCTGTCGCTCTTTCACTCTCTCTCGTGCTGCTGTTTTCTCTTTCTTTCTCACTGCTGCTGCTCTCTCACTATCCCGCTCTCTCTCTCACTGCTGTTCTCTCTCAGTCTTGAAGAATCCAGAAGCACAGAGCAATAGCGATGATGATGAGGGAGGGGGAGGGCAAGAAATGACCAGCATAACTTGCCAATAAAAGGGCTCAATACTGATCAAGTATTTGGGGGTGACCACAAGAGACATGCTAGACCTAAATGGCTCAAAACCGGCCTCATTATAGCCAAATTTGTACCCTCAAGTGCTGTCAGGCAGTACCTGACATCACTACATGTGACTGCTAACCTTATTACATGTGATCACTGACATCACCTAAGGAGGAGGCTCCCAAGATGTTTGGAAAAAGGATTAGTGGGCCTTGATGGCTTTACCTATTGTAAATCCTTGCTAAAACAAAGAAACATGATGGGATACTATGGGGCCAAATCACTATCGTAACACCAGAGTTAAACCCAATGGGGATGATCTCCATAGCTGGAACCAGTCTCTGCAAAACAATGCTTCTGGCTAGGGCTATATTTTGTAAGCAACTGCCTTGGTCATCTGGCAAGAGAAGTCTTTTGTCCAGGTGTGAAGTTGTGACCAGGCCCGGGGCTAGGAGTGTCCACGCCCCTAGGCCAACCCATGCTCCTCCGCCCCCCATTGGAATTTAATTTGCGCACACAATGTGCGTGCAGCAATGACATCACAATGACATCATTCACATTCACTCGTGTGTGCCTTTGCTGAAACCTAGAGCACGCTTGCTGCCCTGCCACGCCCCCCACTTTGCTGCGGCCTCCCAAGTCTCTGGAGACCTCAGCAAAGTTTGAAAGGGCAGCAACGTGCCTAGAGAATGCTCGCTGCCCTGCCACGCCCCTCACACTTTGCCACGGCCTCCCGAGCCTTAGGAGACCTTGACAAAGTTTGGAAGGGCAGTGGCGTGCCTAGAGCACGCTCGCTGCCCTGCCATGCCCCCCACACTTTGCCACAGCCTCCAGGACGGCTGCGGTGCGGACAGACAGTCACAGGGCATGGGGAGAGGGAGTGCCTCATGGCACTCCTAGGCCAAGTGGCATCCTAAGTGGCCACCTAATTGGCCTACTCCCATGCACTGGCCCTGGACATGACGGCAAACCTATTGTTTACTGTTGACTTCTCCATTTGCATCTCCATGATACGTCCGGGATACGTGATGCTCTTGCTTTGCCCTCATGGCGCTGAGCAGGACTTGGAGTTGTTTTAGGACATCACAGCAACATGGCTTCTGGGGAGATTGCTCTGTGGCACTGTCTTGACAGGGATGCTGTTACGATCTGTGAAGCTGGGCAGCTCTTTTTTGATAGAAGTGTGATCCGAAGTCCTTTGTTGCAGGAGAAGTACAACCAGTCAAATCCATAGCAGGGCCAGGCAAAGAACTTCTTATAGCCTGGCTGGATAGCTTGCTGCTTGGACTCACACCAGGTAAAATGTCCATACTAGGTTAGTTCTCAGTTCCAGTGCATTGTGTTTAACAACTGAGTGTCCATGTCCATTGAGCCAGTATCGCTTGTGCTTATACAGACATAAGCCCATAGTATAGACCTATGATAACTAAGAGTCTTGTATGTCTGACACTGGGCCAGAGTGAACACAGTCCATAAATGGTGGGAAAGGGGGTACAAGGCTAACACTGAGATTTTAATTTTTTAAAAAAAAATCTTAAAATGTGACTTAAACACAACTTGCTTAGCTTTGTCATTTGAAAATGCATCTGACATCTGTTAAATTTCAGGTAGGAAAAAGCTTCATTTTTAGTAAAACCACCTCTTTAATTGTGAGCAGTTCCAAAAATACCCTGAGTAAGGAAACTACAAATTGGTGTAGCAAGGATCAGAAGTCTGTTTCACCAATTTAACAAACGTTTTCAAACTACATGCTAGAGCTTGATTTTGCGTTTCCAAAGATGTTAGAGAGGAACAAAACGGCCTTAGGAACAACTTAAACAAAAACTAACCCTTTTGGACTTGTATGCAGTATAAAAGGCTCCAATTCAAGCATGGGTGGACACTAAATTGAAATTGTGCTGGAAGATCTGCACGATAACATTGGCCACAATCAAGAGAACTATACAATTACTTTTTTACACTCAGCTGGACTTATATTTCTCAAAAAGCAGTCCCTCCCCCATGCAACCAAATTTTAAAAGGGGGGGATGGAGGAGCTTTAAAGTACTTTGGAATATGGCAGGTGCGTTTAGAGAGCAATTCTGCTGATCTTCTTCGTGGTCTCTGTGCATCACACTGATGGGAGTAGGCGCCAGCGCCGATCTCGATCGGTAAACTTCAAAAGCTGCGGATTTCCGCGCCGACGTCCCAGTGCGCATGCCCGGCCCCCCCCCCCCGCGCATGCTCACTGGGACAGGAGCGGACATCCCGCCAGTTCTCTTCTGACCGCCGCGCTGATCAGTCGATCTTCTTGCTACGGTCGGTGAACTTATCTTTGGATAAAAAATTTTTCTTCTGTTTTCCTAGTTAGATAGTTGTAGTTCCTTAGTTTAGTTGTAGTTAGTTAGTAAGTAGCTGCGGGAGAGTGGGGTACTTTTCCCGCCCTTCGGGGCCCCCTCTCCCTATTTTTCGGTTTCCCGCCGTTTGCTTTCCCTCGCATGGAAAGACGGTGGGGGTTTTTTCGCCGCTGCTCCTCGTGTGGGAGTAAAATCGCCCCTCCGGACGGGCACGAACTGTGTTTGCTGTGCCTAGGCGAGAGACACCGTCCGGACTCCTGTCCTCATTGCGCCAAGTTTTCGCGCCAAACGAGGAAGAAAAGGGCAGCCCGACTTGCAGCGGCCCTGATGGAGCAGGCCCTTTCTCCACGTCGCCAGCAGGAGCAGGCGGAGCAGCCCTCCGGTCATTCCGACCAGTCGGCACCGAAGTCGGTCGATACCGACCAGACCCCTTCCGACGCCGATCGCCCTACAAAAAAGTCGGGCTCGGCGGTAACTCCGGAATCCTCGACGCCAGCAAAACGGCGCAAGGAGGAAAAAGGGGCATCGACTGCGAAGGGGAAGAAGGACAAGAAGCAGAGACACAAATCGGCGCCACTCTCCGCACCGGTGTCTCCCGTGGACCCCACGGCTCCGATCGTCCCTCCTCTCAAGCTCTTCGCGTCCCCGATACGTCATTCGGGCACCCCCTTGGAGTCGAGGTCGACGCAGTTGGTCATCTCGGATTCTGATTCGGACATTGAACCGGGCCAGCGGATCGGTACCGACCGCAGCCCTCTCGGCCGAAGCACCCCTCGGCAGCGAAGCCCGCAGGTCAAACCGAGTGATCGGCCTCGAGACCGTTCGGCCAGCAGGTCACGATCTCCTCTCGGCAAGGATGACGGCCGATCGCCTCGCGGAGCACCGCCCCACGTCCCGTGGGACCAGAGACAATGGCAGTACTTGTATGGGGCCTATCCGGTACAGCCACATTTTCAATGGCTGCCGCCGCGACAACCCGAATGGGACCAAGCTTCCGAAACATCTTATCGGTCCCGAACGTCGTTTCGTACAGTGAAGGCGGCCCCGTCGGCGTCGAAATCCCCAGAACTACGCACGAAGGAGCACGACGTCGCCCCACCGGTGAAGCCACGGTCAACCCCGACAGCCCCAGCATCTCCGAAACCGAGGCAGCCGTCGGACCTCTCGGACTCCCCGGACGATTCCCCCAGGTCACCGGGAGGCTCGTCTCCTGACGGAGAACCGTCGTCGCCGGATGAATCATCGCCACCGGGAAAGACTTCAGATGAGCAACCAATCTCGCCGTCGGAAGACCTCAAGTCCTACGGCGACTTAGTCAAGAGAATGGCTCAAACCCTCTCGCTCCCGACGGTCCAGCCACAACCAGTCGTTACCGATACGGTGTTCGACATTGTGCAACAGGACACTTCCACTGCTGTGGCATTACCTCTGACCAACGTTATGTTGCAGACTGCCAAGTCCTCATGGGACAAGCCAGCGTCCACGCCTGTGTCCTCCCGCAGGCTGGACCATATGTATAGGATTCAGGAGGCATCAGCAGAGTTCCTGTATGTGCACCCGAGACCGAACTCTGTGGTAGTGTCTTCTTCGTCGAAGGCGAAGAAGACTCACTCCACGCCCCCCGATAGGGAGGGTAGGAAGCTGGATGCAATAGGAAGGAGACTGTATACCTCAGGCTCCTTGGGAGTCAAAATAGCAAACTATGCGGCCTGTATGGGCAGATATCAATATGCTCTATGGGACCAAGTCTCCACCATTCTTGGCTCTATCCCGGAGCAGGCTAAGACCTCATTGCGGAAGCTGCAAAAGGAGGGCATGGCCCTCGCAAAACAACAGCTGAACTCAGCGAAACACTCGGGGGACACGTGTTCCAAGACATTGACCACGGCCATCTCCCTCCGCAGACATTCTTGGCTCCGTTCCACGGCACTGCAGCACGACACGCAGGCCTACGTGGAGGACTTACCGTTTGATGGTTCGGGATTGTTTAGCTCAAACACAGACTCGGTTCTACAGGAGCTAGACAAAAGTATAAAGACGTCCCGGAACCTGGGGGTCACAAGTCCCCGCACCCCAGCTAAGAGGCAGTGGCCAAAGACGTGGCACAAGAAGCCATACTCAAAGTCGCCGGAGCGGCAATGGCGCCCCAAGCAACCAGCTTTTCCGCGGCCCCAGTCCAGCAGAAGTCCAAGTACTCGCCACCCTCTACTCAGGCTCCCAGGCAGAAGGGCTCCAAACAAAAGCAGGGCCTTTGACTGCCTCCCACTCTCGAATGGCCCTGTGGACTTGCACAATATCCGGTTGGCACGTTTCTTCCCGGCCTGGACCCGCATCACGTCAGATCGATGGGTGCTGTCAATTATCCGGCAGGGCTACGGGATAGAGTTTTCCAGCCCCCCACCCACCCCGACCTTCGTTTACACTCCTCCTTCGCAGACCCTCCGGGAAGAGGTATCCTCCCTCCTCGACAAGGCCGCGATCGAAAGGGTCCCCACGCACCAGCTCCGGCGTGGCTTCTACTCCCGATACTTTGCAGTCCCGAAGCGGGATGGGGGTCTTCGGCCAATTATGGACCTACGAGCCTTGAACGTGTTTGTGAGATACGACAAGTTCAGGATGACGACCCTCCAGCATATCCTCCCGTTGCTGGGACAAGGGGACTGGATGGCCACGCTCGACCTAAAGGATGCATATTTCCACATATCAATTCATCCCTTCCACAGACAGTTTCTCCGCTTCACGGTGGGAGAAGAGCACTTCCAATACAGGGCTCTTCCCTTTGGACTATGCACGGCCCCGCGAGTGTTCACCAAGGCTATGGTGGTGATTGCCGCCCACCTGAGACAGCAGGGGATAACACTCTTCCCGTACATCGACGACTGGCTCCTGGTGGCGGAGTCCAGGGAGTCGTTGTTGCGACACATAGAACTCACCCTTGCCCTGGTGGAGGAGCTGGGACTTCAGATAAATCTGAAGAAGTCTCATCTCCAGCCTGCACAGCGCGTACAGTTCATAGGGGCGATACTAGATACGCGGGAGTGCAAGGCATTTCTGCCTTCAGACCGCGCGGACGCCATTGTGCGGGAGGTAGAGGCGTTCCGGCGGAATCCGGTAGTCTCAGCACGGAAAGTCCAGAGACTTTTAGGGCTTATGGCAGCCACCACGGCGGTGCTTCCTTTCGCGAGGCTGAGGATGCGGACTCTGCAGCTCTGGTTCTTGCGGAGTTTCAAATGCAACCTGGAACCGTACTCCCGCCTCCTGACGGTGCCGCCGGACGTTCTGGAGTCCCTGCAGTGGTGGGGTCAGAAACAGTGCTTGGTGGAGGGGGCCCCCTTCCACAAGCCAGTACCAGTGTTGACAATCACGACGGACGCCTCCCTGTGGGGCTGGGGTGCCCACATGGGGGGAATATGCGTGGGGGACAGGTGGCCGAGTCGTTACAGTCAGCAGCACATCAACCTGCTGGAGCTCCTAGCCATCTTCAATGCCGTCTTCTCCTTCCAGAACCTTCTGAAGGGAAAAGCAGTAGCGGTGATGACCGACAACACCACGGCGGTGGCGTACGTCAACAGGCAGGGGGGGACAGTATCCCGAAACCTCTGCCACCTGGCCATCTCACTGTGGGAGCTGTGCAGATCGTTGGGGGTTTCCCTGCAAGCAGCCCACCTGCCAGGGGTGAAGAATGTGCAGGCAGATTTCCTCAGTCGCGGAGGAGCCCTGTCTCACGAGTGGGAACTGAACTCAGAGTTTCTGGATCCGGTCTTCCTCGGCTGGGGAACACCGGAGCTGGATGTGTTTGCTACAAGGTACAATGCGAAGTGCACCCTGTTCTGTTGCAGGGGGGGAGTGGACCCCCTGGCTCTTGGGGACGGTCTCCTGATCCCCTGGACTCATCATACGGTGTACCTGTTTCCACCCATCCCGCTGCTGACCAAGGTCGTGCACAAGCTTCTGCGGGAGCGCCCGCGGGGGATTCTGGTGACGCCATGGTGGCCGCGGCAGCACTGGTTCCCCCTGGTCCTGCGACTGGCCAAGGGGAGGAATCACCGCTTCCCCCAGGCCCCGGACCTTCTCCTCTCCTATCAGGGCAGGATCCTCCATCACGATGTGCCGCATCTCAGGCTGACGGCATGGCGCCTTTGATCTCCGACAGGGCACAGTTTGTCATGCTGAACTCGAGGAAATCGTCCACGAGGAAGTCATACGCTACTAAGTGGGCGGAGTTCGCGGCCAGTCGCTCTGTATCCCCCGCTAGCGCGGGGCTGCCCGTGATTCTTGACTTCCTGATTGCACTGCTGGACAAGGGCCTCGCCCAATCGTCCGTGCGGGTCTACCTGGCGGCTATTTCGGCACAGCATGAGCGTATGGAGGGCAGGTCGGTCTTCACGCACCCGGACGCAAAGCGGTTCCTCAAGGGCGTGGCGAGACTGTACCCGGCAATCAGGAGCCCTGCCCCAGCCTGGGACTTGCCCATGGTCCTGAGGGCCCTAACGGGGAAACCCTTTGAGCCTATGGCCTCCTGCTCTCCTCACTTGTTGGCCTGGAAAACGGCTTTCTTGGTGGCCATCACTTCGGCGAGAAGGGTGGGGGAGCTGGCGGCGCTGCGCTGTGACGCCCCTTACCTGAACTTCTCAGCGGATGGGGTGATGCTCCGCCCCGATATTAAGTTTCTACCAAAGGTGGTATCGTCGTTCCACCTGAATTCAGAGATTTTTCTGCCGGTGTATTTCCCGTCGCCGACTAACGACACAGAACGGCGCCTTCACGCCCTGGATGTTAAGCGGGCGCTGTCTTTCTATCTCCACCGCACAAGTCAGTCGCGGAAAGACCCTAGACTGTTCGTGTCGTACGCTGGACCCTCCACGGGTCTGCGGATCTCCTCGCAATGTTTGTCCAAATGGATCACGGGAACAATCCGCTTGTGCTACCTGATCCACAAGAGGCCACTGCCCGGCCCTCTGCGGGCTCATTCCACGCGAGCGATGGCAACCTCGGCCGCCTTCATGAAGGGAGTGCCACTGCAGGACATCTGTAAGGCTGCCACTTGGGCATCAGCTCACACCTTCGTGTCCCACTACGCGTTGGACCTGGGGCGGAGACGAGCTTCCTCCGTGGGCCATGCTGTTTTGCAGTCCGTTTCCTCGTGATGGACCGTCGCACCCGCCTCCAGGTAGGCTTGAGCTTGCTAGTCTCCCATCAGTGTGATGCACAGAGACCACGAAGAAGATAAACAGGTTTCCTACCTGTAACTGATGATCTTCCAGTGGTCATCTGTGCAGTCACACTACCCGCCCGACCTTCCCCGCTGCTGACGGTCCCTCCTGAGGGGCTGACATGGCGGTCAGAAGGAACTGGCGGGATGTCCGCTCCTGTCCCAGTGAGCATGCGCGGGGGGGGGGGGCCGGGCATGCACACTGGGACGTCGGCGCGGAAATCCGCAGCTTTTGAAGTTTACCGATCGAGATCGGCGCTGGCGCCTACTCCCATCAGTGTGACTGCACAGATGACCACTCGAAGATCATCAGTTACAGGTAGGAAACCTGTTTTTCCATGTGGGGAAAAAAACTAAAGCTTCACAGGGTGTGCAAAAGCACTCAGGCATTCATAAAATATCTCAAAAGACAAAAGCTATTATTTCACTATGGGTTTATGCTGCTACACAGAAGATTTCAAAAATCCAGCGCAAAAAGCAAAACAATGCAGTTGATTCAATAGAAGTAATTGTTTTTTTAAACGATTGTATGTTAACAATCATTTCTAGGATTTATATGTAATGATCATGCTTATTAAACATATCAACTGTACAGTGAGAATCTCTTTTTGGAAATGAAACAAGGTGATAGCATAGAACTTGAGAAAACAAAAAACATCCTCCAAGGTTTGAGGGTTTTTTTTTTAAAAACCCTGTTCACTGTACAAGGTTATCATCCATCTCTCAATCAAATCTCAATCATCCTGTGCAGAGCAAATGCAGCATAAATGCTGCTTCTCCCCAACTTGCCCCTCCTGCTGCACTCTTTTGCTTCCTCTGACATTATGTCCCCATGGATAATGAACCCTCCAAGAACATGCTGTTTACTTCATTTACAACCTGATAGCCTTTCTCTCAGAAACAAGGTGAATTATAAAATATAAGAACAGTACAAGCAGACAGCATCAGATATCCTGTGAACAATGCCACAGGACTAGAATTACAAAATTATAAGAAAATGCAGATTTTTTAAAAAAAGAAAGAAAGAAACATGAAATACCATAACTAATGCAGAAAATGGATAACAAAAGCGTGTTTGATAGGTGCCATAAAGCTGCTTCCAATTTATGGTAACCCTATGAATTAATGACCTCCAAAATGTCCTATCATTAATGGTCTTCCTCAGGTCTTGAAATCTGAAAGCCATGACTTTCTTTATTCTGTCCATCCATTACATTTTGGGTCTTCCACTTTTCCTAATGCCATGCCACACCTCTTGGACAGCCTGGGAAGCACAGTTGGAGGGGAGGGGAGAGAAGATCTTCCCTGTGCTTCTGCAGACTGGCTTCAGAAGCATGAGGAAAGCCCAACCAGCCGTGATCTGTGCACAGCAGGGAGATTTTTCCTGGCTGCACACAGACCCCTGGCTGAGTGGGGAGGGGGGATGCTGGGGGTTCAGGAGCTGCACTCTTGTACACTTCTGCTGATTTTGATCTCTGCCTAGCTCCAGTGACTCCTTTCTTCTTGTATAACCAAGGCAGAAGACAACAAAACCACGAATTACATACAATAAACAGTGCAATGTTTTACAATCTTATTCCTTTTATAATAGCATCCTCTTGAGCCCCAATCAGGGTCAGGGTCAAGGCCAAGGGCTGCAGTGAGAGAGAAGAACCAGTAAAAATAATCTTATCCCTCTGCCATGAGCAGAAATGACTACTTAAGTAGAAAGGGCACCTAAGGCCCAAGTTTATGCTTCCAAATTTATTCTCAACAACTAGAAGATAACCCACTAAGGCTGAATAGGACTGAAAGAAATAAGGGAAGTAGAATGCCAACTTCTGTACAGATGATGCAACAGTCAGTTCAAAGGTGCTAAGGTAGAGAAAGATAGTAGGTAGTCAGGGAGAAAAACATTGCAGTAATAGCATAGAGCCCCAAATTTGGGGGAGCATTGGACATTCTAATGTCAAATCTATTTTTGATAGGACCTGGACACCTACGGGTCTTCCACCAACCTATACTTTTGTCACTCCCTCTTACTCATCAATAGTTCCAACTTCCAAGTTTAATACCATCATCAGCATATGGAGTAACATTCAAGAAAATGTAATTTTCATGCTCCCCATAATCCCACACAACATTCAGGTAAAAAAAGAAAAGACAGAAACTTCATTTTCCATTCTCCCCACTGTACCTACAAAGTACTGCATGGGACAGTGTCAAGAACTAAAATGTTCTGACTTTAAAATTGATTAATTTTAAATATTCAAGGATCATATAACCTATTTATGCCACATTCAGGGCTGTCTTGCCCACTAGGCAAACTAGGCAGTTGCCTAGGGCGCTGAAAGGAGGCTGCACTGAGTTGGGCTCCCCCCTGCCACCTGGTGCCCACGATAACCACCTAGTTTGCCTGCCTGCCTCTGTTCAGAAAAACAAGCCCTACTGAATATGAGAGGACCTATTCCTATGTTAAAATAGAAGTTCACACTAATAGCCTAATCTACTCAAGGGAGAATATACTAAAAAGACTCTATGCACACGCCAGCTGGATGTAAGTAGCACATGTGGAAGTCTATCCTGCATCTATGGATCCCTCACAAATTTAGCAGCTTGGCTGCAAATGCATAGCCTTTTCAAGATAATTTAATTTATACCCATTGTCTTTGTAAGCCAAAATGCCCTCAAAACGAGGTTGGGGAATTGTCAGGTGGGCACCTGGCTTAGTCAGGATCTTTTACCTGTGTATAAAGGATTCCACGTCCAGAAATTAATGCTAAAAATATTAGGGACTCTAATTAAGTAAAACAATTAAAATTTATTAAGAAAAATATAGGCTTCCATACAAGATAAAATACTCATAAAATCACACATATAGTCCTAAGAAGAATAGATAGAGAGATAGGGGAACACGATAGACAAACAGGGTGATATTTACCGATCGTAGTCTTCAAGGAAGGCTCCACTGGCAACGAGTGAGGAAGTGGGAGAGGGGACCCGAAACTTGGCCTTAGAATCGAGGATGGATCTAGGCAGCGGAAATTGGGATACTGCTAGAAGCATACCTGTAGGTAGCTAGTCCACAGGTTATAAGGACTACCTTGAGTCCTTAGGGGATGGGAGGTACGAGGGAGGAGGAAGGTGGTCAGCTGATGCATGACTTCACAGAAAGGGGAGGCTTCGCAGTGACCATAAGGGCTGGACTACTACGATAGCCAATAGGAAGTTCATTGGTGTCACCTAATTAGGTGCCCATTCCTGACCAATGGACTTGCTTGGATCCTGGATACCTGAGTGAACTTTCAGGATGAAATGGACCAGGGTGAGGCTCCAAAATGACAGTTAGGGAGAAGAATAGGAGAGATTACTGGGTGGGGAGATACTTAAGATTATCAAACTTATCTAAAAGGGTGGCAATAGAGAGTCAAATCATTGCCTAGGTAACCCCCAGTTTACACAAAGGAACTTGGCTCTGGCTGAAGATTGCCTTCCTCTTCTTCTGTCTTCTCCTTGGCACCAGTCTTTGTCTTGAGTTCCGTTAAACAAAGACAGTGGCGGTTGGACAATTAGCCACTCCTGGGGTGGGTAGATTGCTTGCAGGCACAGGTGACATCTGGCAAGTACATGAGCCATCCGCTTCGCTGGAATGAAGTCAGGCCTGGTAGGAAGATGGCTGCGTGTGGTGTTAGCCCTCCGCAGTTGATTCTATGGTCAGCACTTCAAAACCGTTCGCCTGGATAGCTCCTGGCGGCGCAGTCTCTTCTGCTTCATGGCCGGGATGGATGCCATACAGAAAGATGGGAAGCCATCCTTTCTCCGGGTGGGCACTCTTGTACCGGTCTTGAGTGCCTTTGTAGTGTTATGGCTGCTAGTACTGAATAAGTCCCTTTCGCCCTTGGATAGGTTTACCCACACTCTCTGGCCAGATGTGTGTGAGTCACTTCTCCAGGTGCTCTGGCAACCAAGTTGGTGATTACAATGTTCTGTAAGGGGGTTTTCCCTCACATCTTCTCATGGCAGGGTGTGGTGAATAGTTAGATTCAGTACTTGTTTGCTCACCAAACATCTTATCAGAGAGAGATTAACATTTTTGAGAGAGCTCTGCAGATATAGTTTTAGTGGCTCTATGAAAACTCCTTCAACTTAAAAGGAGAGCCAGTTTGGTGTAGTGATTAAGTGTGCAGACTCTTATCTGGGAGAACTGGGTTTGATTCCCCCACTCCTCCACTTGCACCTGATAGCATGGCCTTGGGTCAGCCATAGCTCTGGCAGAGGTTGTCCTTGAAAGGGCAGCTGCTGTGAGAGCCTTCTCCAGCCCCACCCACCTCATAGGGTGTCTGTTGTGGGGGAGAAAGGTAAAGGAGATTGTGAACCGCTCTGAGACTCTTCGGAGTGGAGGGCGGGATATAAATCCAATATCTTAAAAGATTTAGCGTACATCTGTGTTTAGCCTGCAATGTGTAGTGATAAATTAGCTACTATTTCAGAAGAATAAAATCTGTTTTGTTACATCATAGATTCCATCTAATGAAAATGTGGCCATCATCAATTTTATCTTGTCACATTGCATTGATTATCATTTTCAGGATAATGCTGATAAGCGTCCTGATTCCCTGAAAGAGAGAGATGGAATAGCACTGGGAGAAATAGTCCCAAGTGGCAGTAAATAATAAGTTTTGGGAGAGAATAATCCTAGAATAATGACTGAATTGAATTGTCATCCCCTGACATGTGTCTAGAATTGTGACGTAACCAATAATGGCAAGGAAGTGATGCCATAACAGTCAAGGGATTTCAAAATCTCCATGATGAAATCATAGAGATTTTTGTAATTTTTATACAGTAATGACAGCACCTGTTTTAAAAAAATAAGTGATACCAGAACATTCTTAGAATTTCATTATTTAAAATAATTTTACCATAGTTTTTGAAATTCAATTCTAGACTTGTAACTTGCTGTACACTGTGCTGCCCTTAAGGCTGATTCAGAAGTTACAGTTTGTGCAGAATGCAGTGGCAAGGGTTCTTATGGGGACATTGCACACATACACTGCACACAACAGCACACATACAACCTGTACTTCACCAGCTGCACTGGCTCTGAGTCGGGTCATGTTTAAAGTTCTGGTCTTGACCTTTAAGACCCTAAATGATCAAGGACCAGCATATCTATGGGCCTGCATCTTCTGGTATGCCCCCCAGAGAACACCGCACTCAAGCAATCAACTTCTATTGGAAGTCCCTGACCCAAAAAACACCTAGTTGTCCAAAACCCAAGCCAGGGCCTTTCTGGCCCTGACTCCAACTTGATGGAACTCTCTGCCTATTACCATCAGGGCTCTGCAGGATCTGTTACAATTACATTAGAACAGCATGAAAAGATAGCACATTGACACTTTCATGGCATTGATAGCATAACAACATGCTTGGAACCGTCTGTGGTTGGGTTCCAACACATAGTACTAGAAAAAGGACATGTTAGAGCAATTGAATTTTTATAAGAGCAGTGGAATAAATATTGTTAAACACTAGATCAGTATAAATAGATAGGGTATTTATTGTATATAATAACTATTACATGATTTATCCAATCCAGTGTGAGCACAGTCTGAAAAAGGTAAAGGTAGTCCCCTGTACAGGCACTGAGTTGTTACCTACCTATGGAGTGACATCGAATCATGATGTTTTCTTGGCAGACTTTTTTAGAGTGCAATCTACTGGTAAGCAAAACCACCAGACTTTTGAAAACTGATATTTTAGAACAGATTTTTAGTTAGTGAGCTTTTTTTCATTATTGCTAGACTTCATGTTTTCTTTTATGGTATTTTAATAGTATTTTTATTTTGCATGCTTTATCTTAAACAATCAAGGACGCTCGAGGAACATACAGGAGCAGGCATCCCATTTCTCCCACCTTTGATCCCTCCCCTCTCCCCCCACCTCTTCTCTTACTTTCTCTCTCTTTATTCTCTGCCTGCCATGCCAGCCCCTCCCCCCATTCCACCACTCGTGATCACAGTGATGATTCCTCTTCCTCCTCCCACCATAGCACTGCTGCTGGAGAGGCTGATATAGTCCCTACAACCATGCCTGAGCATAGAAAAATGTAATTGGTAGAATCACAGGTTTAAAACTTAACTGTGATGTTAAAGATAGGAAAAAATATCTTAATGGTTTCAAGTTTGTGGTTCAGGCTTTGTTCATCTCAATTTCTCCTTCTTCTCCATCTGGCTTATACAGACGTGTGCTTGTCTTTGTCTCCTTCAGTGTCCCCATGAAGTCACTAGCATGTTTCCATGTGTCTCAAGCACAACTGCTCTCTAAAGCATGTTTGTGCCTTTCCCTTGACTCAGGCCTTAAGTGCTTCATGCGCTCCATAGTGAGATTTGGATAATTGGTACTAGGTGTAAATGATCCTCTGCCCTTCCTGGCATAAACTTAACATACTGCAATGGAAATTACTTACCAAGCTGCTTACTGTTTTTAAACGATTGATTTAAATTTTAACCTGGTTAATGGTATTGTTGTAATGTTTTTATGAAGTAGTTTATTGTTCTATGAGTTGATGTGGGCTGCCCTGAGCTCACCTGCAGGGTAGGATGAGGTAAAAATCCCAAAA
The DNA here is from genome assembly GCF_032191835.1 of Heteronotia binoei. Lineage (NCBI taxonomy): Eukaryota > Metazoa > Chordata > Lepidosauria > Squamata > Gekkonidae > Heteronotia > Heteronotia binoei. Next base: position 73,126,174 of record NC_083223.1, read on the forward strand.
TAAATAAATATCTCTTAAAATAGCGTCCTCTCCAGAATTGCTGCATCTCACCTCAATGTGAGCTTCTACCCACAAGGCTTCCAACCCATCCCACAGCAAATTTACTAGGGCATAAAGGCAAATGACAAGAACCATCTGATAACTTTTGAAGTTCACTGCTTTTGTGTTCGCTCTTGGTTTGCCCTCATTAGTATACTAATGTCTCTCTAACCACCAGACTCTGCAACTTGGAATCTAGACTGGGGCGAGGGACTGGTTCTTTGTTTTGACCAGACTACTTGTTAGGGTAGTTAACCTCTCAATGTAAATAAAACTGGAAAATTCTTACACAGATATCTGCTTAGCTTATGGTTGCCCATAAGCTAAGCAGTCTTCTAAATTGGACTGTTTTACATCACAAAATAAGCCATTATGGCTCCCATATGATACCATTGTCTTCTCCCTGCCCCTTACCAATATACAATGAGGACTGATCTATGTGTTTGTTTAAAAATATAATACCAAATAGAAATTTTGACAAGAGGAGACTTTGAACTTTCAGTGTAATTTTTATGCTATTTTCCTTTCTTTGTATTTTTGCCTCTTTATTACAAATGTCGGAAAAAGACAGAAAGGTCCTGTAATTGCTGAATTACAGATACGTACAACTAGAGAGAGGGCTCCAGTACTGTCCAAAGTGGGGGTTTTTTGCGCAAAAAGGGTATCTTTTTGCACCATTTTTTAAAGAAAACCTTTCATTATAAATCTTTATCTGATTTTTGAATGAAAGTCTCCCTGCAAGTGGGCATAATTTGTAAAGTACATGTTGTTAGCCAACCTCTATCTGTAATCTAATTCCTCTTGACTGATTACCGCTTTCGAGCCTTGGTGCAACCATAGACCTGAGTTTATAGAATTGGATCATGCAGTTGTACAAAGTAAAAGATGTTTAAGCAACATGACCCTCCCCCACCCCCTGTGTACTCTAAAACTCCTCTGTTGAGTTGCAAGACACATGTGGACTAAATGCTACATAATATTGGCAACTACAGTAATAGAAATGGAATCACATTATTTTATTCAGAACTTTTTTTTTTTAGAAAAAGAGGTGCCGGAACTCTCAAGAGGGAGGAACACACGGGTGTCTCTCATGAACTTAAACATTTTTTGAGAATTTTGTTTCCACAAAGATGTTCTGGAACTCCAATGCACTACATTCCCTTAGGAAAAAAAAAGCCCTGCCCCTATTCTTAAATAAACCTAAAAAGTTTCAAGCTGAATGGAGAAGATCTTGATGCTTGAACTCCTAGCATTCGGTCAACTGTAGGATCCAACCCATATTTCTAGTCATAATTGTACATGTAACTTTTAGCTTGTGAAGTATTTCAGTTATCTCATTTACCTTCCCCACAGGCATATGAAGTTAGATCATGATTCCATTATTTAGAGTTGGGAAATTTAGACTGGAATCAATGCTTACCCTTGGCCAACATCTAGCCAAGTATGTTAAACTGTTAATTTCATTATGGGACCACTTTGCAGCAAATAGCTGTGGGTGTCTTTTGTCTGTATTTCAAATATAGTAATTCTGCAGATAATGGTACTGAGGCTTGCTGAATCTGGGTGCACATGGTATTTTCTGTCCTATTATGTTAAGAATATTAAATGGGGGGTGCAGCAACCCCAAAAATTAATTATTCAAAATGGCAGGCTATTACTAATAGCTTTGCTAATGTAACTGTTAATAACACAAGCAGAACTGTGTCTGTTTCTCAGCATCAAGCTAGGAATGACAGTGCATCTTGCATAACCATGTTACTGATATGATTATGATAATTTGTAGCAAACATCCAAAGAATGAAGCTGCATTCCTAGAAACCATAAACTGCCTATAAACAATGTGATTCTGAGGCATGTTCTAGTTGTATAACTTTTTGTATTACTATTCATGCTAATTTTCTCTACATTTTTTTAAAAAAATCCACAATGGAAGAAGTGGGGAAAAGACAAAGCAGGATTCATTCACAAGATATCCTTACATATAGTACAGCTTTGAAAAATGTTCTTATTATGTCTTTGTCCACGAATGACATATAAAACACCTCCTATGAGGCAGTGCAATAACAGAGCAACAGCAATGTATAGTGGTCAGCATATTAGTGGGCAAACCCTGACCCCATGATTGGCTAAAATAATTATGGCCATTAAAGTTACTTCCAGATTGCATGGAGCTCCTTCTCCTCTGCTATATTTTCCCATATTCTCCCCTCCCACATAGTTTAAGGTGCCAATATGTAGTTGGTGCGACATATAAAGAGAGGATTTTGAATTCCCATTTCCATGCCCCACAACATTTTGTTTGGAGAAAACTCTACTCTTCTCCACTTCTGTCCCTCCCCCAATTGATTTTGCTCCTCAGTGAAATGTATGTATATATGTGTAAACCATTTTCAATACCCTATAAAATGTTAAAAGTAACTATGAATGAGAATCCTGGTTACAATTAATAATAATAATAATAAAATTTTATTTATATTCCGCCCTCCCCGCCGAAGTGGGCTCAGGGCGGCTAACAACATTTTCATATAGTTATACAAAGTTTAAAATCACATTAGCTTTAAAACATTCCAATTAACCAAATACAATACAGATTTCCAGGTGCTAATTCCATTTATAAAATGATAGTAGCAAAAGTCGCCCAACAACAATCTCTCAGCCAGCAAAGGCCATCCTGAAAAGGGTGGTCTTGCAGGTCCTGCAGAACTGGTCAAGGCACTGCAGGGCTCGTACTTCTTCCGGGAGCTGGTTCCATAGGTGTGGAGCTGCGATGGAGAAGGCCCGTGTATGGGTATTTTGAAGTTTGGCCTTCTTTGGTCCAGGGATAGTCAGCTGGTTCTTCCCTGCTGACCTCAGTGCTCTCTGGGATTCATATGGGGAGAGACGGTCCCTCAGGTAGGCAGGTCCTCAGCCATATAGGGCTTTAAAGGTAATAACCAGCACTTAGTAACCAACCCGGTAAGTAACTGGTAACCAGTGCAGTTCGCGTAGCCCTGGCTGTATGTGCTCCCATTTCGGGAGCCCCAATATCAGCCTAGCCACCACTTTCTGCACCAGCTGCAACCTCCGGGTTCGGCACAGAGGCAGCCCCATGTAGAGGGCATTACAGTAATCCAATCTTGAGGTGACCGTTGCATGGATCACTGTTGCTAGGTCTCAGCGCTCCAGGAAGGGAGCCAACTGCCTTGCCCGCTTCAGATGGAAAAACGCCGACTTGGCAGTGGCTGCTATCTGGGCCTCCATTGATAATGAAGGCTCCAGTAGGACTCCCAAGCTCTTGATCCGGTGCGCCACTTTCAGAGGCACACCGTAAAAAACCAGGAGAGGTATTTCCCTCCCTAGGGCGCTGCGACCCATGCAAAGGACCTCTTGTCTTCGTCAGGTTCAGCTTCAGCTCACTCAGCCTAAGCCAAGTTGCCATGGCCTGCAATGCCAGGTCCAAATTCCCTGGAATGCAGTCAGGCCGGCCATCCATTAGCAGATAGAGCTGGGTGTCATCTGCATATTGGTGACACCCAAGCCCATACCTCCGGGCAATCTGGGCAAGGGGGCGGATATAGATGTTAAATAGCATCGGGGAGAGAACTGCTCCCTGCGGCACCCCACAATCTAGTGTGTACCTCTGGGACAGCTCACCCCCGATTGCCACCCTTTGTCCCCGACCCTTGAGGAAGGAGGAAAGCCATTGTAGGGCTAGCCCCCCAACCCCTATGTCGGTGAGGTGGCGGGTCAGTAGCCAATGGTCGACCGTATCGAATGCGGCTGACAGATCTAATAACATCAGCAGCGCCATGCCGCCTCAGTCCAGATGCCGCTGGAGGTCATCTACCAAGGCGACCAGCACTGTCTCCGTCCCATGACCTGGGCGAAAGCCGGACTGGCAAGGGTCTCCATACAGAAGACCTTGATTCTTATTGGGTGGAGTCATGAAAGGCAATTAATAGTCTATGTCCCTACCCTAATAGTGGCTTTTTATCTTTTTGTGTAAGAATACATTATAATAAATCATGGCCAGTCAGTGGGGAAAAGTCAGACTATAATGAGGGTATCTTGATTGGACAGAGGGGGGAAAACAGATCAGAGATTTACAGCATAGTTCCGTAATTAGCTTAAATTTACAGGGCCCAAGCATTTCAAACAAAACAGGATATCGTAAGTATTTATCATTCCTTTTAGGGTACCAAAGAATATGAAATAACAGGAAAACATTCAGTTTTAATTAAGTTGGGACTGATTAAATATTGATGGTTGCTGAAGGATGGAAACCAATCTGAAAAACTAAAACAGATCCTTAGTTTACCCAATGGTAATTGGGGAAAGCAATTTAAATCTGCAGAATTTGCATTTCTGAAATTGATTTGTGAAGTTGTAAACATTATAGATTTCCGATAGCATTTGAGTGCCTTTAGATATTGCAAAGAATGCTAATAAAAAAAATCCATCTTATCCCTTGCTATTTTTGCTTTTCCTGGCATTATCACTGCCTTTTATTTAATCCATTCATAAAAGTTCAGCAGGAATATGTTGCTTAATAATATCTAAACATGAAAGATCAAGGTGAAATAAGAATGTTTCCAAATCTTTTTCTGAAAATTATTTAACTTTACTATCGTATTTGGAATAAAACCGTGAATTTATTTCAGTGGAAGCAGTATGTATTATATTCTTCTAATCTTTGATCAAAGAAACATAGATCTTTTGCTGTCTTAAATAATATACTAAAGTTTTACCTGATCTCTCACCACTTTCCCCATATGACAGGCAAAGATAAGTTAAAGCATATTCTGCTTTCTTTGATAGTATATTGTTTAGTTCATATTTAACCTTTAGCAATAATAAATATCTGGTGTGGAAGGTATAGCAAGACTGACTTTAACAGATATTTCAATCTGTCTTTCAAATTTGCTTTTTTCATTTTTCTAAGTTTCTTATGAGAAGCATATGCAATGATTCTTTCTCTAATAAAAACTTTACTAGCATCCCATTCAATAGCAATTCCTTGATTAATATTAAAATGGTCTAACTCAGCCACCATCTGATTTTTAAAAGTCTCATTATTAAGAAGAGAAAAATTTAAACACCATAAACCAGGTGGTGTGACCGAGTCTGGAAACTAAAGGACTATGGGTGTGTGGTCAGAAATAACAAATAATATCTATATCACAGGCTACAATCTGAAGCACTGGAGAAGCTGAAAAAAAACAAAGCAGTTATGATGAGCAGAAGAAATGAAATAGAATATGTTAGAATCCAGTGGCACCTTTAAGACCAACCAGTTTTTTTATTCAGGATTTAAGCTTTTGTGCATATGCACACTGTCAGACAGAAGAAATGAAAGTATCATCTCTGTCCACTGGGTGCAATATACACCAGAGATCAATCAAACCTAGTTCAGCCATATCAGTTTGGAGTGTGGATCTTACCAAAAAATATTCTGTGTTTGAGGGTGTGCTTCAATGCAAAGCTGTGTCTACTTTGTCATTAAAATCTCCCCCACCAACAGATAGTCATATGTAACATTTACCAAGTGGCTGAAACATTTATAGAAGAACCAGTGAACAAGAAACTATGACTAAAGAGTGCCAAACCAATGCAAATTTCTACAACAATATATGTTATATAATGCTTTTAAGAATTAACAATAATAAAGTATTTCTGCAGAAATACACAAAGAATGGTTAGAGCATTGAGAATAAAGTTTAAAAAGGCCATTGCCAGCACAAAATTGTTGCAAGTGTCTGTTTTAGGACTGTCAGGTTCCTGCTGGGGAGAGGGGGATGCTCTTCCCTGGCTCCTGTTGACTCTCATGGCTCTAGTGACTGGCAGAAGAAAAGAAAGTTTAAAAATGCCATCAGCTGTTTTCAGAGAGAACCTGGAAGTGACATTAGTTTTCTTTAGGAATTGCAGGAAACTGTATGATAAAAACTTTTTGGTCCAGAGTGTACTGGCAACAACTCGAATCTGTGTTTTATTTTCTTATAACTACTTAACACTTAGTTTTCACAATTATGATTAAATTTAATCAGTTAACATGAGGGAACTGATTTGACTTCTGAGAGCATGGACAGAAGTCTGCATCAAAACGTTTCTTATGCTTTTAAAATATATTTTTAGATGTTGTTGGTTGACTACTAAAAATCTTCTTGTGAAAAGCCGTGCCACCAAAACTGCTCAGTATTATACAGCTGGAAGACTCCTTTTAGTACACTGAGAGGACTTTGTTATTGAAGATAACAATTATGCTGTATGTTTGCTTTCAAAGGGGAAAAAAATCTCATCCAATAATTTGAAATACTGGAATGGACTTTTATGTATAGTTATTCCAAACTGAAGAACAACCGGAGGAGAAGTGTTCTTAGGGATACCCAAAAAGGCTCTAAAGATTGTATTCCTGACTCTTTTCAGTTAAGCGAGATGAGCGTGACATCCAATTCCAAATTAAATATATTATTTTTTACTTAACATACAAACATGCTTAAAATATTAACACTCTTGCAATATTTTGTTGCTGATGCCCCCATGCAGAGTGTTTCTCTTCAACACTATAGCCTCCCCCAGAAAAATAACTACACCTCCTATGAGGCAGTGCAATAACAGAGCAACAGCAATGTATAGCGGTCAGTATGAGCCTACTATTTGGGTTTAAAAACACTAGTCTATAAAAGCAAATGTGCTGGGTAAGCTTGGTCTGGACACACACTCTCAGACTAATCCACCTCACTGGCTTGTTTTGCACACACACAACTCACCTCCTCTTGTCTGCTAATCCCTTCACTATATGGATTATTCCAGAAGGTAAGCACTTTTGTCTGTTGCAGCAGAAATTGACTAACTTTTAAACAATTATAGTATAAACTTTTGTGAATAGGGGTTCACTTGTTCCTTTGCAAATTATTCTACAAAGAGAAGATCATTTTATGGGTTGCTTATCTTACCAAAATACATGCTGCACATGACACTGAAACAAGGTACTAATGAGTCATTTCTGAATCCACTGTAGGGCTGCAATCATAATCACATTTACTTGGAAATAAAATCCATTGCTTCTAATGTTTTAAGGCTGAGGTGAAAGTTTAACCCTGTTAAAAAGAGAAGTGCATATCATTTTAAACAATTTAAATGACTTTGGTTGTTACCAGCTCAGCAATAGGAGCTGACTTTATTGCTATCAAGAAATTATATGAAATATGCATACTTGGTTGAGGTAACAGGAAGAGGCCCACAAGAGCAACGTAAGTTTAGAGACACAGTGTCGAACAGCTGTATGATATAATGGTAGTCACTGTTTTCATTTAGTTATTTTTTTAAAAAAATCCAGCTTTTAAGGAAGAAGTTCAAGAATCATGAAAATGTTTACAGTCCAAATATAAATTTTCTCCATAGGCAGCAACTCATATAACTGTCCCGGTTGCAGTATTCATGTGCATAAGATGTTTGCTGGTAGGAATATTTTTCTCACTCTTTCTGTGGTGTGTCTTTTGTTTGGCACACATGAATCTTGCTCAGAGTCAGATATGCGATCTTAAGTTCAAATCACTTGCTGTTTTTAGCCATTATTAACTGAAGGCTTTAAATCTATTCTGGTATTTGGGATTCTGTGGATGTTCCAAAATAACTTCTTGTTAGCCAAAAGGGTCCATTCAGCCAAGAAATATAAATCTGAGACTCTCTTTATCCAATATGTGTATATTTTGCTAATCACAATAAGAGGTACATGGTACTATTTTGTCCCCCCCCCCCTTACTAAATGTTCCCCTCTTACACACTTCAGATCTGTACCCAAATACTGAGCATCTAGGAATAAAAGAGGACAAGAATGGAATGGCAAAGATATGTAGATAAGGGAGATTAGCATTCTCCCTCTTCTCCTCCCTTCCCTCTTTACCTCTTCCTCCTGATGGTGACATTTTGGACTGCTGTGGCAACTGCAAAGGTTTCTTTGCAAAGGAATTAAAAAAAAATATTCCCAATGTTTTTATACTGAGGGATTTCAACTCCAAATTGGCTGCATTTTCTTTACCACTCAAAATTTTCAACAAACCTGAAAATTCTGGGCTTGCAGAATTCCAACTTATATCTGTGGTTGGCCCCAGGTGTAGATTTTGTTATATGCACAGCAAAGGAACTGCCCTTGTCTTTAAGATATATCTTCAGGAGAATTCTAATGGCTATAGTCTTTGGAATCACCATGTTGCATCCTATAAATATTGTGGTAACTGGAAAAAGATCTGATGGTGAGCAAGGCACGTAGAGTTTTATAGCTAAGACAGCTGAAATAAGAATATAATTTCTGTTTTCAAAAAAGTATTTGTCTTTCAGACTTTCTAGAATTTCCCTATTATATAAAGATGCCAGATTACATTGAGGTTGCCAGGTATTAGAGCCAAGCTATAAGCAGTCATATAAAGCCCTATATGGCCAGGAACCTGTATACCTTAGGGACCGCCTTTCCCCACATGTTCCCCTGACAGCACTTCAGTCTGGGTCTAAAAACCTGCTTTCAATCCCTGGCCCTAAAGAGGCAGGTTCATGACAACTAGAACTAGGGCCTTTTCTGTAGTAGCCCCACACTGGTGGAATGAGCTCCCTGAGGAGGTCAGGGACCTGCGAGAGCTTGTACAGTTCCGCAGCGTCTGTAAGACGGCAATCTTCCACCAGGCATTCGCAATTTAGACCGCTGGCTACTACAGTCTCCGAAAATATCTGGACCAGCTCTATATAGAACATCTGGACCACTAAGATTTGCTTTGCAGAGAACACCTAGCTGGAATAGCAAGGCAACATAACTTAAGATCATAGCACCTGAAATGTTAATTTCTATGTTTTAAATTGCTTTTATTGTTTTTATGTTTTTATTATATGTTTATATTCATGTATACGCATGAGCATATGTGAGCTGCCCTGAGCCTGCCTTGGCAGGGAGGGTGGGATACATATCAAATTAAATAAATATAAAGCAAAAAACAGGAGAGTGAGAACTAAGAGCCTGGAGTCAGAGCCTGGGACAAGGATGTGGATTTGGATGTAGGAGCCAGGTATTAAAACATGTTGTCAACCAGGCAGAGACCCTGCATGAAAAGGAAGCTTTTATAATCATTCCTGGTGAGGGAAAGCAAATGCCCAGTGTGGTCAGAATCACTTTGTGTCTAGAACTCCTCAATATTCAGAGTACACACCAGCAGCATAAAGCCTTGTGGATCACTATATGATGTGTCTGCATCAGAAGTGTCAACTTTCAGGTGGAACATAAGTGGATAGTCTGGAAAATCCTAACTGAAGAAAATGTAAACAATACTAAACCAGAGCTCTTGTCAGGCTAGCTATCAGAGAATATTATATGCTAGCCAGCATGTTTTGGTCTCATTGTAAACAATGCAAACATATAATTTGCCCATGCATATTACTCTCTGTATAGAATTATGAATTTGGAGATGATATGCAAATTATAGTTCTACAGCACAGAAGATATATATCACATTGTATGTCACTTATCAGGACAAACTGCAAATGACTTAACCTTGAAGTTTCGGCAGTCTTAAAACTTGATTAAAAATCATTGGAAAGGCTTCTGTGTTTTCTGTGTTTATCCTGCCTTGTTAAAGGTGCAGTTGATTTTTCACATGTTTAGCAATGTAGAATTTGTATGTGGCATTTAAAATTTATGACTAAAGGCTCAATCATGTGGTCTGAACGTGTTTTGCTGCTTGTAATTCTCTTAGCATAGATCATTAGGGTGCATGAGCTTGCAACAATCCCTGCTGGCCCATATAGCTGACTTGGTATGTACATGACCCCAAGGGGAAAGATACCAGGGATATTTCCCACACCTGCAATTTTGTGTATGTAGTCTCTGTTGGCTTGTGAAGAGTCACTTATGTCAGACTGTATAATGATTTTAAAAGATGATATAAATACAGGGAAACAATAATGAATAGATTCCCAGATTTATTTTAGTTCAGAATTTGCTAAATTATATGTTTATAATAAAGATAATATGCAAACAATCTGGTAATTTGTCCCTCTGATATTTTAAAGACATAGATATCAAAATTTTGCCCTTTGAATGCAGGAAAAATAAAGAAAATACCGTTGGTATTACTGAGACTGAGCTTCATGACTTTTACTTAAGCCTGGGAAACTAAGTAGATTCCTAAAAAGTCTTACACACTTCTCAGTTCATTGAAACCAATGGGGTGTGAAGAGTATAACTCTTCTTAGGACATGTAAGTCCTGTAGTGTATGTAGCTATATTTTAATACTGAACAATGCTAGAGCGCAAAGTATATGTGTTAAGTAATACATTAATGAAAAAGAAATTACATTCTCAGTGTGACTTTGGGGTATTGTTTTCACTGTGTTGAATTGTTTCTTGTATATGAGAATTAGATGAAGCAGAAGAAAGTAAACTGGCAACTGTTTTTAAAGCTGAAGTAATATTCGTTCTAATTTTATTGAGGGTATTATTAAAGGATAGTTTACAGTGAATTTCTTGATATTGATAAAAGCTAAGGTAGTTATTCCCTGAAACAAAACAAAGGAGCTCAAATCGGGTTCCTATCTCTGGGTTGGGTATAATGCTATAGAGGTAATCCTCCAAAGCAGCCATTTTCTCCAGGGTAACTAATCTCTGTAGTAGGGCTAGCAGGCCCCTATTGGGAGTGAGAGATTTTCTGAGCCCCAACCCAACCACTGATAAACTGGCCAGTGATGTCACTTCCAGCAGACACCAGAAGTGCTGTCATCATATTGATGGTGATGTGGGAGGTGGGCAAAATCTTCATGGTAAAAATGGCTTCTATCATAGAGGTTTTGCTCAAATACCAGACTGATTTCGCACTAACTTTGCTCTGCAGCAGGCTTCCCTTTTTCTCCGGAGCAAGTTAGTGATTTCACACATGCTGCTCCGCACCATCATTTTTTGTTTCAGCAACCCCCAATTTGACATGCAACAATGTAAACCTGAAAAAAACAGGTTTACGTTACTGTGCATCAAATGGAGTTGCCATGACAAAAAATGGCAGTGTGGAGCAGCTTGTGCGAAATCACTAGCTTGCTCCGGAGAAAAAGGGAAGCCTGCTGCAGAGCAAGGTTAGTGTGAAATCAGTTCCAGAGTTTTCCCATGTCACTGGCAACATGACATCACTTCTGCTATGCACAGGAAGTGACGCCACCAGTGATGTCACTGCAACACAAACCTGGGCCTCCATTGCTGCCCATAAGCCTTGTAGCCAGCTGCCAGGAAGGACCTGTCAAACTTACTCTGTAGTCTGGAAATAGGTTATGATTCTGAGAGTTCTGCAGGTTCCACCCAGAGGCTGGCAGCCCTAAATTCAGAGCAGGAAAGTTTTGCAGTGCTTATAAGGAAAAAAAAACCCTAATGCTACAAGCCCTGCACACAAAGCTACCTTGATCTTTAACAACCAGTGGGTGCACATTGTGAACTTAAGGACCCATGGACCTGCTTTGTGAATCTTAGAATGAAAGGCAAGATGCTTGCAGCAGCTCTCTTACTCTTTACTTATTTCTACCCATTCCTTCCCTCACCTTTGCATAACATCCCTGAGTTCCCTGAAGGTGTTGTGGTATGACGGCTTTTGCTTCAGGAAGCTAGGATAGAATCAGGCTGCTTATTTTTATTCCTCATGGAACACTGTGGTAGGTTGTTGAAATGCCTTTTAAACTTGATTTATAATTTCTTGCAGCCTTCCTTCTCACAGATTGTCAGTTAATCTTTGCTTTCCCCGTTTTATGAAGAAATCTTCATAAATCTTCATTACACAATAAATAGTATGGCCACTTTCAAGAGCAGTGAAATAGTCCACAGTATTGATGCATGAACGCTGATTCCGTTTGATTGAACATGCTTCTAATATGAATGGATAATTTTAAACTTTGCATAACTGTTTCATGTACTCTACAAACTCAGCAATATGTTTCTCTAGTGAGTATAGTTGCTTTGTATTAAGAAGGATTTATTTTCTGGCATCTATATGATAACTATTTTTAGCAGTGGATCTAAGAATCTTTACGTGTTATATCCCCAGTTTTGTAATTTGTTCCCTGAAGAGCATCCCATAGTTCAAGTACTAGTGTTATGTAAATCATCTGTTGTTCTACACAGAAGTGAATAAAGAGCAACAATTGATCTAATGAATCATTACTTCCAGATATAAACAAAAAGAAATGTTGTTATGACAGAAGCTTTCCTGAGGACACACTGAGTGAGGGCACCCAGGGATCAGGTAGGTTGCCCTGGTAACCAAGAGCCAGCCTGATGGCTGGATTAAAGTACAAAAGCCAGGTGAGGCCTATCATTGGTAAAAAAAAACAGATACCCAAACCCAAAGGAAGGGTGCCTATTAAAAGGATATTTCTAGCAGAAGATTCACACAACCATGTTTCTCACGTAATTATGGTGAATACCAATATTTGGTTGTTTGGAATTTACTTTGTAGCAGTTTCCCCAAATAGAATTTTTCATATACAATTCCTCAAAGAGGAAGGAAATTCTCAGTAAGTGCCTATTCTCAATAATTGCCTTTGGCAATTTTGCTGTGTTCAAGGGGGGCATGTGTTTGTATTTTATGTGCTTTAAATTTGTATTCGTAAGCCTTCTTGAGCCAGGGAGAAAGGTAGGATATAAAACTTTCAGTAAATAAATATTGATATGAAGACCCCCCTAAGGTTGTCAGATCCAACTCAAGAAATATCTGGGGACTTTGGGGTTGGAGCCAGGAGACTTTGGGGTGTAGCCAGGAGCAAGGTTGTGACAAGCATGACTGAACTCCAAAACGAGTTCTGGCCCTCACATTTAAAGGGACCACACACCTTTTAAATGGCTTCTTTCCATTTGGAAATAATGAAGGATATGGACACCTTTGGGGGGGGGGGGCTTATAGAATTAGATTCCCTGGTCCAATCTTTTTGAAACTTGGGGAAGTGTTTTGAGGATAGGCACCAGATGCTATGCTGAAAATGTGGTGCCTCTACCTCAATAAACCACCTCCCGAGCCCCAGATACCTATGGACCAATTCTCCATTATGCCCTATGGGAACTGGTCTCCACAGGGTATAACGGAATGCCTAGTAGATATTTTCCTCCCCCTCCCATTTTCTGATAGCCCTGAAGTGGAGGGAGGATCTCCAAGCCAAGGGATCCTTTGCCCCCAACAGGAGATTAGCAACCCTAGTTCCCTTCCCCAGCTACACAGAACCCAGCTCTGTTCCTGCTGCCCGGAGTGGAGGTAGAGCTGGTAGGCTAGTAAGGAAGCTAGTTCATGAAGTGGCACAGTAGTGCAGATGCTGTTTCCCAATGCACAGCTCAACAGCTCATGCTAATGGAGTGGCTGCTTTTCTCTTCCTGGAGCACAAAGTACCAAGTGGACACAGTGGCACCCAACTATTCTTCCACTCCCATCAACTACTTCCACTGTCACCAGCTATTATGTAAGTAGCTGTCCATGAAAGCGTGTTTCAAACAGATCTATTAAACTTGACTGATGAAATGGATTCCTTCCTAGAATCATAGAATCATAGAGTTGGAAGGGACCTCCAGGGTCATCTAGTCCAACCCCCCTGCGCAATGCAGGAAACTCACAAATACCTCCCCCTAAATTCACAGGATCTTCATTGTTGTCAGATGGCCATTCATCTTCTGTTTAAAAACCTCTAAGGAAGGGGAGCCCACCACCTCCCAAGGAAGCCTGTTCCACTGAGGAACTGCTCTAACGGTCAGGAAGTTCTTCCTAATGTTGAACCAGAAACTCTTTTGATTTAATTTTAACCCACTGGTTCTGGTCCTACCTTCTGGGGCCACAGAAAACAAATCTGCACCATCCTCTATATGACAGCCCTTCGAGTACTTGAAGATGGTGATCATATCACCTCTCAGTCGTCTCCTCTCCTTCTCCTTACTGACTCCCCCCCACACTTCAAATGTTGCAGTAATGGAGAAGCATGGTTATGAAGAATGTTCTGAAATATATTGTGAGGTGAAAGAAAATATATAACTAGCAGTGCATGCCAAAATCTTTACGGGAAGCAAGAGTCCCAGGTCAAGGGCAAGGGTTAATGTCCAAATTAAATCTGATGGTTTTTTCTAAAGAAAATGTCTTGCAAATTGTACTCACCTAGCAGAAATACAAGGTGAATTGCAGTAGTCCTAGGTTCTTATATTGCAAGTGTCTGCAAGACACATTGTCTTTCCGTTCTTCATTGTCATATGAATTGTGAAATTAGTGTGGCATAGAAGTTAGAATGCTTAATTAGGATTGGGGTGACCAGGTTCAAATCTCCATTTGGCTGTGATCTTTGGGTAAGTTGCACTCTTAGCCAAACCTAACTCACAGGGTTTTTGTTTTGAGGATAAAATGAAGAATATTGTTGCAAAAAGCTTTGGGTTTACATTGGAGAGAAAAGCAGGATATGGATATCTAAATAAAAAAACTTAGGTACTAGATGATGGTGCAAAAGAGGTGCTGATTTAGGGTGCTAGCTGCAGGTCCCTTCCCCATGGCTTCTTATTGTCCCTGTTGCATTGGTTACATGGCAAGAAACAGAGATTAGGAAAAAATGGACAGTTCTCTTAATGAAGAGAAATGAGGAGTGGGGTCCCATGAAGATCAGTGTTACAGCTCTTGGCATCTGGAAGGGTAGTTTTATGTGTGATAGCTTTTGTGCTGTGGTTTTAGCTGGGATTTACTGTAGATTTGGGCTGTAATTCCAATAACACTTTTTTGGAAGTAAGTCCCGTTGAATAACATGCGAAGCATGACCAGCAGAGCCATTCCAAGTTATGTAGATTGGCTGCCACAGTCTCTCCACTGCCCCCCACTACTCAGATGCTGGGCCTCCACAAAGATGCCAATCCCCATGTGCTCTAGCAGCTCTACATGCTCAGGATTGCCTCTTGTGCTGCCGCTGCTGCTTACCCAACTGTGTCCAGAACTAATTGAGTGGTCAGGCAAGAGCAGCAGGGTTTTTAATTAGGGGAGAAGCAGATAAGAATGTAGCCCATGCTCACAGGTGTGTTCAACCCCACCCTCAAGGATGCATTCCCCAGGTGGCCAGCAATTGGCTGGCTGCTGGAGGAGGCTGCCTGGCCTATCCCAGGAGACTCCAGATCACCGCAATAGGAGACCAGCTCCAAATGCTGCAATAGGAACACGTAGTTTCCTTTTCCCATGGTGCCTGGCCTTTCAGTCATAAAATCACCTCAGGAAAGTCCACAGCCACGATTTATTAAATGAAAATTGGTGTTCTCTTGGTTCTAATGAGAGGTGATAAACTTTAGATTATCATAGTGATGCTGCAGTGCTTTCAAATTATCTTTTATAAAACCAGTGCATTACTATAGTAATTTTGGAGGGAACAAATACATTTGGAGGGAACAAATACATTCCAGTAATCTTTCCCTTGGCATACTTTTAACTGCCATTGGACACCCTGACCAGTATTCTGATCTTTGACCCCTTTCTTTTCATAAAATCATCCATGAAATCTTATAGGAGAAATGCCCCCATAAATCTCAAAAACAGAAGGATGGGTTAAGATAAGAGTTCTATAGGTCAGAATCAGGCACCAGTACCTTACAATTCTGTGCCTGTTAGGCCCCATCCTTTGACATGTGACCTGTGAGGCCCAGCCTTTGGCTGGAGGGGGGTGGCACTGATGATGATGACAATGAGCCCATAATCCAGAGCCATTTATTCTTTCTTAGATGCCACTTAGATGCTGTGAGAGAATGCTCAGTTTGCATTCACTTTATGTAGTAGGTTGTTTTTGTTTGAAGAATGTTAGGGTCAAGGGATCACAAAATGTGAGAAATACAAGTGAAATGTAATTGTGTGCAAAGCTAATCCAGAAGACATATAGAGACCTTGTACCAGTTATGCTAAGCTAGTTAACACCTGTGATGGTGGAAGATTCACAGGTTTTGTTAAGATAGTCACAGCTGTAGTGACTGTGAAAAGTCATGAAAGCATGAAAAGTTCAACCCAACTGAGAGAACAGGCGAATAAATCCTAATTCAGACATTCATTTAAAGAGCTATTTTAAGAATAGTATTAAAGAAATGTGTTACTATTTTATCATCCTCAGTGTATATCAGGAATCCCAACAAGGTGGCCATGGTACCTTCCAGTGTGTTTTCTGGTGTGGCCACTTGCTTTATTCTCAGAGCATCTCATCCCCAAAGTAAAAAGGCAGTCCTGGCTTTCCTCTGTGTCATGGGAATAGGATAGAGCTGCCAGAGTGGCAGCAGGATAATTTAAAAAAAAAATTAACATCTCGTACAGTGCTGTGTCACTTCCAGGGAAATCTCAGAAGTGACATAGCTTAGTCTAGAAGTTGCTGGAAATTTTATGGTTTTACCATAGGGTTTCTGGTGATTCCTAGAGCTACCCCACATCACTTCCAGGTTTTCCCAGAGGCGGCACAGAAGCACATAAAACACTGTGGACCATCCATGTCCTCGCCCCAGACCTTGCACTAGTTGGACACAGAAACCCTAGAGTAGGGTGTGCTTTAGCAGAGCCTAGGACTCATCACATTTGTGTTGGCAGGGAGCACCCATTAGAAAATACCTGTCTTCATCATAGCATTACACTTGTCTTGAAACTGTTAATATTCTGTTGAACCTTCCAGCCATTTTATGATGACAGCCTTGGTTTTTTTGTGGCACCTACTATTCTCAAAATTTCAAAAATGTGCATAGGTTGAACAAAGTTGGTGATTAATGACTCCTAATTAGCCAGATATGCTTCAGTGCAGAACAAGTCCACACCACATGGAACATTGTTCTAGATTTGTACAGGTGGATAGGGTTGCCACAAGGCTGGAGAAAAATATCCTGCCTGTTCAATGGAGCCTTAATATATGGAAAAGAGCAGGTGAAGGTTTTCATGACATAGGGGTAAATATATGGACATATGAAGCTGCCTTACACTGAATCAGACCCTTGGTCCATCAAAGTCAGTATTGTCTATTCAGACTGGCAGTGGCTCTCCAGGGTCTCATGCTGAGGTTTTTCACACCTATTTGCCTGGACCCTTTTTTGGAGATGCCAGGGATTGTATCTGGGACCTTCTGCTTACCAAGCAGATGCTCTACCGCTGAGCCACCATCCCTCCCCAACACATGAAGCTGCCTTATACTGAATCAGACCCTTGGTCCGTCAAAGTCAGTATTGTCTATTCAGACTGGCAGTGGCTCTCCAGGGTCTCAAGCAGAGGTTTTTTCACACCTATTTGCCTGGACCCTTTTTAGTTGGAGATGCCGGGGATTGAACCTGGGACCTTCTGCTTACCAAGCAGATGCTCTACCACTAAACCACCGTCGCTCTCCTAAATAAAATTACCTTCTATATTTTTGTGTTGGTCTTTAACCTTAATCATTTGATTCAATTAATAGCCTGCTAAACAACTCTCTGTTAAATCTCTATCAAAAGGAACTAGGTGTGGGGGGTTTGCCTCCAGGTGATTGGGTACTCTAAGTTGCATGTAACAGTAGACTCTAGAACTGCAGGTTACTTAAGACTTAACTTTGGCACTTGTAATATCTGGGGAAGATAAAGGTATTGAGAAATAAATGGTATTGCACTTGGAGAGGGGAATGCAATTTTATATTAAAGAATGTCTGCCTGAAATTTAAGAACAGCCATTGCATGAATTACCTATTTATGTAGAAGCTGGAAAAAGTTAGATGTATTCATGGTAACCCTTCTTGAAACTGAGAAGTTGCTTAATTGTTATGCTGGGTACATATGAAGCAGCTTTTTTCCAAGTCATGCCATTAGCCTAGTCTTTCTGGAAGTAGCTTTCCAGGGTTTCAGGCAAAAATGCCAGGGCTTGAACCTGAGACCTTCTGCATGTAACACATGCAAGCGGTCTACCATTGAACACTCCCCACACACATCATTGATTACTGACATGATGAATGAACAATTATGCATTTATTTATAGTTGTACTGCACTTAGACTTTGAATTTGAACATAGCAAACCCTTTCATTTCTTAAAATGATATTTTTAAAGCTGTCTTCTTAAAGTAAACTCATTACAATAAATTACAATAGATTAAAAACATTAAAACAATAAAATTTCAGATGTAGCAGCAATTACAGAAGAGAAGCCTATTAAGGCCACATAAGTGGAGTCAGTGGATATTTCAATAGCTGGGAGTTGGGGCAGGGAGGCCAACTGAGGTGGCTCTCTGCTGCCTCACCCAAAGGCTTAGTGAAGAAGTTCTGTTTTACAGGCCCTGCGAAATGGTGGAAGGTCGTGCAAGGCCCTGATCTCTAACAGGAGCTGATTCCACCAGGCTGGAGTCCAGCCCAGGCTCTGGTCGAGGCAAGATGGTCATCCTTTGGGCCAGGGGTAACCAGCAAGTGTTGATCTAGAGCAGGGGTGGCCAGCAGTAGCTCTCCAGACATTTTTTGCCTTCAACTCCCATCAGCCCCAGCCATCATGGCCAATGGCTGGGGCTGATGGGAGTTGTAGGCAAAAAAATCTGGAGAGCTACCTTTGGCCCCCCTGATCTAGAGAACACAGGGCTCTTCAGGCACATATGGGGAGAGGCAGTTCTTCAGATATGTCATTCCCAGGCCATGTAAGGCTTTAAGTGTTAATACTAACACCTTGAAGTGGATCCAGCACTCAATTGGTAGCAAGTGTAAATGACAACAATACTGGCCAAATGCATGCCTGCACAGGTGATGCCATCAGCAATTGCTTTTTGGCCACTACAGAAAGGTTCAGTGGGACATCCTCTCCTCTTTTCTTGACAAATACGTTATTTTTTCATTTCATATTTTCTTTTTTAGTCAAGAAGTGTAGTTCAATTTCATTCTTTTGCATTTAGGTTGTATTTAAAAAACGGGATAGTTCTGTGACTCAATCAAGAAAGCCAGAGCCTTCAGTTTGCAAGACCTGAACAAGGCTATTAAGAATAGGATGTCTTGGGGGTCATTAGGGTTGCCATAAGTCAGAAGTGACTTGACAGCACATAATACACGCACATCAGTGTGATTTAAAATATAAAAATCAAGAATCCATGGAGTTGCCAGCAGCCTGGAGGAAAAAAATGCCCTGGCCCTGTCACCAAGGCTTAATGGGATATTATTTACCTCCACATAATAAAAAGCTTTAGCTGCCCACATTCACACATTAAAACTCTACTAAGGCAAGTCAGTTTTTCTCTGTGCGGTTGGCCATCCTAACAGTGCATACTCAGCATCTCTTGGCAGTGGAAGCATAACTGATCTGTGATAAGCAGTCCTATTATGTTGTGCTCTAGCTCTGTGCTTTATCTCTTGCCCTCAAAACTGTTGCAAAATCTTGAGATCACTGGATTTCTTAGCAGGTAACTCAACGAGGCCAGTTATTGCCCAATATGAAATGCACATCTATAAATTCAGAATAAAGGCACGGTTTGATTAACCAAACTGTGTTACCGTGATAGCTTCCCAGCACATTTTGTTCCCTTACAGTACTTAAATCAGTTTCCTTGCATGCAAAATAGAGATGCCAGCAGCAGTCCCGGCAACCCCCTTTATTGTTTTGCTGTCAGGTGCCAGCAGGAGGAAAAGGGGGTGGAAAGGAATGTATGTCTGAATCCTTCAGGTGAGAGTTCCTGCCAAGGGGTTGGAGCAAATGGAATTGTAAAGTAATACTTGATAGTAAACAATAGCTTTAAGAAAACATTCCCTAAAGTCTATACCTATGATTGTTTTAATCCTTAAACTGAGTGATTAAAATGAAATTGATGAACAAAATTCTAGCTATGATGTGTATTAACTCACATCAAAGGATATTCAGATGGTTTTTTCTTCCATGAACCAAGTGAATAAAATCAAATTGAACAAAATTCTAGCAATGACATGCATTAACGCTACATCAAAGTATATAAATATGCCTTTTCCCCCTTTGAATCAAGTGATTAAGGTCAAATTGATGAACAAAATTCTAGCAATGATGTGTATTAAAGCCACACATAACAAAAATTGATTATTTCTGGAAACAGAAATGGATCTTTTCTGGCATATCTAAAAATCCTAAATTTCTAGAAGACTCAGAAGAATTTATTAATAATTCATGTTTTGTCCTTCCATCGTTTGTGCACAGAAGAATAGAAGTGAGATAAACCATCTGAGAAGAGCCTTTAAAATTGTTGTCATACCGAAATCTGTTTTCTTGATTCTCAAAACTGAAGTGACCACCCTGTATATTTCCCCTTTCTCCTACCAGTGAAAAGGTACGCCGACAGTGTCAAAAAAGTAGGGTAACTAGTTGACCTGTTCAACTAGCAAAGGTCAATAGTATGTTCTCCCCTATCAGCTAGCACTGAGCAGTTCAATCACAGTTGTTGATGTGACTGTGAGTGCTCTTAATTGAATGACTGAACATCATTTCCTGTTCATAATCTACACTACATTAGTAAGCCTGTATATGTCCCACTGTAGTCCATGTAGTCCTGGTAGTATGTTTAGGATTACAAACCTAATTTTCCAAAAAAAAATTTAGGTAGTGACTATTATTATATCGGCTTCTTTCTTCCCTTGTTTTGTCTATAGTCAGTTCTTATTCTGCTTTCTGAATATTAAAGCCATTGTGTTGAATCCCTAGTTGGTGGGTGTTTTTGTTTTGGAATTTTTTTTTAAAAAAAAATATGTTCAGCAAATAACAGCCAACAAAAAAAGTCTTAGACACAATAACATATCACAAATCACAAGTTTCTAGAAATAGATGGTTTCTTAAACAGAGGAGCAGCAAAAGAACAAGCACTGAAAACAAAGCTTTTTGTGTGTCTTTGGTAACTTCTTGGTATAAATAATAGCGATTATGGTATCCTGAAATTCTGACTGAACCCTCTGTTGACAGCAGTGGGAATTCCACAGCAGAGATGTAAAGACCTGGACTGATGCCTCTCCCCCCTTACAAACAAAAAAAGCTGGAAATATTGGGGAAAGCTTCTTATGCAATAGTTTCTCTTTCAGATAAATGGAATAGTTTTTAAAGCGCTTAAAATATTATTACAGCCATTTCGTGCTACTGCAAATATCTTCAATACAAGACACTCAAAATAACTGATTCAAATCACAAAGGTGGTTATCACCTTTGTAATGCATATTTTTTCCTAATAAGCTAGTTTGTTATAATCAGGGCTTTTTTTTCTGGAAAAAGAGGTGCTGGAATTCTCAAGAGGGAAATAAAGGCAAAACATATGGGTGCCCCTCATGAACTATGAAACATTTTGAGAATTTTGTTTTCACAAAGAGGTTCTGAAACTCTGTTCCACTGCGTTCCCGTAGAAAAAAAGCCCTGGTTATAATAACTAAAATATAACTGTTAGTGACTAAATAGAGCTAGTGAATACATAGCAAAAGGTCAGCAGATGGAACCCTGCTTCTTCTGCACATGTAGCACATGTGTGTTGTATTTTTGTGTGTGTGTGGTTCCTGTGTATTTGAATGACCAAACTGGATTGGATTCTCATTTAAAGAACAAACCTGAAGCATTATAACGTTCTAAAGGATGGGTTGAAACAGGATACAGATAAATAACTATAGATTCAGATAACCACAGTTGCAGAGTTAATCTGAGTATTAAATCCCATTAAATCTTCCTGACATTACAGCTGAAGGCAGGGCATTCAGATGCCCCAGCAAGAATGCCCTTCTATACTTTGGAAGAATTATCTCAGATATTGGTGGCCAAGGGTTTGCTGCTTATGACTCTGGTTGCAAAACCAGCAAAGACAATCAATCAATCAATCAATCGATCAATCATCAAGGTTCAGATAGCTAATTTCCCCACAAATGTTATGATTCATTGATTCTCCTTAATAACATGAACAGGGTACTTATTTTTTGAGCTTTTCCTCTAAAATTTAGGAAATTCTTGTCTTTTCTGCATGGTAATGCTGTAGACTACCAACCGTTTCTTTCAGTGCAGTTCAGTGCAGAGTAATTCCAGTTTAAGTCCTTTGAAATTAATGGGGTTAGAGTGGAGTGGTTTGCATTACAAGCTTAACTAATGAAGCTTGTTTACAACAACGTTGTGGGTTTATATTTCAGCTTTTATATTATTTATCTGCTTTCCGAGCAGGCAAAATTATTGATTCCTTATAGTTCAGGAGCTTGTGGTTCACCAATAACTATGGGTGTATTTTTGAATAAAATTAAAATATTTAGGTTTCTGTATTTTGTGACTATCATCAGTTTTGTGAATATACAATTTTTATTTCTCAAGTATACATTTGATGTTTTTAATGTAATAAAATAATGTTAGGTTTGGTATAAAAACTTTGCAATATATTTCAGTTTCTTCCCAGACTTTTTTGCCCCTCCCCCCTTTCTCTCTTCTACAAAGCGCATGGGAAATGTTTTTTCCCAGGAGTTTCAGATTTTCTGCAAATAGTACATCTCCAGTCCTAAATACAGTATACATTGTTTGAAAGCAGGCAAAGAAGCTAAACTAAGGCTATGACACTTGCCCATTGAGAAATAGATTCCTGAATGCGCTGAATGTGCATTATATGATATAGCTGTTTAATTATTCTGTTGACACATTTCCAGCTATGCATGCACAACTGATAATTACAGTGCTTCTCAATTAAGAAGATTGATTCCTCAGGTCAAGCCACTTTTCTTTCTCTTGTTTGACACGCATCTATACATTGCAATTTGTGTAATAATTCCCCCTTTTTTAAATACAAACTCGCTCAGTCATCATACTGTTGAAGTGCAATATGAATAGAGTGCTCTTCACAAAACTTGGCAGAGCCATGATGCTCACATCCTGCTGGACTTTGCTCTTTTTCTCAGTAACATAAGATAGGGTTAGGGATAAGTATACACCAAGGCTCTTTTTGTGATAGTACTCACTGGAACTGAATACTAGCATGGGGGAGGGCTCTTCCATGGAAGGGATTTGTGGAAATTGGCACAACCTTATATGTGTGTACTACCGTAGTACTTTTAAAAACAGCAACAGCCTCCCTCACTAGTTTACACTAGTCATTTCTGACAAATTAATGATGGTATGGTCTTAATCTGGAATAATTTATGAACACCTGATTTGTTTTGAATCTAGTTAACTTTGTGCAGGTGTGGTAGAATGAATACAAATGTGATTCAGCATTTCCAAATGCTGCTGGTATTGCACATATGCTGGTATTGCTTGTATGTTAGTAATATGCCACATGTACAAGATTTACTAGATTGGATAATTTAAACATCATATCTGCCATCATATTTTGCATACTGTCTTCTGTTGCATAAGTAGAATGCATCTCAACAGGATGTGGGCAATCAATCAAGTAGTAGCAACAACACTATAATATATTGAACATTATGAAAACTGCCCCCTCCCTTCCTTCCCCGCAAGCTCCTGCAATATAAGTAATCAAGTTAAAAGCAAAAATATGATACTGTACAATTCAAATTTGACAGCATAAAATTCATATTTATCTAATGTTGTATCTTCTGTCTACCAAAACAAAGACCATTTATACATCCTTATTTTAAATACCTAAGTGCCTTAGTGCCATCAAGTTGCAACCATAAAGTTGGCAATCCCAAAAAAGGGCTTTCAAGGCAAACAAGAAGCAGAGATGATTTACCATTGTCTTCCTCCGCAGAGTCTTCCTTGGTGGTCCCCCATCCAGGTTTCCAAGGTTTTATGAGGCTGGGCTAAAGGTGAGGGTAAAGGCAGTCCAACTCTGGGGTGATGTTGCATTCATGGCAGACTTTTTTTACGGGATGGTTTGCCATTGCCTTCCCCAGTCATCTACAATTTCCCCCCAGCAAGCTGGGTACTCATTTTACTGACCTCGGAAGAATGGAAGGCTGAGTCAACTTTGAGCCGGCTACCTGAACCCAGCTTCCGCCAGGATCGAACTCAGGTTGTGAGCTGAGTTTAGGACTGCTGTACTGCAGCTTTACCACTCCGCTCCACGGGGCTCTTTTTGAGGCTGGGCTATACCATGCTGAATTTCCTCCCTCTAAATATAATACTTGAGAATAAATATTGTTGGTTAGGAAGATCACTCTCAATGTTAATTTATTGTTTTAGATGATTTTCTATAAATATAGTTGTATAATATTATCATTTTATGAATCATATTGCTCATCAGATAAATTGCTGGGGTGTGCCTAGTGTGCACAGTTGAGTGTAATCTGATGCTTGTGCTGACCTTTGTTAGTAACAAGATGGATCCAGATCACTTTCAATGGAGGAGGTGGTGATTTTTGCTGATTTCCCCCTCTCATTACAGACACTTCTCAGTTCACCCCTTCTCCTGAGTCTGGAAAGTCTCCTGCATGGAAAACAATGTTGGGGAGCTCAGGAGGGAGGAGGCAGGAAAATTGTGTCTCTGGGACAGAACCCAGAGAGAACTCCAGTTTTCTGGGTTCTGAGGATGCCAGCCACAGTTGGTGGCAAAACGTCAGGTCTCACAATGCCAAGACCACAGTCACAAAGCCCGGAAAATCTACAGCAACCAATGGACTCTGGCCGTGAAAGCCTTCGATAACATAATGTAGGAAGTGCTTTACAGTCTCTGTGTGTCCTCCCAGTAGTAAAATGCTATGTTCCCATTTTACGGATAAAGAGCATTGTTATCTCAGACAATTCTATTTGTCCTTGGCTAAAGAGTGATTTGGGAGTGTTCATCCTATGTCTAGCAGGTTACTTAAGCACTCAAGTAATTATTGCTGTAATCTCAAAATTATGTTTTAAATAAAATAATAGTGGTAGAAAGTGTCATAAAGTCACAGCTGATTTATGAAAACCCTGTAGGGTTTTCAAGGCAAGAGATGTTCAGAGGTGGTTTGCCATTGCCTGCCTCCACGTCAAGACCCTGGTATTCACTGGAAACTGGTCAGGGCTGACCCCTAAATAGCTTCTGAGATCTGATGAGATTGGGCTATTCAGAGTAGGGTAAATAAAATAAGTCTGAGTTAAATGATTAATGTAACATTCTAAAGGGCTACCTTTGATTTTCTAATTATACTGCCAACATGGTTCAAGTTTTGTTTGATGGGATAATGTTTGTAAGTAAAGTGTAGAGGGGGCTTTTCTCTCCTTATATGTCTGATGATTGTGAAATGCATCTTCACATTCCTCAAGCTGATACATACATAAAGTTTTTGGGAAATTATCTGTAACCTATGGAAAGAAATGTCATATGAAAAGTATTTTTTTTAAACACAAGTGCTAATTTCTAATTTGAATCATTCAAATGAAAGAGGGCTTCTCCTGGATATTTTGCAAGTATAAGACTTGTTCTGTAACTGCTGCGGAACTGACCCCTTGCACCTTCTCAGAATTACCAAATGAAAATAAAGTTTTCCTTCAAATGTTGGTTGCTAAGGGCAACTAGGGCTGACTCCAAAAGCTGAATGCTCTACCTACTTAGAGCATAATGCTTACTTTGTGAGCTAAATAAAGAGCTAAATGACAGAGAAGAAATTGTTTAAATGTGAAATATCAAGGGAGCAAAACGTAAAATTATTAAGGGCACAGAAGTCTGAAAGGACTTGTATTACAGTGATTGCAGCTAGCTGTCCATTTTTTTTTTTTTTTTGGCCATACTATTCTAAAAGCTTCTCAGAGTACATTGGGTTGGATTAGACTGTGGACTGTAATATTTGGTGGTTCTATGTACTCCCGCACATTTTGTCTGAGTAAATGTGCTTAGAGCCCCTAGTTGAAGGTATTATTAACACTTAAAGGCATTCTGTGCTAGGGTTGCAAGCCCCCTGATCTGAGTGGGAATTCCTTTGCTTTTGTGGCTCCTCCCCACTGTCCTCAGATGCCCCCCAAAAAAGCATGATAACATCACGCTGCCAGTGTGCTAGTTTTGGGGCAAAACTCTATGGTAAAATCAGGCTCAAACCATAGAGTACTGCTCCAAAACTAGAGCGTCACCACAAGATATAATCAGTGAGATGATGTCACTTCAGAGTGATGCACGGAAGCTCAAAAAAAGGGTCATTGATCCCCCCACCAGCGGAAAGGTAGAACCTGGCAACCCTATTCTGTGCTTAAATGATCCAAAATACTAGTAGATGAGCTTTGGACTTCATCTACCCCGTGAAGTCAGTGCAAATGCCTGCACAACAGGGATCAGTACAATGAGAAGGGTAAAGATTTTACTACATCTCTATTGAGTCTTGTGGCAGGAAAGGGCTGCTAGGGTCAAGCATTCTGCAGCACAACTGACATAACAGAGGTAAACATAGTTGGGCTTTAAGTGAGGATTAAACATTTCTATGTGCAAAGCCACGCCATGTGGGAGGAAGGTCAGGGTTTGGCTGCTAGCTGGCAAGAAGGTAGAACCAGCCAAAACTCTTGCTAGAGGCATGTCTCAGGATGCTGGGATATATATACATCAGTCCGGTCTCCCTCTTTGTCCACAACAAAAATAGAGTTTGTGCTTTGATTATCGCAGTTTATGGTGTCAGCTTTCCTTATTCTGCATCCATGGACAAAGCATATTGTTCTGCGGCTGAGCCATAGGGTCTACAGCTGCATTGTGGTGAGTGTTTATCTCTGACTCAAAGTAAAGTAAAAAAGCACACAAAAAGTAAAATTGTTTATCTTATCATTGTTAATTAACTTAGAAAAGGGGGAGGGGACATACAGTTCATTCTGCGTCCACTTCCGGCTAATTAGGAAGGTGGAAGCAGAATTGTTCTAGATGCAGTCAGAGAGAAGCATCTCTACCTTGTCTTTTTAGAACTCAGACCTGGATAGCTCTAGACCGCACTTTTGTTAAGGGCTTTCTCGACCACAACCACTCTGTACACATCTGGGCTTAGGGGGACAGGGCTGCTAGATGGAATGATGTGACTTCCAGCCTGATAAACTGTAATTGTTTTGAAAATTACACACTGCCCACCTAGTACTTTAATGACCACTCAGTAATAGAGTATATATATCAAGTATGTGTGGTATCAGATGTGTTTTGTATATCTGTGTCCTGATATTTTAAAAAAACAAAACCATTCATTTCAACAAAAACAAATTTAGAACTAAAGGAGTAGTGGGATCTACAGATTATGTGGTTGTTATTAAACCAAGTGACTACTTGGGGATTCCGCTTTGTTCGGAGACAGCTTGACTAGTGCTGCTTCAGAGAAAGAGAAATGGGCCCTTTCTGCTTTTGCGTTTACTATGGTTCTCACCTCCCACTTCCATCGCTTTAAAAACCTGCTTCCATATTCACTTGCACACTCCCCTCACTCTCCCATTGGATTTTGAAATTCCTTCCACATCCTTTTCCCAGCATTCTGCTGTCACTCCTCTATATCTCCATAGTTTCCAAGAGTGGTTTCAGAGTAGTATTCCCCCCTCCCCCTCTTAATTTGCTTCCAAGCCTTTAGAAGCAGAAACATTTCCTTGATTTTCCCCCTCCCCTTCCCTGGCAGGCTAATTGGTCTGTTCTTATTGGTCAGTTTCACGCTATGCATGTCTTTTGAAATAGGAGATTAGGAAGGTAAATTAGCTTGGTTGGTTAAGATGCTGGGCTATTTTGTATTTGGGGGAAAAAAGGTTTCCTTTGAAATTGATTCTGACCACAAACATTTCAAACATGAGAATAATGCTGTGGAACCTAGTTTGTGACAGCATTAGCCTTTTTAAAAAAACTCTGGTCCATCGTCTTCCTCTTTTGTAATTTCTAAATAACAATTGGGGGGGGGGCTCAGGCTGCAAAGCACTGACATCTCCCCCTCCCCCTTCTCCAGCCAAGTGGTCAGCATTGACTCTCACTAAATTTTTAAAGCAGTGCCTGGCAGTGGGGTTTTTTTCCTCCAGCAAACTCCTTGACTACTGATAAAGGGGGGAGAGGGGGACACTAATAGCTACCACACAGTAAATTCAGCTGGAAGAATTTCCTATTTCAAAAGGCACACCCAGTGTGAAACTAACCAATCAGGAGAAACCAATTCCAGAACACTACCCAGGTTTTCTCATTGGTATATAGAATATATACACCACAATTCTTAATAGAAATTGGAGAGAGAGAGAGAAAGATGTAGAATGCAGGCACAGTTAAAATGTGCCAGCTCGACTTCAGTGAAAATCAAAAGTAAGCTGTGTATGCAGAATGGACCTAAGTGGGACACAGAAAGACCTGAGCCAAAATCAATCAGTGTTTTCCTTCTTACCCATGTAATAGGCATAGCCACAGATTTACAACTTAAAGGTGTAACTGTCAGTTGAAATGGAAACGTGATAGTGGTGCAGAAAAAGGGAGGGAACTTGCTACAGTGGAAAAGCTGCCCAGTAAAGTTTACTGTAGTAGGATTTACTGGTGACCGGAGGGGGAGGGGGTCACATCTACACTTATAAAGATATGATTTCAGTTTCTTCAGTAAGAACTCATATGATTATGAGTGTGTTATTTGAACTAGTTCAAAACCTCTTACTATTGACTGGTTGATTCAAGGGTGGCCAAAATTGCTTAATGTAAGAGCCACATAGAATAAACATCAGAAGTTTGAGAGCTGCAAGACATGAACAAATATTACACATATCTCTTTATTAAAACTCTTAATATTTTCTTTGCACCGGAAGATATGTATGCTATTGTGTATGTGACTGCAGGTTTTAAGTAGTTCCTGCCTGGCTCATTGGAGCCTCTAGGACTGAGCTTGGGGACTGAGAACAGTGGGAAGCAGGATCCCAATCCCTGGTTTCCTGGACCAATCACCAGCCCCTGCTGATTCAAAAATCCAATGGTGTCTAAATGTGGGAACTTTATAGTGTTTATATTTGGACCTGTTGACCCAGTTCAGTAGTCTTAGCTTAACCATTGCAATGCTGTTATCACAATAAAGAGCTGTTGATCACTGCTACCTTGCCTCTCCATGCATTGAACTCACTATTTAACATATGCACTTTACAACCCTACCATGCTAGAAGGAGACTTTTTAAAAACAATAGCTGGGATTAACAATCCCCATAAGATCTACAGAGGGAAGGGTTTGGGAATTATTTTTTGGCACCCATGAGAGATGGAAACACACATGTACCATATAAATCACTGACCACAGTTTGTATCATTATGCATCTGTCTTTACTTTGACACCAAGGTTAGTAAATACAGCTCCTACAAGAGCTATGAAACTAAGGGGACCCTTCACCACTCCCTTCTTCAAGTGGCACCCTTGGTTCTTGTGCTCTCTTTCTCTGCTCTAGGTCTCTGGGTGTTCTCTGTGGAGGATGAGAAGAGCTTACAAGCCTTCCTGTTTCACCCTTCTTCCCCACTTCATACACATTGGAAATAGTCACCTACTTATGGGTCAGTGCTCTGAGGCCGACTGAGGTCTTGATGCTAAGCACACTTACTTGAGAGTAAGCCTGCATTATGTTCCTCCTTAGCCTCTAGGAGCCGCACAATATGTGTGAAAGAGCCACATGTGGTTCCTGAGCCACAGTTTGGCCACCCTTGGGCTGATGGTTGCCACAACTTTCCTCCTCTGTACCCTGATACATGGTGCAATGCTAAGCACATTGATTACAGTGGATTTAGAAGAGTATAACTGTTTAGGATTGCATGGCAAGAATACTTTTTTCCCACAAAAATAATCTTTGAAACAAAAATATGTAATTTTTTTAACCTGCTTTTTCCATGTGGCTGGAAGACGGTGTTATTTTATAAAACAACATTTCAGGTTACTCACTTGGACTGTGTAATAAAGGAAGAGATCATTTATAAATAGCTAGAAACACAAGTAAAATTTCAAAATGTAACATCAAGCATGTCTGCCATTACTATTAGCAAGGTAACAACTTTTAGAGGGAGCCATCTGCTATGTGTCAATAAGCCAACAAAATAATAAGTGACAGCCGGATGATAAGAGAGCTTGCATTTGTGGCCCTGCATGTAAAGTAATATGAAACTGCATTATTTAAGGTAAGCTGGAATTATTTTTTTAAAAGACCATTGAGACAGTTTTGATGATGTGGAGTAGTAGTGGTTGCTGTTGATTCCTGTTAAATATATCTAGCCATCTCCAGTAGGTTTTTCTTTTTTAAAATATATGTATGTGGTTCTAACAGGGATTCTTAAAACTGATTAAACAATACCAGCATATTCCTAGATTCTCAAGAAACTTCATCTTTAGGATCCTCTCTGAGGAGGCTGGGGATGCTTCTTATTGCTTAAAAGTTACAATTTTCTTAGAATAATCAGTTGTTTTTTAAATACCTTTTCTGCTGTAATAGAGTGAGTCCAGAGAGCCACTTTGGCTAGTCATGTATTATGCTTGTATTTCTGTTTCCAGTTCATATCACCTGACCTGAGTGATGAGATGTGTATGCCTGGTAACATGACTCTATGTGGCACATCAAATCTAGCTGTATATATATATATAAAAGACCACAACATTGAGTTTGCTCTAAAAACACACATAAAATGTCTCTCCAATTGAGCTAATGGGGATTAGTTAATTCACTATTGGTTTGAAATATATCTTTTCAATTTTCTTCATAGGTCCTGCCCTCTTCAGTCCTACTATGAATATCCACATAAATGGTTTGAAGTAAATGGCTTAAGCATATATCCCATGGTCTGTGCTGGTAATATCACACCAACTCTGGAAATCCACTGAAGCCTGGAGCCAGAAGACAAAGGTCCAGGTGAGTACTGTTTTTAGTATATTGTGGTGTTTCTCAAAGTGCTTGACGTAATTTTAACCCAGAGGGGGGAAAAAACTTTGCAAAATGACACAATATACTAAAAAGCTCTACAAATAACAACCTTTCCACTGCCCCCAACCCCACATTTCTTAAATTCTTCTGACTCTCTATAGGCTGACCAAATGCTCCAGTG
Source organism: Heteronotia binoei (assembly GCF_032191835.1). NCBI lineage: Eukaryota > Metazoa > Chordata > Lepidosauria > Squamata > Gekkonidae > Heteronotia > Heteronotia binoei. The sequence continues at coordinate 73,157,048 of NC_083223.1, forward strand.
GACTTCCGTAGTTGTTGTGAAATCATCAGTATGGCGTAAGTAGTAGTAGTATTATCTATTCAACTTAATGGATCACCCCATCCCGGCAGGTGATGGGCTCTGGGCGATGTACATCAGTAATATAGTGGATATATTCTTCTGCAATTCAATTTCTGTTTTTCACCCCTTTTCATGTGCTTCAGCCTGTCTGACCACCTTGGTTTTGGTGCTTTAAAAAAAAAAGTGTGTGCTGATCAAAGGCTTTAAAATGACTTTTAAGAAGATAAAGATCAAAGTTTGGAACTGCTCTTCTGGAACATTTCTGGATGGAAATTTCAATGCTCCTCCGAGTCTTCCCCAGAAATTAAAGAACTATTTTGGTACAGGTTTCTTCAGGAGACCTGGGCCCTAAACAAAATCTTGTTCTGTGGGTTTCAGGCTTATTCACTTGGTGTTATTCAATCTGGTGGTAAGGAAAGACCTCAGAGGGTCTTCTTTGTCTGATATCATTTTCATTATGTTTTAAAAGCTTCCTACTTCCTAATTTCCCCCCTTTGAAAATTAGCAGCTCTTTTTGAGATAGGCTCCTTAACATCGGTCTTAATGATTGTTTATTTGCCTCCACAGTGAGTGAAAACGTCAACTGTTACTCTTTGTGATCAGTAACTACATACATCATTTGACTAAATTTATTTGATAAATTTATTTATTTACCTATTATTATGACTTCTAGGGCTCATGCATGCAGGGCTCAGGGCAGCTTACATCAAAATAAGAAACTACAAAAGTCTGGATCAATTATATCAAATAATATTAAAATACAACCACAATACAAAATTCTGACTTAAAATAATTCAGATGGTGAATAAGTTAGATGTCACCATGCCTCAGTTTCTGAAGGCAGGTAAGGGTGGGCTGGGGAACCTGAGAACACCAGATTATTGTCCCAACACTGTCCTCAGCCAAAGGCCTGGCAGAACATCTATGCGTTGCAAGCAGAAGGCATGCATATTCTCTGGCAGAGAGTTCCACTAGGCAGGGGCCAGGAACAAAAAGGCCCTGCCCTGTTGAGGACAGCTGGATCTCTCTTGGGCTGGGGACCACCAGAAGATTTTTTGTACCCAATCATAACACTCTATCTAGGGCATATTGAGAGAGGTGGTCCTGAAGGTATGTGGGTCCCTGATAGGGTTGCCAAGTCCAATTCAAGAAATATCTGGGGACTTTGGGGGTGGAGCCAGGAGACATTCAGGGCGGAGCCAGGAGCAAGGATGTAATAAGTATAATTGAACTCCAATGGAGTTTTGGCCATCACATTTAAAAGGACAGCACACCTTTTTAAATGCCTTCCTTCCATAGGAAATAATGAAGGATAGGGGCAAGTTTTAAAACTTGGGGGCATTTTGGGGAGAGGCACTAGATGCTATACTGAAAATTTGGTGCCTCTATCTCAAAAAACAGCCCCCCCCCGAGCCCTCGATACCCGCAGATCAATTCCCCATTATTCCCTATGGGAATCGTTCTCCATAGGGAATAATTGCCCAGTAGACATTTCCCTCCTCCCTACCCCCCCCTGCCGCTTTCTGATGACCCTAAAGAGCTTTCTGATGGCCTCCAAACCTGGGGATTGGCAGCCCTCTCTCACACAAACACACACTTACTGGGTCTGGTTCCTCCACAAGGACATCTGAAAAGAACAGGGGCTACGCTGCTCTCTCTCTCTCTCTCACACACACACACACAAACTTAGTTGCTCTGAAACGAAAGCAAAACAAACTGAGGGACTGTGCTTCTGACCCTTTCCATGAAGTACTTTCTGCTCAACTTTAAAGGCACACAGACACACACACATTTTGAAATGGAACTGTTTGCAGGTTTCTAAACCTACCCAAGATCTAGAGGTGCATGGTGGCTAGGGGGGCAGGCTTCCTGTAAAACCGGGAGATCCCTCGCTGGGACCTGGGGATTGGGAAACCTAGTCCCTGACCATGAATGGGTTTATAGGTTCATACCAGCACCTTGAATTTGATCTGGTGCTCCATCAGTAACCAGTGCAGCTTGTGTAGTGCAGGTTGTATATGTGCCATCCTAAGGGTCCCTGTCATTCTGTACCAGTTGGAGCTTCCAGGTCAATCCCAAGGTTGTTAGGCATCTTATATTTTTGTATGTGATTTTAATGCACATATTGGCACTGCTCTAGAAGTCTTTCATTTTGTATCTCCAGGAATATTAATGGACAGAACAAGTTGTTTTAACACTAAGGATAACAATCTCAATTTATTTAGTAAACTAATAGCAACATATATAGACAGCAGAAAATTGATTATTTAAATGGTCTTAATGAGACAGTAGACCACAGCGAGTTTATCTGTTTGAACAATTTTGGGGCAATGTCTTATCTCTGCTGATTTGATAGATCTGGTAAAACTATCTTGAACTGGGAAAAACTATTGCTAGTGATCATATGCCCTTACTTCTATTAATAAATTTTCCTAATGATTTGGCGCCCAAAATAGTCATCTGATACCCATTTGTCAAGACCATAACAAACTGAGAGCAGAAAAATGGAGTTCTGAAAACTATACTCTGCGTAGAACCTTGAAGTATTCAGATAAATCTCATGTTTTTAAAAGAGAAATTACTCTGGGATCTTATAATAAGCACATGATAGCTGCTGTAAGCTACAGCAAATTTACTCCCACTTGTTGCCTGCATACGCTAAACTTTCAAGATAAGGCCCTGAAACCTACAAAAGTAGCTGTTTTAATCTTGAATGTGAGCACTTTTGGAATACAGGTGTACTCACTCTTCAATTACACTACAAGCTTTTTTGGAAAAAAAGCTTATAAACAAGCTATAGAAGAAGTAGCTTGCCTCACTAATTGGCAAAAGCTATGTGCTGAACTCTGAAGGGAGTTCTGGCCATCACATCTAAAGGGACCGTTCTCCTTTTAAATGGCTGCCCTTCACTGGAAATAATGGAGAATGGGGCACCTTCTTTTGGGGCTCATAGAATTGGGCCCTCTGGTCCAATCTTTTTGAAACTTGGTTTTTTTTCCCCTGATTCTACAAATTTTGGGAACTTTCCAGGTTTGCAGAAGAATATGAAAATAAAAAAAAACTGAAGGGGATTTAAATCTGTGTACATTAGAGCAGCTGGGATTCTGGCTCAGAGTCAGGCACCAATGTCAGTGATGAAATAAAACAAATGAACAAAGTAACCAGCTGTATCTTGAGCTATATCTTGAACCGGTCCTAGATTTAATGAGCTCTTTCATCCAGGACCACAAGGCACTCACCGTAAGACATGAGCCCTTTGATTTGTGCTTAAGGGCTCATGCCTCTGGAAACAGCCAAGCTTTATACCTGGATACAGAAAGGAAAAACGAAATCTCAATTTAGATGTTATATCTGGTAATAGTGTCTTCTCCCAATCTTCCCTCCATGCTGCAAGATCTGTTGTTACTATGGCATATTTCATAAATTCACATTACACCTCCAAACCAGTGTAAGTGCTGAGAAATTTTCAATGCATACACAAAGGAAACTTAGCATGCCCCGCTTTTGAGTTTATTAATACAAGGGAAAGTATTTCTGCTAGCTATCTAACAAAATTTGAATAGCCATAAAAACTTTTAATCCCATCCTTTCATCCAAGCAACTGAGATCAATATACATAGTTCTCCCCTTTTGTTGTTATAGCAACCCTATGAGAGAGGTCAGAATGAAAACTTCATAAGTGGCCTGAGTTCACTGTGAGCTTCATGGCTTTACATGGGGATGTTTACTGGATCCAGCCCTATGACATTCAAAATAAAGCATCTGGAACTTGAATATTGACAGTCAGCCTAGTTACATTTGATTTGCCCTTTCTTGGTATCAAATGCTAACACATATCTAGACATAGGAGTTGCTTTTCAAGTCTGAAGAGTGCTTGAAGAATGAGGCTATGAAATAGAGATGGTTTGAGAAGTGGACTATTAAATAAAGAAGTTATAAGAAAAAGTTGATTGACTCTCTCTCATTTGCTAACTTGTTGTTTGCATTATGTCATTGACCAAATGTGTGCTGATGACAGACCAAATGCAGCTTGTCAGGTAATTTAATAAGAGCAGAATGTTCTGTGAGAGTCTGAAATCTCAGTTTTCATATGATATATAGTACAAATGATATGATATATAGTATACTATATACTTTCATAGTATATAGTACAAATACAAAAACACGGATGATTAAAAAAAACTATTCTGAATTTTCCATGACATGAGTCCTGTGAATTTTAGAATAATTTGTCTATCTGATTTACAAATCACATTCATTGCATATGCATTGATTTGCAGCATAAAATATGGCAAAACCATAAAGGTACTTAAAAAACATAGCAATAAACCACTAAAACCTTAGCAAGTCCCTAATTAAAGATTATATTTAATGTCAAATAATTAATCTAAAGTTAATTAATTTGGTTATTTACCTAATATTAGTTTAGGATGAATTCAGATGATCACCACCACCACCCCATGTGGCACTATGCCCCATTAAACAGTATTTATGCAGTACTGTTCACTTGCAAATGGAGGCCTGATATAGCCAAACTTAACTGTTTTTAAATCCTGTTAACACTCTTCCATTAAAAATAAATAAATTAGACTTAAAAGTGTATTTGTTTGGCTGGATAGTGCCCTGGGTCATTTTAACTGGGCCAAAACATTACTGGGATTTATAAATATAAACACAGATGTATTTTAATAAGTACTCATAATAAAGTTCCTTTCACATATTACTTAGAAGAGTGCAGTACTGTCCCTGTCTCTTCTAATTATTTTCTAATAAAAGTTATACTAAAATATTAAAGAGACTAGCAATCTTTCATAGAATTGTCATGATTAGAAAAAAAAAGACAGGCCTGGAGTATGCATTTAATTGTTTTAGCAATTCTAATTAAGCTCATTAAAATGAAGGGAAACTAACCACTTTAGTAGATCCTTTAGTAAAATAAATGCAGAGGCATTCTCCCTCTCCCCAGGTTTTCCCTTGATTCTATTCTTAGATAAGTTACTCCTTTGAGAACTTGGAATTGGAATTGCCACTGATTGAAAATGCCTTCATTTATTGAGATGCTTATTAACTGTGAATTGTCCTAGTTTATCAAATATCCTTAAGATGCATCACATTTGTGAAATCTGTTGCAGAAGCAGAAAGACCGTTATGGAATTATATAGTGTCAAAATTCATTCATGTTTTGTAGATTTTTCACTACTTCTCTTTTCTCCTCAACTTTTATGTATATTATTTACTACCATTTCTTCCAAAGCTGCTTCTGTCCCTCTCCCCCAATTTACCCTGACATAAAATACTTAGAAATCCCATTTTCCAGATGATCTGGAAAATTGAAATGCAGAAACATGATGAATACAGGAACATGACAGCAGAAAAGTTCTACCCCCTCTGACTCAAGCTTATTTATTTATTACATAAGTAACCCTCCATGTAAGCTTCCACATCACTTTTATATGGCTAAATTAAAGCCATTAATCAAAACATAAAAGCAAGAAAACAATAACACCACAGTAAAACAGCATAACCCTTCATTAAAACAGCAAGAAAACAAGAAAAGTAGAATTTGTCAGCCATTAAATGTTAGCAAGAATATAATCGTGTTTATCTGGTGCTTAAAGTTTTTGACACAGGCACCAGCAGGATATAGCATGTGAAACTATTCTACAGCTAGGCCACAACCAAACTAGAAGGCTATCATATTCACCACCTGCCTAACCTCAAAAATAAGGTAACACCCAGAGCAGGTCTTCTGATCCAGGTTCAGGAATATCACGTTTATATGGGAGCAGGCAGTCCTTCAGATATGTTGGTCCTGAAGTCTATGGGATTTTATTGTTTAAAAGGCAGCACCTTGATTCCACCCCAAAACAAACTGGAAGCTAGTGAAAAGTTTGTAGCACTGGTGACGTATGTACTGACTTGCCCTCTTGGACAGTCAAATATTGGAAGCCTCCAGTTTCATCCTCCCTCCTTTATTTTCTGTTCTCTTCTGGTCAAGATCCTCCCCATAAGTGGAACATGGATTATATGCCAACCACTCAGCTATCTGCAGGATAGATGTGTGATGCCATCCCATAGTAGATCAAATTGAACAACACTGGAGTTAAATTGTACTGTATTTTATTATGTATAGTTGTATATTCATTTTTATGTATTTTATTTTTATGTTCTGATGTATATGCATGTTGTATGCCACCCTGTGTCCTACTTGTGGGAAATGGAGCAAGATAGAAATTAAATATACAATTAAATATATTATTAGTATTTAAGGTTGATGATGAAGAAATTGAAATTCTCCAAGATTTTCTATTCCTTGGCTCTATCATCAACTAAAAGGGAGATTACAACCAAGAAATTAGAAGGCAATTGAGACTGAGAAGGGCAGCCATGAAGGAGCTATAAAAGATATTTAAGTGTAAAGATGTGTCCGTGGTACCAAGATGAAGAAAATTAATTCCAGTTTCTCCATCACTATGTATAGGTGTGAAAACTGGACATTGAATAGGGTTGCCTGGTCCAACTCAGGAAATATCTGGGGACTTTGGGAGTGGAGCTGGGAGACTTTGGAGGTGGAGTCAGGAGACTTTCCCATTCCCTAAAAATAAAAATACAGCAGAGCAGTTCCCCTGACTATAGTCTTCATTTTCTCCTCCTTTTTTATGTATTGAAATGGTTCTACAGCAGCTGCACATCCACTAAAATGAGAGTGAACTCACACACGCATACACAAACACACACTCACAAAGCAGCCAAAATAAATAGTTTGCATGCTGCACTTTTGTGATCTCTCTGGAGCAATGGTATAGATACCTTACTCACCAGAATTTCTGAATATAATAATCCGCTGTATTTCGACCAATTTACAGAGAGAGAGGTCTAGGGGGTGGAGTTTTCCTCTATCCCATACTCAGGTTCTAGTTCTTTACTATCCCCTTTACTATGCAAACAGTTTCTGAAAGGAATGCAAAATGAACAGAGAGATTGGGCTCTCTGGCTTCCTCTCTCTCTATCTCACACACACACACAGGTCTTCCTGCTTTCCCTACCAACACAGCTTCAATCTTGCTAAGATTTAAAGGCACACACAGACCTTCCAAAACAGAAGCAGTTGCAAGTTTCTGAATCTGCCTGAGATCTAAAAGCTGTTGGGGCAGGGCTTCCTTTGCTGGCCAGCTGGCTGGTGGCAAGGAGGAGCCTGCAAAATCGGGGGACCTCCTGTCATGACCTGAGGACTGGCAAGCCTAATGGTGAAGAAAGCTGTTAGGAAGAAAATTGATTTATTCAAAACTATGAATAAGGCCCATTGTGGAGAAAAATGCAGTGTGCTCTAGAAAGGCTCTGAGTGAGTACCCCCTCCTTGCTGTTTTCCTACCCACCAAGTGAAGGCATTCACTCCTCCCCCCTCAAGGGGAGCTGATCTCTGCCATCTGGACAGCAGTTGTAATTTTGAGTGATCTCCAGCTCTCACCTGGAGACTGGCAACAGTGGTTCCCCGGGAGGAGATGGTTGGTTTGGAGGGTGCAGTGTATGGCATTGTACCTACCTGAGGTCCCAACCCTCCTCAAACCCCACCCTCACCAGGCCCCACACCTTAAATCTCCAGGAATTCCCAAGCCTGGAGTTGGAAACCCTATCTCCTTCCCTTTATCTCCTTCCTCTGACTTCAGCTTTTCGTTACATCCCTTCTCTCTGCAGCCTCTACATAGGAAAAGAACAGTCCTTCTCCACAGTGGGGTGGGGGGAGAAACCAAAGCAGTTTATATCATTCTTCTCTCCCCCCTTTCACCTGCACCACAATCCTGCAAGGTAGTTTGGGCTGAAAGTCTGTGACTGGTTCAAAATCACCCAGTCAGCTTTCACGGCAGAGCCTGCTCTGAAGCCCTAACTCCTATGCCCTCCTCAATCTGTACCATAGAATCTACTGGAATTTCTCACAAACCTGGAACTGACAACTGTAGTCAGAAGTGACCCCAATGAGTTCTGCCTCAGAGGCCTTTAGCGATACCTTTCAGACCAACAGTCTGTCTCTGAGAATGTTGTCTGTCTTAAGCAGAGGACTTCAATCTCGCTCTGTCTCTCGCTTTTCCTCCCTCTCTCTCTCTATATATCTGGCCTGGTGCTACAGGATGCCATCCCCCCCCCCTCCCCGTCTGTCTGTTTCCCTTCCAGGGGAGGATAGGGAGGAGTCCTCAGTCAACCAAGAGAAAGCCTTCCCTCCTCCTCCCTCCCTCAGTCAGTCATGAGAAGGCTTTCTCTATGGCTCTTTCCCTCCTCCTCCTCTGTCTCTCAGCCAGTCAAGGGAAAGCTTTCTTTATCTCCTCTGCAAAGCAGTGTGACAGTCAACTCAGCTAATGGGAGAGTACAGAGAGCTAGAAACTGCCAGAACCAAGACTGGTTGCCTTTTACTGATAGAAAGCTTGGCTAGCTAGCAATAGCCACTCAGGTGGGAGAGAGAAGCAGAGTCAACCAATGAGTTCTCCCCCACCACCTTTTACTGAGAGAACCAAGCTTGGTTGCTTTTTACTGAGAGAAGCAAGGTTAGTTGTGTAGCAGCAGCCATTGCCTAGCAGTTTCTCCAAAGGGCCAATCCTCGTCTGTCCTGGGGCCAGCAGTGGGTGGGGGAGAGCAGAGTCAGCCAACATGACACAAGAGCAGTTGATTGAGAGTTTGGCGGACCGAAGGTTGATGCACAGTCCCAAGCAATCAGGGTGCTCCATTTTGCCAAGACGAAGGGGCTTTTATTATATGAAGGATGGGGTGGTGGGTGACAGGTTTACAGATCGTATGGACCCCCCAAAAGACAAATAAGTGGGTTCTAGATCAAATCAAGCTTGAACTCTTCCCAGAAGCCAAAATGACTAAACTAAGACTATTGTACTTTGGCCACATTATGAGAAGTGGAAAAACAATTATTGTAGGAAAAATTTAATGTAGCAGGAAAAGAGGAAGACCCAACATGAAATGGATTGAGTCAATAAAGGAAGCCATGGCCCTCATATTGCAAGACCTGAGCAAGGCTGTTAACAATAGAGTGTTTTGATGGTCATTAATTCATAGAATCACCATAAGTTGGAAGCAACTTGACAGCAATTAATACACATGTACTGTCTGGCCACTTTCAGTCAGTAAACCAGGTACCATGTTATGGACCAATGAAATTTCAGAGTGGTCTTCAAGGACAGTGTCATGTACAGTGCAATACAGAACTCAAGGTATGTTGCCATGGCTTAAATACCTGTTGCTGTGATGCTTCTATCAAGAAGTTGTTCAAATACCCTTGCCACGATTATTCAGTTGGGGCCCACCCTCACACATGTATCACCGTTGTGTGCATCAGAGGAAAGACGTTGGAGCCTCCTAATGATTTAAGAATAACTATAGTGTTTGCCTTTTGTGTGGTTGCTGTATGAGTGTTTATTCTAGTATATATAGGGTTTATTCTTTATACTAATAAAACCGTAGTGGTATTGACCAAATGGAGCTCTCCCATTGGTTGATATCTGTGCTTCATAAACCACTGGCCTATCATGTATCAGTCATCACCTATGGGTTCCCATTGGCTGACTCCCTCCCCTGTCCTCTGCCTACTGCAGGCCCAGAACACTGAACAGACAGCAAAAACAGTCTTACCTCAGAGACAGACACATCTTAAACGCTTCTCTGTGTCCTCTCCCTCAACCAGCCTCAGAAAGAGCTGCTGCTCTACTGCGGCTTCACGAAATGCTTCCTCAGAGGACATGGCAGTCGCCTCTTTACTTTCCCTCCTCCTCTCAGCCTTGCCTCAGAACAGACAAGGATTGGGCCACTGGGGAAGCTGCTAGCCAGAGGCTGTTGCTAGGCAGTTATGGGAGAGCTCTCAGCTGAATAGAATACCATAGAGTCTACCCTCCCAAACGGTTATTTTCTCTGGAGAAAGATCTGTAGTCTGGCGTTCAGTTGTGATCCCAGGAGATCTTCAGGCTCCACCTGTAGGCTGGCTACCCTAAGCCTGGCAGCACCCACTGAGTGACTTGATGCCACCTGACTGGCATGACTTAACTAGTCCTGGCAGCTTGCTTCTGTTCAGCAGCAGTCCCCCTATGACAGCCAGTGTGACTTAGCCAGCTCCAGGTTGGGAAAATTCTGGAGATTTGAGAGGTGGAGCGTGGAGATGGTGGGTTTGAGGATGGGTGAGACCTCAGGCAGATATAATGCCATACACTCCACCATCCAAATCAGCCATTTCCTCCTGGTGAACCACTTTTGCCCATCTCCAGGTGAGGACTGGAGATCACTCAGAATTACAACTGCTGTCCAGATGGCAGAGATCAACTCCCCTTGAGGTATGGGGTGTGGGGAATGAATGCCTTCACTTGAGTGGATGGGAAGACAGCAAGGGTGGGCATTCACCTAGAGCCTCTTTCTAGAGTCCGTTATATTTTTCTTCACAATGGGCCTCAATCCTAGTTCTTAAATATTTCCCATTGTGTTTCTGGCTTTCTCTGGAACTGACTTATCAGTGAATCCTTCTATCAAGCTAAATGCAAGGTCCTTCATTATGTCACTTGAGTAAGCCACATTTTCTCCAGCTCTATACAAAACATGTCCTTAAATCTGACATACTGAGATAATAAGAGTTTTCTAAAGATACCTTTGTGCATTTTTACTCAGCAAGAGATATGTGCACGTGGAAGCAGGCTTTAGTGAGCAAAAGCAGATTCTCTCTCTCTGTTTGTGTATATTTATGTGTGTGTGTGTGTGTATTCATGCAGTTATAGTTCCCTTGCCGCTGGATCTTTACATCTTGTACTCAAGCTATGCATATGATTTCTAACATAGAATTAGCAATTTTTATGCATTATACTACACAGATGATCAGTGCATAATGCAAAATTTTTATGCATTTTGCTAAACAGATGATCATTGCATAATGCAAAATTGTATACATTTTGCTAAACAAATGATCAATGCTTTCAACTTTATTAAAGGGTTAGAAAGACTCAGTACCCGCCCTTTTTGGTCTCCATCTCCATCAGGAAGAAAGGGGAGGAGCTTGTGTTCAGCCCCCCCCCCCCCACTATGACAGTGCTGTTGAACGGTTGAGCAATGAGGCGTGCATGCTTAAGCCTCTCCAGTGCATATGTATTGCTGCATATACATAGTAAATTTCCATAGATGTGTTGCAGACATACCTGTTGTCTCTAGCTACAGAGTCTAATTTTTGTAAATCAACAAATTTTAATTAGTAACCATTTTTTGGTTAAAACAATTTTATTTAGTAACATATGGTAACGAATTATATTTCTTGCATCATTAATAACTTCTTTTATCTATCCCATATATTACTTTCTACCCACCATTCCCCCCGTTTCTTGACCCCCGCCGGTGTTATTTACTTAAAATACTAATATTTAAAGGTACCCTTAACTAATAAAAACAAAAATTAATATTCTCCTTTTTTCTAAGACTTAATCATTATCAAAAATTGTCCAATGTCCTTTTATTTTCCACTCTTTTTCTACATATCTTCTGAACTTTTTCCACTCCATCTTAAAAAGTTCTAAATCATAGTCTTTTAAAATTCTTGTTAATTTGTCTATTTCACTCCACATCATAACTTTTACAATACAATCCCATTTCTCTGGTATTTTTTCTTGCTTCCACAACTGCGCATATAATGTCCTAGCAGCTGAAAGCAAGTACCAAACTATAGTTCTATCTTCTTTTGGAAATTTTTCAATTTGTAATCCCAACAGAAAAGTCTCTGCAACTTTCTTAAATTCATATCCCAAGATCTTAGAATTTTCTTGTTGAATCATCTGTTAATATGTTTTTTGCTCTTTCACAAGTCCACCACATACGGTACAAAGAACCTTCATGTTTTTTACATTTCAATATCTATATGGCATCTTGGTGTTCATCTTTGCCAATTTTTTAGGAGTCATATACCATCTATACATCATTTTAAAGCAGTTCTCTTTAATACTATGACACGTCGAAAGCTTCATAGAATTCTTCCATGAGTATTCCCAAGTTTTCATCTGTATTTCTTTATTTACATTAATTGCCCATTTAATCATTTGAGATTTTACTACTTCATCCTCCGTAGACCATTTTAAAAGTAATTTATATATTTTTGAAATTAATTTTTCATTGTCTCCAAGCAGAACTTTTTTCATTTCTGTTTGTTCTTTTCTTATTTCTTCAGTTTTGATATCATTATCCACCAAACTATTTATTTGTTGCATTTGAAACCAATCATATTTATTATTTAGCTCTTCAGCAGTTTTCAATTCTATTTTGCCACTTTGTATTTTTAATAATTGATTATATGACAACCACTTTTCTTCACCTATCTCAGCTGTTATTTTTATTACTTCAGCTGACACTATCCATAGCGGTCTTCTCTCATCTCCATATTTTTTATATTTCATCCATATATTTAACAAATTATTTCTTATATAATGGTGAGAGAAAAAACCGTCCATCTTCTTTTTTCCATAATAGAAATACGCGTGCCAGCCAAATTTATTTCCGTGACCTTCCAGTGCTAAGAGTTTTTTATTTAACAGCATTATCCATTATTTTATCCACACTAAACAAACTGCTTTCTGATATAAATTTAAATTCGGTAGTTAAAATCCACGTCTCTCTTTTGCATCTGTCAAAATTTTCATTTTGATCCTTGGTTTCTTCCAAGCCCACACAAATTCTGAAATTTTTCTTCGCCATTTATCAAATTGTTTACTATCTTTCACAACAGGAATAGTTTGAAACAAATACATTATTCTTGGTAGAATATTCATTTTAATTGCAGCTATTCTACCCAGTAATGACAAATTAAATTTATTCAATTTTAACATATCTTCATCCATTTTACGCCATAGCTTCTCATAGTTATTTTTGAACAAATCAATATTCTTCATTGTTATCTCCACACCCAAATATTTTACCTTGGAGGTAACTTCACAGCCTGTCAGTCTCTGCAAGGCCTGTTGCTTGTTTGTTTGCAAATTTTTCCATTAAAAATTTGATTTTTCTTTGTTAATACAAAGTCCTGCTAACTCCCCATATTCTTGTATTTTATCTAACAACAAAGGTGTAATTTGTATGGGATTTTCATTTATAAACATTGTATCATCTGCAAGTGCTCTGTATTTGTAAGTAAATCCTTTTATTTTTAATCCTTCAATTTCTTTATCTTCTTGAATCTGCATCAATAATATTTCAAGAGTCATTATAAACAACAATGGGGAAAGCGGACAGCCTTGTCTTGTACCTTTGCTAATTATCATATCTTCTGTAAGATCTGCATTTATACATAGCCTTGCATTTTGTTCAGAATATATTACTTTTATCATTCTTATAAAGCTTTCTCCCAGCTCCATTTTTTCCATTACTGCAAACATAAAGTCCCAGTTTAAATTGTCAAATGCTTTCTCTGCATCTGCAAAGAATAATGCTACTTCTTTTTCTGGATGTCTTTCATAATATTCTACAATATTTACAACAGTTCTAATATTGTCTCTTATTTGCCTTTTGGGAAGAAACCCCGCTTGATCTTCCTTTATAAAATTTATCAAATGTTGTTTAAGCCGTTCTGCCAAGATTCTTGTATATATTTTATAGTCATTATTTTATAGCAAAATTGGTCTGTAAGTTTTTACATTCATGACATCTCTATCTTCCTTTGGAATCAACGAAATAACAGCTTCCTTCCATGTGTTTGGTATTTTCTCTTTTATTCTTATCATGTTCATCAACTTCTGCAATTTCGCTATTAACGCCTCTTTAAAGGTTTTTAAGTATTTAGCTGTATATCCATCTGGCCCAGGTGCCTTTCCATTTTTCATTGCGTTAATTGCTGCTTCAATTTCTATTTTTTCTTTTTGTGTGACCAAACTTTTATTTTGCAATATATTGAAGTACATTCACCTATTCATATTCAAATATACTTCTCCAATACATTACATATTTCCTCCCCCCCCCCACTCTTATTCATGACCTCCGCCGGTACTTAAAACAGATTAAAAGCATATTAGAGGTAAATTCACACTTATAGAATCTTGATGAAGAAATAAGAAAGAAGAAAGAAATATATATATATATATATATATATATATATATATATATATATATATATATATATATATATATATATATATATATATATATATATATATATATGTCATTCACTAACCTTTTCACTAATAATCACTTAGCACTTATTAAACACATCGCACATAATTATTAATTCAATTCCAGGGCTTCCTCTATCTTAGTCTTATCTTAACTCTCATATATATATATTTACTAAGTAGCTATGTTCTACTAATACTTTTATCACAATAGCACAGTACCTCTTTATCATTAAAAGTTCACTTAATGTTGTCATGCACTACTAAATATCTTTTCGCCATTATAAAATTTTTACACAAAGAGTTATCTTTCCCTAACCTTTTCTCTATAATTCCCTTAGTGCTTATTAAACACAAAACCCAAAGTTATACAACCAACTCCGGAATTCCAACTGTCTTGATTTTATCTTAACTCATATATACATAATTACCATGTAGCTATATTCTATTAATTCAATAATCACAATTCTTCTTTATCATTTAAAGTTCAGTTAATGTTATCATAAACCACTAAGTGGCTCTTCACCCTCCATTGTATTTCCACGTAACTTTGGAATTTACTCCAATCTTCTTTAAACTTCTCCAAATTGTTGTCTTTTAAGATTCTAGTAAGTTTGTCCATTTCACTCCAGTTAAGAACCTTTAAGACCCAGTCCCATTTTTCAGGTATTCTGTCTTGCTTCCACATTTGCGCATACAATGTTCTCGCAGCTGAAAGCAAATACCACAACAATGTTCTGTCTTGCTTCGGAAAGCTTTCCATTTGTAATCCCACCAGAAAGACATCTGGTGCTCTCTTAATATTATAACCCAAGATTTTCGAGATCTCCTGTTGAATCATTGACCAAAATTGTTTTGCCTTTTCACAAGTCCACCACATGTGGTAAAAAGAACCTTCATGTTTTTTACATTTCCAACACCTATCTTAGGCTTGATTATTCATTTTTGTTAACTTTTTAGGTGTCATGTACCATCTGTACAGCATTTTGAAACAGTTCTCTTTAATGTTATAACACGTTGATATTTTCATTGAATTCTTCCATAGGTGTTCCCACGTTTCCATTTGTATTTCTTTATTAAAATTAATCGCCCATTTAATCATTTGAGGCTTCACCACCTCTTCTTCTGTAGACCATTTCAATAGCAGTTTGTACATCCTTGAAATCAATTTTTCATTCTCGCCCAGCAGCATTTTCTCCATTTCTGTTTTCTCTCGTCTTATACCTGTAGTTTTAATGTCTTTCTCTATTAAGCTTTTAATCTGTAACAGCTGAAACCAATCAAATTTGTCCTGCAATTCTTCAACCGATTTCATTTCAACTTTGCCCCCCTTGAACTTTAGCAGTTGTTCATATGATGCCCATTTCCCTTCCTTTACACTTTGCGGCATACTTATTACTTCAGTTGGCACAATCCAAAGTGGTTTCCTCTCATCTCCATATTTACTATATTTTTTCCAAGTATTCAGCAAACTCCTCCTTATATAGTGATGCGAAAAAAACCCATCCATCTTCTCTTTCCCGTAGTACATATACGCATGCCAACCAAATACATTTCCATGTCCTTCTAGCGCCAATAATTTTTTGTTGATCAAAGTCATCCATTCCTTAATCCACACCAAACAGACTGCATCATGGTATAGCATTAAGTCAGGTAGTTGGAAGCCGCCTCTTTCTTTCGCATCTGTTAAGATTTTCATTTTAATTCTTGGTTTCTTGCCCGCCCAAATAAACTCTGAAATTTTTCTTTGCCACAGATTAAATTGTTTCTTATTTTTCACTATTGGGATAGTTTGAAATAAAAACATCATCCTTGGTAGAACATTCATTTTAATTGCAGATATCCTCCCCAGCATGGATATGTTTAGTTTATTCCATTTTAACATATCACCTTCTATTTTATGCCAGAGCTTTTCATAATTGTTCTTATATAAGTCAATGTTTTTCATCGTCATCTCCACACCTAAATATTTTATTTTGGAGGCAACTTCACATCCAGTAGCATTTTGTAATTCTTTCTGTTTGTTTAGTGTCAGATTCTTAGTAAGGATTTTCGATTTTTCTTTGTTGATATAAAAGCCAGCTAGCTCACCATACTCTTTAATTTTTTTTAACAACAAAGGCATCACTTGTACTGGGTTCTCATTGACGAACATCACATCGTCTGCAAAGGCTCTGTATTTATAGGAAAAACCTTTCAACTTCAAACCCTCTATTTCACTATCTTCATCAATTTGAGTCAACAAGACCTCTAGGGTCATTATAAACAGCAATGGAGATAGAGGGCAACCTTGTCTAGTGCCTTTGCTAATCTTCAGTTGTTCAGTTAAGTCGGCATTCACACAAAGTTTTGCCTGTTGTTCTGCATATATTGCTTTGATCATCCTTATAAAATCATCTCCTAGATTCATTTTCTCCATAACTGCAAACATAAAGTCCCAATTAAGATTGTCAAAAGCTTTTTCCGCATCCGCAAAGAATAAGGCCACCTCCTTTTCTGGGTGTTTTTCATAAAATTCAACAATGTCTATTACATTTCTGATGTTGTCCCTTATTTGCCTCCTGGGGAGAAAACCTGCTTGTTCTTCCTGAATAGAAATGTTTAAATGCTGCTTGAGTCTTTCCGCTAAAATTCTAGCAAATATTTTGTAGTCATTATTCAGTAGTGAAATCGGTCTATAATTTTTAACATTTGTGGAGTCTCTTTCTTCTTTCGGTATTAATGAAATAACCGCTTCTTTCCAAGAATCTGGTACCTTCCCATCTTCTCTAATACAATTCATCAACTTTTGCATTTTGGGTACTAGTACATCCGCCAAGACTTTGTAAAATTTTGCTGAGAAGCCGTCTGGACCTGGAGCCTTGCCTAATTTCATTGAACCAATCGCTGCTTCAATTTCAACCTTCTCAATTGGCTTATTCAATATTTTTTCGATATTATCATTCAAGGGCTTTACTTTTACTCTTTTCAGATAGGCATCAATTTTTTCTTTTTTTATCTGTTGACCTTTATATAATTTGGCATAAAATTTGAAAAACTCCCTTTTAATTCCAGCTTGATCTACAATTTCTTTCCCTTCCACGCAAATTTTATTCACAAACTTTTTCTCCCTTTTTTTCTTAAGTTGCCAAGCCAGATATTTCCCTGGTTTATTAGCACCTTCAAATGATTTTTGCTGCGACCTTTTTAACATCCATTCGACCTCCTTGTTCAATAAATGTTTCAGCTGATTCTGCAAAATTGTGATTTTTTGGGATGCGTATAAAGCAGTGATGAGAGGATTACTAATCACATTGAACAACAAAGACAAAAGAGCTAAAGAAAAGCAACTGAAAGATTTACAAGCAGAAATAAGCAAAAAAGAAAAAGATCTAAAAAAACGACCGGGGAAAAAGACAATTTCTATTTTTTCAATTGGATCATTCAAAACTTTTCACATATTTTCTGTTAAGGGTTCTATTTTTATCTTTTGTAAATACTCATTCATCTTTTCTTTCTTTATTTTAATAACTTTAAACAACTTGGCATAAAACTTAAAAATTCTCTTTTTATTCCCTCTTGGCTAACCACCTCTCTTCCATCTACCACAATTTTATTAATAATTTTATTTTCTCTCTTTTTCTTCAGTTGCCAAGCTAAATATTTTCCAGGTTTGTTTGCACCTTCAAAGGATTTCTGCTGCAATCTTTTCAGATTCCATTCCAATTCTTTATTTAACAAATGTCTCATTTGCGTTTGTAATATTGTAATTTCCCTTATAATTTTCTTTTTCCCTGGCCTTTTTCTCAACTCCCCTTCTTTTTTCTTTATTTCATTTTGAATGTCCAACAGCTGTTTTTCTTTTACTCTCTTATCTTTATTATTCAAAGTAATCAATATTCCTCTCTACTGCTTTATAGGCATCCCAGACTATCTGAAATTCTATATCCTCTTTGTCATTCATTTGAAAGAAAGCTTTAGTTTCCTTTTTTAGGTCTGTCACTATTTCTTTATTCTGTAGTAAATCTTCATTCAATCTCCATCTTCTCAACTTCTTAGACAATTTTGTAATCCACATTATTGGGTTATGATCAGCCCCAATTTTGGGTAAAATCTCTATTTTCCTTGTTATAAGACCTAAATCTTTAGTGCCCCACAACATGTCAATTCTGGAAAAAGGTTTATGTCTTGCTGAAAAAAAGGTGTAGTCCCGCACTTCAGGTTTAAATTTCCTCCTTACATCCTTCAAATTTCCTTGTTTAACCAATTAAAAAAAAAGACTTTGGCAATTTTCCTTCTTTATTATTATTTTTTCCCCAGACCTATCCAGTGTATTCTTAATTGTTCCATTAAAGTCCCCCATTATCAAAACTTGGTCATAAGTCAGTTCATCAGATTGCTGTATAATGTCTTTTTAAAAAGCATCCTTTGCACCATTTGGTGCATACAGTCCCAGTAACAACTTTTTTTTGCATTTAATATTACTACTACAAATCTTCCATCTTTATCTTTAAACACTAATTTCGGCTCCAATTCTTGTTTGATATAAAAAAATTACTCCCCTTTTCTTCTGTTCAGCCAATGAATAAAACTCTAGTCCCAATTGTTTATTCCATAAAAAATTGTAATCCTTTTGTTTAATATGCACTTCTTGTAAACAAACTATATTGCAATTTTGCTTTTTAATCCAATGAAATGTTGCTCTTCTTTTTTGTGGTGAATTTAGTCCATTTACATTCCAAGACAATAATTTTTAATCCATCATGGTGCAAATTCTTTTTGTTCTTCATAAAATCTTCGCAGTACCTGTGCATTTGTAATTGTAATTCTTTTCCCCTGAAGTTCAAAGCTCAAACCTTCAGGTATTATCCATCTATACCTCATTTCATTGTCCCGTAATTTTTCTGTCAGTTATTTAAATGTTCTTCTATCATTTATCACTTGCCTTGGCAACTCCTTCATAATTATTACTCTGCTGCCTCCCACTGTCAGTGTCTTTTCAAAGTTTTTGTTCATGATCTTTCCCACCATTTCTTTTGTCATATATCTTATGACAACATCTCTTGGTAAATTATTTTTTTTGGCATAGAGTGAGTTCACTCTATGCATATACATATTTTTAGTCTCTTCAGGATCTTCCTCTAAAAATTCTGCAATTATTTTTATTATATATTCTTTCAAGTCACCATCTTTCTTTTCAGGTACTCCTCTCAGACGTAGCTGAGTCTC
Source organism: Heteronotia binoei (assembly GCF_032191835.1). Classification (NCBI taxonomy): domain Eukaryota; kingdom Metazoa; phylum Chordata; class Lepidosauria; order Squamata; family Gekkonidae; genus Heteronotia; species Heteronotia binoei. The sequence continues at coordinate 73,176,412 of NC_083223.1, forward strand.
CATCAATTTGCAGTCATGGATTGCCACTTTCTCTTGTATTTTCAACAAGGTGGAGTCATGTACTTTCATTCTCCCTTCTACCTCCTGCACTTTCTTAGATGTTTCCTCTGTCTCATTTCTGAGATCTTCAATATCTTTTTAAATCTCTTCTATAATTTCTTTTTTAGATGCAGTTATCATCTCTTTCTGACATTTAAAAACTCCGAAAATTTTGATCTCACCAATTTCAATTTTGACTATCAAGTTCAAAAGATTAGAGCCTGCTTTTTACAACAAGCCTAATTTCGCTGTCCTCAGAGCTTCCCAGACCGAGATATTAATTTTTAAAGTTTTTAAATCCTTAGTAACCATTTTTGAAGGATGAGAAAGCAGTAACATTTCTACTGAATTTGTTAATTGTAGGGTATGTTATTTTAATGCTTAAAAGACTATTTTTAAACTTTGATGAAGAAAGACTATGGTTTTAAAAGAATCAAGAATTTCTACCCACCCACTTTTCCAGCAAGTCTTTACAAATTTTTACCAACATCAACATCACATCACTTTTTAATGTCATGCTTCAGGCATTCTGGTAGAATTATTATCCTGAATCACATTTTGCCTTTGAACAAATTCTGCTTGCAAACAGAAAAAATATTTTTCCTCCTGAAATGTACCAGTATCTTTTACACTTTTTAGCAGACTGTTAAGCTGTGTCTGAAGTGAAATCTTTACTTTGTCACTTTGACATAAAGTCAAAGCATCCGGCCCCACAGAGAAAAAGGTAAGTAAAACCATGTTGAGACAAGGAAAAAACCTTTATAACATGGAGCAGCTTTGCATGGTCATTGGAAATTGGCACTTTTCCAGTTCCAGCCAAGGAAGACTTGCCTTGATTGAAACTTTCCTGAGTAAATCTAGAAACCACATTCTGGGCTGGGTCTTGACCACTGGAACTGTGTTATTGCATTGACTGTAATGTTGGACTTTTGCCATTGAACCTTATTGCTAGTGCTTCAACCCTACAGAGTCCTTATACTTTCATGGATTCCTTCATGGGTGTATTTCTAGAGTGTTAGTGAGAACAGTGTTATACAAGTTTTATTACATTTATTGATAAGCATAAATAAAATTTGATTTCTTATTTTCTTGCTTGGTGCTTATTAGTCACAGTTTCTTATTGAATTAGTTCTTGTGTTTGTGGCTGTGACTCCTGCTATTTTTGATGCCTTCCAAGCTGTCATGGGGTTACTTCACCCCCACTTGGAGAGATTGTGGAGGAGTAGGCAGCAGGGTGAGGTTCTCTCTCTGTGTGGTGTGTGTAGCATGCAGGGGGTCCAATCTATACCTGTGTCTGACATTTCCCACCAAGGCAGTTTCCTAGTTTGACCTTAGTCCTGTTGGGTTTGTAGTGCTGCAGTTGTACTGGTTCTGCTCAGCTTGCAAAAATGCCTCCCACCTTCCTTTCCTACTCAGAGATTATCTGGGTTGACCTTAATCCATTGGAAACAATGGAAATGGGTCACATTTGGGGGAGGCAGCGTAACTCAGACCCCATAAATCCTTTCCTCACCAAACTTGATGGGCAGATAGAGAAGAGTTAGCCAGCAATTCTCTGTGAGTTTGGTGTCTTTAGCTTGCCCAGGATCCATTCTATAAACTCCTGAACCTTCTAAACCTGAGCCTATCATTTTCCCAAAACATTTTCCTGGGGGCAACTTCCTTGGGGGGCTGTAACCTGTAAATTCAATCATCATCAAACTTGGAGAGTCGTACGGAGGTCCCCTGTGAGTTTGGTGTTTCAACCATACTAGGGAGGGAGTTCATTAAAGTGCATCTCAAACTTCACAAATCAAACCAGTTTGTCTAGCATTAAAAAGCTTGTGATTGTCCATGGTTTTCAAACTGAGCATTCCCAGGCCCATAGCTATGTGGGGGGGGGGAGGCTGCTCCATTTAACCCCCTCTTCAATCTCTGTGGCCCCTCCATTGGGCTGAGACCCAAGCTGAAAGCTATAGGCACCCTTTCACTCCGCTCTGCCTATCCTGACCACCGCATGGGCACTTGTGCTTCCATTGCACACTTGCCAGGCAGTCCCAAAGGGGCCCTCACCAAGCCCCCCCGATCAGCTGACTGCTGGGTAAGATGCTGCTGCAGTGGCTGCTGCCCCCTCTCCTCCTCTTTTGTGGCGCCATGCTCCACCGCCGCCCTGCAAGCCGAGCACGACTGTAATTAGTCCTACCCTTAAACTCGGCCCACATCTCTCAGCATTCTCCTCCCTCAGGAAGGTTCCAGCAGACTCTTTTCAGGAGGAGAATGCTGAGAGGCAGGGGCCAAGTCTAAGGGTAAGGCTGATTCTAGCCACGCTTAGCACGTGGGTGAGGCGTGGCAGAATGCGGTTCTACCGCAGAAGGGAAGGGAAGGGACGCAGTGGCTGCAGCAGCAGCGTTTTACCACCAATCAGCTGATCAGTGCGAGGGCTTTGAAGAGGCTGGGAAGTGGCACTTCACCGCCTCTTCCCGGCAGCACAGAAGGGAAGGGGGGGAGGAAGGATGAGGCGGCGTCAAACCCATTCAGCCCAGACAGCATCATGTGATTTTAGACTGCATTCTGGTCATGCGTTATATAGGAACTGCAGCATATGAATGTGGTGAATTATGCAGAACATGGTTCCGTGGTGTGTACATGTGTGCACTAGAGATACATCCTTCACTATCAGCTTCAGAGATTTAGCTTCAAGAGACTCTGGAAAAGAAGCTGAAAAACTTCAGCATCTCATACAATATTTCAGAAGTATCCCCAAGAGGCAAAAATAGGGACAGTGACTTACCAGGCCCAAATGAAAAAGGCAGTCACTGATTAACGTGGACAGTAAGTATACACATATGAGACTTAAAGCTGCATATGAATACTCCTGTGTGAGTTGCTGTTAAGAAAGACAGAGTTAAACTATAAGGGGGTGGAACAGGAGAGCTGCCGGAAGATTGGAAGCGGGCGAATGTTGTCCCCATCTTCAAGAAGGGGAAAAAAGATGATCCGGGTAACTACCAACCTGTCAGCTTGACGTCTATACCTGAAAAAATTTTAGAACAAATCATCAAACGGTCGGTCCTGGAACGTTTAGAAAGAATGAGCCAGCATGGTTTTCTCAAGAACAAGTCATGTCAGACTAACTTGATCTCTTTTTTTGAGAAAGTGACTACCATGCTGGATCAGGGGAATGCTGTAGACATCGTTTATTTTGATTTCAGTAAGGCTTTTGATAAGGTTCCACATACTATTCTTGTTGACAAGTTGGTAAAATGTGGTTTGGATCCTGTTACTGTTAGGTGGATCTGTAACTGGTTGACAGATCGCACCCAAAGAGTGTGAATGGTTCCTCATCCTCTTGGAGAGGAGTGGCAAGTGGATTGCCTCAAGGATCTGGCCTGGGAACTGTTTGTTCAACATCTTTATCAATGATTTGAATGAATGAATAGAGGGAATGCTTATTAAATTTGCAGATGATACTAAATTGGGAGGGGTTCCACACACAGAAGAAGACAGAAACAGGATACAAGATGACCTTGACAGGCTGGAAAACTGGGCTAAAATCAATGAAATGAATTTTAACAAGGATAAATGTAAAGTTCTGCATTTAGGTAGGAAAAATCCAATGCATGGTTATAGGATGGGGAAGACTTGTCTTAGCAGTAATATGTGCGAACATGAGTCAACAGTGTGAACATGAGTCAACAGTGTGATGCAGTGGCTAAAAAGGCAAATGCAATTTTGGGCTGTATCAACAGAAGTATAGTGTCCAGATCCATGAAGTGATGGTATCACTTTACTCTGCTCTGGTAAGACCTCACCTGGAGTATTGTGTTCAGTTTTGGGCACCACATTTTAAGAAGGATATAGACAAGCTGGAATGGGTCCAGAGGAGGGCGACGAAGATGGTGAGGGGGTCTGGAGACCAAGTCCTTTGAGGAAAGACTGAAGGAGCTGGGGATGTTTAGCCTGGAGAGGAGGTGGCTGAGAGGTGATATGAGCACCATCTTCAAGTACTTGAAGGGCTGTCATCTAGAGGATAGTGTGGAATTGTTTTATGTGGCCCCGGAAGATAGGATCAGAACCAATGTGTTGAAATTAAATCAATTGAGTTTCCTGCTCAACATTAGGAAGAACTTCCTGACCGTTAGAGCAATTCCTCAGTGGAACAGGCTTCCTCGGGAGGTGGTGGGCTTTCCTTTCTTGGAGGTTTTTAAACAGGGGCTAGATGGCCATCTGACAGCAATGAAGATCCTGTGAATTTTGGGGGAGGTGTTTGTGAGTTTCCTGCATTGTGCAGGGGGTTGGACAAGATGACCCTAGAGGTCCCTTTCAACTCTATGATTCTAAGCCAGAAAAACTCACAATTTAAATCCAGGGAGCAAAGCCCATTGGTTTTTTTAAAAGTTTAGAAGCTGAATCCAGTTTTGTTTGGGTGGGTCTGGTGTGGAACCCAGTACAAAAACAGTCTGTTCTCCTGAAATATGGGTGATGGGGGATATTTGTGCAGTTTATTGTTATTATCCTCATTTTTCCCTTCTGTTTCTCCTTCTTGCCTGTCGGTTTGTGAGCACTCTTCTTGATATGTCGTTATCTCAAAAATAGGACCACCAACTCAAACATGGCTATTCAGAAGTCAGGCCCTTTTAGCTCAATAGGAGTTGCTTTATAATAGGCATGCCTTGCTTGTTAAACATCTTTGTGAAAACTCCTTTAGCTTAAAACTGCCAGTAGGATAGTTATCAGTGAATAAAGTTCCAGCAGACACTTTTCAGAATGAATTGTTTCTCACGGCATAGTACTTCTATAAGTCCTTTTATGGTTAGGTAATGTGTTGCCTCTTTTGTGGTCAAAAAACAGTTTGTTATTGTTTTATACACCACTAGTAATTATATGTATCTCTGCTAGCAGTCATCGCTAGTCAGACCGTGAGAACTATTACAGATAGAATGAAACCCCTAAATTACTTTCAAAATAAGCTAAGATTAAGGTAAAATTGTTGAGAACATTGTGCTCTTTCAGTAATACTGAATATGCTCAAATTATACTATATATTAAATATGCTTACTTCAGAATGCATTCAGTATAGAAGACCAGGTGCACTGGAATCAATTATAGAATTGTCTTGTGCTTCTAAGAGTCCATCTAGCTTTCTAAACAACCTAGGGTCAAGCTTAGTAGCACCTTCATGTAAAGTAGCTGAATCCATCTAAATTTTATGGCAGTTCTATGGTGATATTTAACATTAATTTTTTAGTATGCCACGCACTGCAGAGAGTGTTCTGTGGGAAGCTAAAACAATAGTACTGTTAAAAACTTTGACTTAGTCCACAAATACAAAAACTTGTAATTGACATACACCTAGTCAGTGATTCATGACCTAACATTTCCTGACCTAATATTCATATTTGTCAAAATCTGACTTGACTCAAGTTAAATTTGCCTGCTACTGCCCTGACCTGAATAGCCAAGGCTAGCCTGAATCCATCAGATCTCAATAGCTAAGCAGGGTTGGCCTTGACTAGAATTTGGAAGGGTGACCTCCAGGGAATACCAGAGGCAAGCAATGGCAAAACCACCTCTGAAATGTCTCTCTCCTTAAAATCAAGTCTAGCTTGCCACTTAGTGGTTCATAATGTTAAACAAGCTAGAACTTGTGGCTGCCAGAGAAGTTCTGAGAGAGAGCAGAGAATAAGTCCTATAAGGGTGAGGTTTGGCTTTCTAAGCAGCTGGGGAAGTTGCTGAGAATGTCTGAGTTTGTGTGACTGCTGGAAATTCTGAGTTGTGGTTGCTGGGGAACTACTGTCTGTTTGGTTTGAGTGGACTGAAGGTGATTGAAGGTGATCGTTGCTGATTGATGCTGATTGATTAGGAGTGCCTGTGTTCCTCACCCTCTTTGAATTATTAAGCTGTGCCTTGCCAGAGGCGTGAGCCTTTGGCGCGAGCCGAAGGGTGAGAGCTAAAGGGCTCTTGGCCTGTGGCTCTTAGCCTGGGGGCTCTGTAAGGACCAGGAACCCAAATCCCTATTTCCTTGTGTTCCCAATAAGGTAAATTGACCCTCCAGAAGGGGAGCCACATAAACAAACAGGATTTAAAAGGGGACTGTATGTATTTTTTAAAAGCTATCATGAAGATAGAATGCCAGCAGGGGGGTGGGGGCTTTCCAGTGTTTTGCACTGAGTGTCACATGTATGACTATCTGCCCACAGGACAGAAGTCTTGGGTGTGTGCTCGATGCACGGAGCTCCTGGTCCTCAGGGAACGAGTTTGTACCCTTGAGGCCGAGGTGACTGACCTGGAGAAGCAGAGACAGTCAGTTAGGCACTTGGAGAAGACTCTCGCGGAGCCCCGCTCTGAACATGGCAGCCCCGTTGCTGCCAAGGAGCATGAGGGTCGAGAGGGAACAGGGCACCGTGCTGATAAGGGGAATGCGCCCTCAGAAGGGACCTCTCCTTCAGTTGTTGAGCGGGAATCCTTTCACGCCAAGGAACCATCCCTGGGCAGGGAGAGGGGGGGGGTCTTGGTAGTTGGTGATTCGATCCTTAGGCAAGTAGACAGCTGGGTGGCTAAACCGCATACTGACCGTATGGTGACTTGCCTGCCTGGTGCGAAGGTAGCGGACATTACGTGTGTAGTAGATAGGCTGATAGTGCTGGGGAGGAGCCAGTGGTTGTGGTGCATGTTGGCACCAACAATGTGGGGAAATGCAGTCATGAGGTCCTGGAGGAAAAATTTAGGCTGCTAGGCAGGAGACTTAAGGCCAGGACCTCCAAGGCAGCCTTCTCAGAAGTGCTATCTGTTCCACGTGCAAGGCTGGAGAGACAGGCACAAATTAGAAGTCTCAATGTGTGTATGAGTCGATGGTGTAGGGAGGAAGGGTTTAAGTTTGTTAAGCACTGGGAAGCTTTCTGGAACAAGCGGGAGCTGTACAAAAGAGACAGTCTCCACTTATCCCCAGATGGAACCAGGCTGCTGACGCTTAAAATCAAAAAGGTGGCAGAGCAGTTTTTAAACTAAATCTTGGGGGAAAGCCAACAGGAGATGAAATGTCTCTGGTTCGGGAGGACTCATCTCAAAGAGATGAAGGGTTAGCTGTTACTTTTCTACCGGGTAATGGATAAGAGTTTTTCACTGAGATGGTGACAAACAGTATGGAGTGTCTGCCAAAGTCTCGAGGCAGCAGTAGGTAGGTTGCAGGCCTAGCTTGCCTGGGAAATTATTGATGTTTGTATACAAGTGCTAGAAGTGTTCAAAGTAAAATTGGTGAGTTGGAATGTTTAGTGTTGGGAGAAAACATTGTGAGAATTTCAGAAACTTGGTGGAATGAGGAGAATCAGTGGGACACGGTGATTCCTGGATATAAGTTATATTGGAAGGATAGGGAGGGAAGGGCTGGAGGTGGGGTGGCTCTGTATGTCAGAGAGGGTATACAGTCCAGTAAGACTGAGGTCAGAGAATTAGATTCCCTTTTAGAAATGCTTTGGGTTGAAATAGAGGGTCCAAAAAGAAATTTAACTATGGGAGTTTATCATCGCCCACCAAATAAAAAGATAGAGGACGATTATAATATGATGGAAGGATTAAAGATAGTGGCTAAATGTAAAAACTGTGTCGTAATAGGTTATTTTAACTACCCGCAGATTGATTGGGTCAATATGTGTTCAGGTCGAGAGAAAGAGATTGAGTTTCTAGATGCTCTCAATGACTGTGCTATGGAGCAGATACTACCAGGGGTGGGGCGATCCTGAATTTGGTCCTAAGTAATGCCCAAGATTTGGTGAGAGTTGTAAACGTGATGCTTGGGAGCAATGACCATAACGTTATTGATTTCACCATTTGCATAAATAGAGAGTTGCCCCAAAAGGCCAGCACAACCACGTTTAACTTTAAAAGGGGTAAATTCTCTGAGATGAGGAGCCATGTGAAGAGGAAATTGAAAGGAAAGGTAAATATAGTCAAAACCTTTGGGGAAGCTTGGAGGCTATTTAAAACTGCAATCCTAGAAGCTCAGATAAAATATGCACCACAAGTTAGGAAAGGCACAAACAGGTATAAGAAAAGGGCTGCATGGTTAACAAAGTAATGGAAGCTGTAAAAGGTAAGAAGGACTCTTTAAGTGGTGGAAAGCTAGCCCAAGTGAGATTAATAAAAGGGAACACAGGCTGTGGCAAATCAAATGCAAGACTGTGATCAGGCAGGCAAAAAGGGACTATGAGGAGCATATTGCAAAAAACAAAAGACCAACAATAAAAATTTCTTCAAGTATATTAGAAGCAGGAAACCAGCCAGGGAGGCAGTGGGGCCCTTAGATGACCAAGGGGTAAAGGGATTACTGAAGGAGGATAGGGAAATGGCTGAGAAGCTGAATGCATTTTTTGCCTCCGTCTTCACTGTGGAAGATGAGAAGTGTTTGCCCGCTCCAGAACCACTTATTTTGGAAGGGGTGTTGAAAGACCTGAGTCAGATTGAGGTGACAAGAGAGGAGGTGCTACAACTGATAGACGAATTAAAAACTAATAGTTACCAGGTCCGGATGGCATACATCCAAGAGTTCTGAAAAAACTCAAAGTTGAACTTGTGGATCTCCTGACAAAAATATGTAATCTTTCATTGAAATCTGCCTCCGTTCCTGAGGACTGGATGGTAGCAAATGTCACCCCCATCTTTAGAAAGGGTTCCAGAGGAGATCCGGGAAATTACAAGCCAGTCAGTCTGACTTCAATACCAGGAAAGTTGGTAGAAACCATTAGTAAGGACAGAATGAGTAGGCACATTGATGAACACGAGTTATTGAGGAAGACTCAGCATGGGTTCTGTAAGGGAAGATCTTGCCTCACTAACCTGTTACATTTCTTTGAGGGGGTAAACAAAGATGTGGACAAAGGAGACCCAATAGATGTTGTTTACCTTGACTTCCAGAAAGCTTTTGATAAAGTTCCTCATCAAGGGCTCCTTAGTAAGTTCGAGAGTCATGGAGTAAAAGGACAGGTCCTCTTGTGGATCAAAAACTGGCTAATTAATAGGAAGCAGAGAGTGAGTATAAATGGGCAGTCTTCACAGCTGAGGATGGTAAGCAGTGGGGTGCCACAGGGCTCAGTACTAGGTCCCATGTTTTTTAACTTGTTTATAAATGATTTGGAGTTGGGAGTAAGCAGTGAAGTGGCCAAGTTTGCAGATGACACTAAATTGTTCAGGGTGGAGAACTGGAGAGGATTGTGAGGCACTCCAAAGGGATCTGTTGAGGCTGGGTAAGTGGGCATCAAGGTGGCAGATGAGGTTCAATGTGGCCAAATGCAAAGTAATGCACATTGGGGCCAAGAATCCCAGCTGCAAATACAAGTTGATGAGTTGTGAACTGGCAGAGATTGACCAAGAGAGAGATCTTGGGATCGTGGTAGATAACTCACTGAAAATGTCAAGACGGTGTGCGATTGCAATAAAAAAGGCCAACGCCATGCTGGGAATTATTAGGAAGGGAATTGAAAACAGATCAGCCAGTATCATAATGCCCCTGTATAAATCGATGGCGCGGTCTCATTTGGAATACTGTGTACAATTCTGGTCACCGCACCTCAAAAAGGATATTATAGCACTGGAAAGAGTCCAGAAAAGGGCAACTAGAATGATTAAAGGTTTGGAACACTTTCCCTATGAAGAAAGGTAAAAACGCTTGGGCTCTTTAGCTTGGAGAAACGTCGACTGTGGGGTGACATGATAGAGGTTTACAAGATTATGCGTGGGATGGAGAAAGTAGAGAAAGAAGTACTTTTCTCCCTTTCTCACAATACAAGAACTCGTGGGCATTCAATGAAATTGCTGAGCAGTCAGGTTAAAACGGATAAAAGGAAGTACTTCTTCACCCAAAGGGTGATTAACTTGTGGAATTCATTGCCACAGGAGGTGGTGGCAGCTACAAGCATAGCCAGCTTCAAGAGGGGGTTAGATAAAAATATGGAGCAGAGGTCCATCAGTGGTTATTAACTACAGTGTGTATATGTGTGTGTATATATATTTGGCTACTGTGTGATGCAGTGTTGGACTAGATGGGTCATTGGCCTAATCCAACATGGCTTCTCTTATGTTCTTAATCTTAGGATCTCCTGGCTATTCTTCACACAGTGCCATACAATAATAATAATTATTATTATGCTTGCTACTACACAGATGCCTCATTCTGGACGTCCTTTGGTATATAATCGCAAATGTTACAATTGAAAGCCTTAATGATTTTGGAATTTATGAAAGTTTCTTATTTCCTGAATGGATGTTCATTTTAAAAGTTTCAGTTGATAAAGCATATCTGATTTATCTAGTTTATTTTTTCCAAATATGTAATTGACATGCATTAAGAAGTCCTTGACATTTGCCACAATTGCAAAATGTTGGTGATAGATGCTATAGATGTGCTTCCCTGAATCCAAAGTTTGCAAGGAGGACTTCATCCCTGTTGACTCAAATTAAAGGTAATATCACAACCCTAACCCACTTCATCCCCTCCCCCCTGGTTTCTCTCCATAGGTAAATGTTAAAATATCACTCTTAAAATGGCAGGATGGCCGTAAAGATTTTTCCAAATTGATTCAAATCCATCACTGATAAAAAGAGAACTGGTAATACTAGCTCAGTTCCACATCACAGCATTTGAAGTTTTTCTATCTGTATAAACTTCCAGGATCTTATAGATTTGGCATAACATGTCTGTACGGCCCTGTACCCCTGACCTGGATCCTGACCTGGATAGCCCAAGCCAGCCGAATCTTATCAGATCTTGGAAGCTAAGCAGGGCCGACCCTAGCAAGTAAATGGATGGGAGACCTGGGTCATGATGTGAAGGCAGGCAATGGTGAACCACCTCTGAATTTCTCTTGCCTTGGAAATCTATGCGGTCTCCGTAAGTCAGCTGTTACTTGTCGGTACTTTTCACCATCACCACAACTAAATTATTTCTTTCACTGAAATGGGCAATTACATTGCAAGGGAAGGAGGGAAACCGTTGACATATGGTAGAAACACTTATCGAATCCATATACGTTCCATGTGGATTATTCTTGTTCCACATTTATTTTATTGTATATTGTTCTATCCCATAGGCAGTTGAAAGAGAGACTGCATTATTCATTGGATGTAAATTCACAAAGGTTATAGTCTCCTTTTATCTAGCTTGGAAAAAAGCAATGTGTGGATGTACTCCCAGTTCTGTTTTTCTTATGAAGTTAGATGTTACCATTTTAATTGAATCAATTGGCTGGATTTTTTTTCCTGCTTACAAAGGGTGGCTTCAGCCATAATTCTATAAAGTAAGCCTGAATGACTCATATTTTCTGCTGTCATGCATCAGATGCAAGGAAGAATGCAGATCACTCTAGAAAACACACAAACACATCTCTGGACTTTGTATGAAATGTATAAGCATGGTGAGAAGAGGTGTATCAGTATACTTCCATGTTACAGTATATGGGAAATTTATTTTGCCCTCTGCAAATGATATGGGGGGCTGATTTCATGAAATTAATGTTTTATTCTAAGATTTGCTGGAAACAGGAAAGCTAGAAAATATGAACATAAGTGTGATACAGGCAAACTATTATATTAAACCAGTAAAATACAAAAAGAAATTGTAGTGTATCTATTTTCAACAAAGAGATTAAGATGGATTTAATCAGGGGTCTTTTTGTAGCACAAACTCCTTTGCATATTAGGCCACACACCCATGATGTAGCCAATCCTCCTGGAGCTTACAGTATGCCCTGTACTAAGAGTCCTGTAAGCTCTTTGAGGATTGGCTACATCAGGGTGTGTGGCCTAATATGCAAAGAAGTTCCTGCTACCAAAAAAGCCCTGAATTTAATCATTAATGCAACTATCCAGACCAAGGTATTATTCTTTCAGTTTGTTAATTTCACTATTTTGCCATTGGATTCTAACTTTATACTATTTTGCATGCTTAACCACTACCCACAAGCTATATGTAGCACTGCTAACTGTACCTCATTTCATTGTCTTTTAGCACACAAAAGCTTACATTCTCAATAAAACTTCATTAGTCTTAAAGGTGCTACTGGGCTCCAACTTTGTTCTATTGCTTCAGAGCAACACAGCTGCCCATCTAGTTCAACCCTAGTTCATGCTAATTTGGTTTCTTAAAATAGTAGCTACATACCTAATTGGTCAGGTTACTGCAGAAATTCTGGGGGTGGACAAAAACATCAACAAATGCATTAGGTATCAGAAAACATTTACACCTTAGGTTTGCTTTTTCAACAGTTTCTCAGATTGAGTATTATTCTCCCATCTGGTTTATTCTTCCATCTAGCTAGAACTACATATAACACTTTAAATACAAGAATCCACACAACAGTATAGAATGGTATGATAATATTTCCTGAGATTTGATCAGTACCAGTATTTCACAGCTGTTCTTTCTATAGTGGAATCCCAAATAAGGCTATTTGCTAAAGAGATTTGGTAAAGAGAGCCCCTCAGGGAGTTTGACAGCTTCTTTCTACCAACTCACAGATAACCCTAGCCTAGGATGACGTTTCCCTACACATGGGAAAGTTGAGCCTTTGAGAAAAGCTTTAAGTATATTTTGCTGCTTATTTTAAAAGATATAAATCCTAGAATCAAAGAATTGGAAGGGGCCATCTAGTCCAATCCTCTGCTCAATGCAAGATCAGCCTAAAGCATCCTTGACAACTGTTCGTCCAGCCGCTGTTTGAAGACTGTCAGTGAAGAGGAGCTCACTACCTCCTAAGGTGCAGGTGTTTGGATTATACATGGGAGAAGAATTCCATGAAACGTTTGATTGTCCAATTAAAATTGTTGCTGTTCACCCTCAGTTGTGAGATCACATTACAAACAGCTTGTAACAGGAGGAAACAAGGCGCTGATGGACCTCTGCGGCTTATGGGCCACTGTAATGGGCCACTGTAATGCTGAAGCATTAGAGAGATTTACCAGCAGAAAACAGATAGTTATTGTTATATGAAAAGACCTGGATGAACAGATGGAAGCCTTCTGTTTTACATGAAGGAGAGGGGACTATAAGGAATGTTAAGTGGAAAGGAAACCTAATTGCTTAGGCCAATAATATGGGCATGAAGATACTCGATGTGATCATGAAGCAAAGAATCACCAACGTGCCCCGAGACAATATAAGCCTCCGTCCAGATATGTATCCTTGCAGCCTTTGCTGGAAAGATAATTTAACACTGATTATTGGCTGGGGAAATTCAGTAAAGATCTGCTATGTAAAAGAACGACACACCAGTGAAATGAGAGATCTGCCCAGTCGTTACATGGAAATAGTTTCCCAGTCCAACACTGAATTCCACATCAGTGGGGTCACACCTCTCTGTGACCAGCTTGTTTTGCTTTCCTATGTAAAGGAAGTTTTGGAGAAAACAGAAACTGAGTACTGTGCTAGACCTTGGCTGGATATAATTCAGCAATTTCCCGAGTCCTGTGAATAAATTTCTTCTGATGCACTAACTGTCCGAGGCTACCAGGAAAACGAATGCCGAGATTATCGTTTAGAATATTCAGAAGGTGAATCACTTTTTTACATCATCAGTCCGAGAGATGTCGTTGTGGCCAAAGAACGGGATCAAGACTACCACATTGAGTGGCTGCTGGAGAAGAAGAAATATGAAGAGGCTTTGATGGCAGCTGAGATCAGTCAGAAGACCATGAAAAAACACAAGATTCAAAACATAGGCTTAGCCTACATAGAACATCTCCTGAAAATTGGAGATTACGATCTTGCAGCACAGAAATGCCAGAAAATACTTGAGAAAAACACAGACCTCTGGGAATTTGAAGTGCATAGGTTTAAAGAAATTGGACAACTTAAGGCAATCAGGCGCTATTTGCCAAGACACGATTCCATCTTGAAGCCTTTCATTTATGAAATGGTCCTCCATGAGTTCCTAGAGAGCGACTATGAGGGTTTTGCAACACTGATAAAGGAATGGCCAGGGACTCTCTACAACAACACAATCATTGTCCAAGCAGTAGTCGATCGCTTGAAGAAAGATCCCCAGAACGCGACCTTACTGAAGATGCTTGCCGAGTTGTACACCTATGACCAACGCTATGGAAAGGCCCTTGAAATTTACTTCACACTGAGACATAAAGATGTTTTCCAGCTGATCCACAAACACAAACTTTTCAGCTCCATCAGGGACAAAATTGTTCTGCTAATGGAGTTTGATTCAGAGAAAGCAGTTGACATGCTGTTGGATAATGAAGATAAAATCTCTATTGACAAAGTCATAGAAGAACTGGCAAACAGGCCTGAATTGCAACATGTGTGTTTGCATAAACTCTTCAAGAGGGTCCACCACAAAGGGCAAAATTTCCATGAGAAACAGATCAGCCGCTATGCCGAGTATGACCTGCCAAACTTGCTTCCATTTCTCTGAGACAGCACCCACTGCCCGTTAGAAAAGGCTCTTGAAATCTGCCAGCAAAGAAACTTCATAGAAGAAACAGTTTATCTTCTGAGCAGAATGGGCAACAGCGGGAGCACCCTGAAGATGATAATGGAGGAGCTGAACGATGTCGATAAGGCTATTGAATTTGCCAAGGAACAAGATGATGCGGAACTTTGGGAAGACCTCATCTTGTATTCCATTGACAAACCACCTTTTATCACTGGCTTGTTAAATAACATTGGGACACACGTTGATCCTATCTTTCTGATCCATCGCATAAAAGAAGGAATGGAGATTCCAAATTTAAGGGACTCCTTGTTCAAAATTCTCCAGGATTACAATTTGCAGATCTTGCTTCGGGAGGGATGCAAGAAGTTCCTTGTGGCTGACTCACTGTCCTTGCTGAAAAAGATGCACCGCACACAAATGAGAGGGGTTCTTGTGGATGAGGAGAGTATCTGTGAGGCATGTCTTTCCCCAATACTGCCTACAAATGCATTTGAAGCCTTCCAAGTCACCGTGTTTCACTGCAGGCACATGTTCCACAAAGAGTGCATTCCTGAACCTAACACAATCTCTTCAGTGAAGTTCTGTAACATCTGCAGTGCTAAGCACCGAGGCCCAGGCAGTGCCATCCTGGAGATGAAGAAATGAGAGCCCCCGACATGCCAAGAATCTCTCTTCCTCTCTGTGTGTGTACGTGTGTGTCTGTCTGTCTGTTTTAACATGACACAGAGGAGTAATGCTTCATTGTTAATGCCTGTATCCATTTAATTCTGGCTGGAGACATGTACATGGAGAATCTTTAAATCATCCAGACCACTGATATTTCTTCTATGGATCCCTAGCCATAAAAAGACAGAAGAGAAATCAATGTATCATCAGCTGATGTATCACTGCTGCAGTTGGTGCGCCTGTATGTTTGTCTTAATAATGAGAACAATTAAACCTAATATGGTAAAAAAAAAAAAGAGCCCCTCAGTTTGGACACAGTCCACAGCAGTCTTATTTCTACGTTCCTAAGCTACTATTTGTTCTGTGGTGGAAAATACAGGTACCAGTAACAGGGCATTACTTCAGAAAATGGCATGGTGTGGGCGGGGGATATGTCACATTCTCTAATTCAATCTTCCTTCTCCATAGGCTACTTTACCCTTTACAAAAAACAACAACACCCAAACACCATGTGATCCTAATTACAAGACTTTCAGATTACATAATAATAATAATAATAATAATAATAATAATAATAATAATAATAATAATAATAATAATAATAATAATAATAATAATAATAATAAATTTATTTTTGTATCCCGCCCTCCCTGCCAAAGGCAGGCTCAGGGCGGCTCACAAGACATGGTACAACCATGATTTCAATAAAATGCAATCAATACAATAAAACAGATTAAAATACAATTAAATTACATTTATAAATTAAGTTAAAATTAGATAAAACAGCCGTTATGTGTTAGTAATTAAGGTGCTAGAATTCACAGACATGTATTAGATGGCTAGAAGTCAATTTAGCCGGGTTCCATCTTAAAAGTGAGCTGAAAGAGGGTGGTTTTGCAAGCCCTGCGAAAATGATTCAGGTCCCGCAGGGCTCGCACCTCCTCTGGGAGTTGATTCCACCATCGGGGGGCCATTGTTGAGAAGGCTTGCTCCCTCGTTGTTTTCAATCTAGCCTCTCTTGGTCCAGGGATTTTTAAAAGGTTTTGGGAACTGGATCTCAGTGCTCTCTGGGGAACATATGGGGAGAGGTGGTCCCTAAGGTAGGCAGGTCCTCGGCCATATAGGGCTTTAAAGGTAATAACCAGCACATCAGGATTGACTGCACACTGAGGTGGGGTTCTGACCCACACTTTATAGGGGTATGACGGATGGGGGTTGGTAGTTACCAAAGGGGCTTTGATGTTTCATAGATGGCTATCTTGCAACGCTATGTTGGGAAACTTCGCACATTTCGCTAGGACGATAGGCTTGGAGGGACTGCATAATTTGTTACCAGGTTTTGTCTGACACTCAGAAAAGGGATCAAAGACTTTAAAGGTAGGCTCAATCAAGTTATGCATTTGATTGGCTTTAGCAAGGTAGAGGTGATAGACTGGAGGAAGAGACATTTGGCAAGTTCCAGAAGATCAGAGTGAGAGTACTACTTACCCGTAGTTCCCATGTCATTATGCATCCCTTTTGGGTGGGACGCTGGAGGGGGAAATGGGTGAGATTGTGGTGATATACAGACTGCAGGCACAAACCAAACCAAGCTCTCTACTGGGTCCACTCCACCCGTTTAGATGGAGTGTTGTCTTGGCCTGTATTTGGTCATACTCCATTTTGTTTACCAAGAATAGGAGACCCTCTCTCTTTATTTGCACTGGGGTACTCCGTTTATATCAGGCAGCACCTCTCAGTAACATGACCATGTGACCCATAAAACCTAAAGAAAGGTATACTGTAAACCTAAAGAAAGCTATAATTGTAACCAGGCCTCAAATTCAGTGGGAGCTCACAGAAGTGCAGCTCCTGAACCTTTCTGAGAGTTCCACCTCCTCCTTCGGAGAGTTCCACCTCCTCATCCATTGAATAGCTCCACCACCTATTTTTCCACAAAATGACCGCTGATTGTAACTGTTGACCAGTCAGAGCCTTGTGACTTGTTTGCAAAGCATTTTTTTAAAAAACCGCTTGGACAGCACATTGTCTTCTGCAACAGAATGCCCTTTGGACTTAGTGCTATTGCTTGGGTTCATGTCAGTTTCTTCTTCCTGAGGTATTGACAAAGTACTTGTAATGGTCCACATGCCTATCAGATTCTTGTCCATCCTGCCTTGTGTTGACTAACAATACAAACTGATAGCTTTGCTTGGTCATGAAATCTATTTGTCATTGTCTGGGGTTCTGCGGTAATACACTCTTCATGGATGTGTCTTGAAGACAGTTTGAAAACTTGCAGTTTCCTGACTTCTTAAAGCAGAAAACAAAAGGGACCGTAGAACACCTGTGCTCTAGCAATTACACTGGATATCAGTTTGTTTCTGTGCCCAATTCTGAGTACCCAAGACAGTATCGTCAAGGTGCTAGTTTCTGCAGACCCAAGGCAGCATCTTCCTCTATATATTTCCTGTTCCTCTTTATGATCAGCTAATGAGGCTGTACTATAAATTCTTTTGAGCGAGAGATGCCAGGTTTGTGTCTACTAGAAGCAGGAACTTGTATGCACTTACCCAAGTGTTACCTTTCTCTGATTGTCACTAATTAAAACTTCCCACCTTCACCAAGGTTTTAATGATGGCTTATAAGGTTCTATGCACTACTTTTATTTATAGTTTTTATCCAGTAGGCTGAAATGGTTGGTTCTTAACCTGATTTTAATTGGTGATTTTATGAAATTTTGACACTGCGCCACTCATTTCATTTAGTAGTTTTATTGTTGCTACTATCCATTTAGTGGTTTTATTGTTTGACTGTCTTTGAATTTTTAATTGCAATTAATGTTTTAAACATATTATAAACTACTTGGGACATGTGTTTATAAATATGGTCCATAAATAAAGAAATATGTTCCATTTACATCCCTTTACATCAGTGTAAGTTCAAGATTACCATTCCAATCCAGAAAGCTATAATTAAACCCATATGAAGCTGCCTTACACTGAGTCAAACTTACCATGATTAATACAGTCTACAAAGATGTCAAACATACGACCTGCTGCATAGAACTGGCCCTTGCAGAGCTGGTATCAGGCTCACAAGCAACTGGCTCTCTCCTGCTTCATCCTCCCAGGCTGCTACTGCTGCTGCGGCTGCGTTGCCAAGCTTGTCTTCCTTCCAGTGGCTGAGATCTCCTTTCCTCTTTTGGGGAAAAAGGGAGGGGAGAAGGAAAGAGAGAGTGCACATATATGCACTAGAGAAAAGCTTCCTCAATCACTGTCTCCTGCTTCATCCTCTGGGGTGGCTGCTGGGGTTGAGATCTCTTTTTCCTTCTTTGGAGAGGAAGGGACGGGGGAAGAAAGAGAAAATGTGCATGCTTGTACCACACAAAAGCTTCCTCAGCCACTCTCTCCTGCTTTGTCCTCTGGGGCTGCTGTTGTGTCTACAAGCTTCTCTTCCCTCCATTGGCTGAGATCTCCTCCTCCTTCTTTGGGGGGGAGAGAGGGAAAAGAAAAGAGAGAGCATGAAAGAAAGAGACGGAGTCCCATGGCACCTTTAAGACCAACAAAGTTTTATTCTGGGTATAAGCTTTCATGTGCATACATACTTCTTCAGAGAGAGAGAGGGTGGGAGAGAGGGAGATTCTTCTGACAAGCACAATTTACATTAATTGCAGCACAATTCACATTACTTTGAGTCCTGATCTCTCTCTCTCTCTCACACACACACACACACACACACACACACGTTAAAAAACATATGCTATTTCAGTTTCTATATGAATTAGACCCTGTAGTTCAAAGTTTGGTTCTGTTTCCAAGGAGGCTTTAGGACACTTCAGGTAATGTGACTTTCCTGGTTCTGATAACACAGTACACTGTCTTTTGCCTCACATGACTATGCCTTTTGAAATGTTTATGTACTATCAAATTCTAAATAGATACTATATCAGAATTTAGCTTCCCAGACTCTCTAAGTCACCCTAGCTCTTTCTGGGTTTCTTTGAACTTCTTGACCCAGAGAGATAGAGAGAAAGTGTTGAGCTCTGTTGTGTAGATCGCTATATGTCAGATACTGGTCACAGAGTAGATTGACAGTTACATTGGCTCCTATGGATGGAAATAGGTATTTAATGTGTGAAGGTATTCTTGTTCATTGTTCTTGCCAACAAACCGTTTTCTCTGTGTCTTGATGAGTGCACCCAAGGATATCCTTTATAAAATTACTGTGCACAGTATTGAATTTTGATTATTGATGTATGGTTCTTATATGTTTTAATAAATTTACATTTGGGATTGCAGTTAAATAAATCAGAGGTTTTTAGAACAACTGTCTTTCTTGATGCAGTTGGGAAACTAACTTCTCTCCTTCCCCAAACAAACACAATGGAAATGGGATTGCATGAAAGGCTTCCTGCATCCTTCATTTCCCCAACATATTTTCTTTCAAAAAGACTGATTAGGAATCACAACACTGGAAACAGATGGCTAAGTATTAAAAAAAACATTTATGGTTCCATAGAATCCAGTTCAACACGTGGTCTCCCCCTCTCCCCTCACACCTCACTGGCTGCCTTTTTTCACATTAACCCCTTTTAATGCTTTCATTATCATCAGTCTGCAATTCCCACATTATTTCATTTGCAGAGATCCTCCTTTCCAGTTCTAACAGATGAAAGAAAAGAAAAGAACCTAACTATACAGCTTGCAATCTTTATTAGTGGAAGGGAGCAAGAGTCCAGTAGCACCAACAACTAACACAGTTCGTGGCAGGGCATGAGATTTCATTAGTCACTGTTTTCTTCTTCAGTTATAGCTGGAATATGTCCATATCCCCTCATATCTTGGAGAACGAACTGATTTCAGATGCCAAATGGCAATATCAGACATTGGTAGTGAGAGAAGAAACCTAAGTCTCAGTTCAGTCCAGGAGGATGCATTGTCTTGTGCTTTATTATCAGTTGCAATTCAGCAGCCTCTCTTTCTGATCTTCCTTTGAAATTCCTTTGTAAGAGAACTGTTACTCTTAGGTCAGCAACTGAATGTTCTGGAAGTTTACCCCCCCCACCCCCCCCATTTGAATGTTGTGGTTTCTAATAACAGTAAGGAAGGGTAAGAATCCAGTATCACCTTGAAGACTAACAAAATTTATGGTAAGGTATGAACTCTCATGGGTCACTGCTCTCTCTCATGAGTCACTGCTCACATCTTCAGACTTATGTCCACTTATTCTTTGCATCCTTCTGGACTGAATCCTTCTGGAGCAAATTGAGACCTAGGTTTCCTGTCCCATTACCAATGCTGTCATCTCCACACCTACTACTGCATATCACATCTAATTCAATAAACTGTGCTACTGACATTCAGCATCTGAAATCATTTTTATAGCGTTTATATCTCTGGTACCTCAAACTCAAATACTTTGGCCACCAAATGAGAAGGGAGCACTCACTGGAGAAGATCCTGATGCTGGGAAAGACAGAAGGCAAAAGAAGAAGGGGACAGCAAAAGATGAGATGGCTGGACAGCGTTACTGATATAACAAACATGAATTTGAGTAGACTTCGGAGGATGGTGGAAGACAGGAGGGCCTGGCATGACTTTGTCCATGGGGTTGCAAAGAGTTGGACTCGACTGTGCGACTGAACAACAACAAAAACCTCATGTAACATTTTATGGCACACATGGCCCTACCAAACATTGTGACATTTATGTCAGATCCAGTCCTTATAACAAATGAGTTTGACACTTCTGGTCTACAGTGACTGGCAGTGACTCTTCAGGGTCTCAACGAGACATCTTTCACATCTACTCACATGTGACCCATTTAAGAGGAAATCCCAGAGACAAAGCAAATTGTCTAGAAGTGAGTCTCAGACTATATTGAAAACATTGTTTGTTACAAATTAGCTACAAAATTTTATTTCAGTGAGACTTAAGCATGAACAGGACCATTCAGTCTGGGTTTTGTTTGTTTATTTCCTATACAAATCCACTGCTTTTCTGCTTCCTGCCAAAGATGATAATTGACAAGAGAACACTTCAAATAAAAGGACATGGTATTTATCTTCTCCTGTCACTCCAAAAGACCGAAGGACCAAGTAGGCTCCTCTTAAGAATGTAACTAATGAAACAATGGGAGAAATCTACAAATTTGATTACATACCACAAATTTAATTTGCTCTCAACCTTTTAGCTAGTTATTTTGAAGGAAATAAATCTTGATATCTCTTGGTCTCATCTTGAAAAGCAGATGCAAATAGTATATGGCAGGTGGGTTGATCATTCAAATTAAAATTTTGACAAATAAATGGTACAAGGGGTAATAGTCTTAGACAAAAAAGTGCTGAGGGCAGTTGTAAACTAAGACATAGTGAATAAAATTTTGGTTCTGTTGTTTTTGTTTTTGTTTCATGTGCTAGAGCTAGATAATAACACATTATGATAGTGCTCAGTCTGTTACCTCTTCCTCTGATTATATTAGCTTCTTGATCAAGTGCCATTTAGCAGGATCAGAGGGGCAGCCTCTTGTCCTGTTTCTCAGACCTCGATCGATCATTCTTCAGGAATCACTGCCTTTCTATTATATACACTGGTTCTAGTTTATGACTGGTGTTTTATTATTATCAATGAAATCTTAAGAACACTTTCAAAGGAGAAAGTCCCACTAAATAGACTTCAGTAAGATTCTGGGTAGATTGGCTTAGGATTGCTCCCTCTATCCAATATGTGCACCTCTTTAAAGTATATTTTACAAAGAATGTTTGAACCTAGATGGCTTGAGACGTGTGGGAAAACAGGATCAGATTTTCATTTAGCTGTGAAGTTTTTTAGCTGCCTTTTATTCATTTATTTTACAATTTATAAATCTGCCTTTGGGCATGGTATTGTTTCTTAGCCCAAGATCCCTCATAGACTTGTAAAAACCTAACTCTAAACACCTGAAGGTCAATATGTAAGCTGCTGAATAAATGGGAAACCTTTATGTCTTGTTTTCTGGTTTGGAGTATGCTATGGTAGTCCTTCTGTGTCATAGCTCCTGCTGTTCACTGTATATTTTACATACTCAAGAGTTTCATCCATCACATCTGCAGCAGGAGGTGGGGGATCCCTTCCTCTCCAAGTGCTATTTCCTCTCCCTGTCTTTGAAGCAAGGTGTCATCTTTGAAGCTACAGAGCATACCTTTTTCCTTATTTTAAAAATTAAAGGACCCGAATAGTAACAACAGTGCTTTTAAAAATAAGTGCCATAATGTTGTGTTTCAGATCCATCACAATTTATAGTGATTATGCTGATAGTATAGAATCAACATCCTAAACTGTCAGCACAGCAATTCATTTGCTGCACTGACATCCCTATCTTGAAAAGGCTTTCTGTGGAAATGTTAGAGACTCTGAAAACTGCCATAACATTTTCTCTGCCAGTTTGCACCTGAAACCTCTGGAACAGTGACTCCAAAAGTAAGGAACCACAGAAGAGACCTCTGGAACAGTGACTCCAAAATATAGAACCGCAGAAGAGCAGTGCTTTCAACTGTGGTTCTACCATGACACAGTCAACATCTGGTAGTCTCAGATGTTGAATTCTCCTCTGTAATGTATAATAACAGATGCCTTTGCATTTTTATGTGTTTTCCCTGCCTCCATTTGTGGAATAGGGATAAGGAGATGCACAACTTGATGTAACAACAGTGTTAATTGATGCTACAATTTATAGGATAAATGGAGGAACCTAGCGCAGAGATGCAGAATTCCTGGGTGCTTTCACATGGCTACTATTTACAAATGGATTTTGCTGTTCTTACACAGTAAAAATCCACTTGCAAAGCACATTATTTAGTGTAAATGTACACACACACACTGGAGTCATCCATACTTTGCAGTTCCACCCCTAGAAATGGATCCTAGAGGGTTGTATTTTCTGTAGCCTTAGGGCTATATTTTCTGGTCTCCTGCTTTGTTTGCTGGAAATAAGATACCAAGACTTCAAAGAATGTTATGAAGTCATTTCAACCAAGCTTGAAAGTTTCCCAGTTCTTCAGATCTAGTTCACATGGGCATGTACATCACTTGATTTCTTGTCCCTTAATTATTCAACCTGATTACTTGCAATGACTGTGGAAATGGACTAAATTGAAAAGCATTGTATTTGAGATTATATGAAATGTGCTTGATCTGTGATGACTTATTCATACAGAAATGTGATCACTGGATGCATCAAAGTGATGAAGATATATATGAGCACTATGAAATTCCTCTGCAATTGTGCTTCAACTTAGCTTCTTGCTTATACTCCCAGCATGATATTTCTTTCAATGGGTGTGTGTGTGTATGACTGCTTACTTCCTCATGAGCTTCTTGGAAGAGAGTCCTGAACCTAGATTAACATTACATAAGAAAAGAGCAAGGCAGAAATATTAGCATTTGTCAAATTAAAATGTTTTTATTTCCACTAGCTTTCAGTTCTTTCACTGATAATTGTTTCACAGGAATTTGATGAACATTTGCTTTCAGAGAAAGTGTTGCAAATACAGTATTATGGGGGGAAGGATAAGTGAATGAACATTGTGCTAGTAGTCATTCAGCAATGAAAATCGCCATAGTACAGTGGTAATTTTTTCATCAGTAGTTTGAACATATGAAGCTGCCTTATACTGAATCAGACCCTTGGTCCATCAAAGTCAATATTGTCTTCTCAGACTGGCAGCGGCTCTCCAGGGTCTCTAGGTGAGGATTTTCACGCCCACTTGCCTGGACCCTTTTTTGGAGATGCCAGGGATTGAACCTGGGACCTTCTGCTTACCAAGCAGCTGCTCTACCACTGAGCCACCGTCCCTGTAATGTAATGTCAGACTTGTGCTTTTGAAATACAGCAAAAAAATTATGTCATTTGATTATCCAGAACACTTGCTTGAGCAGAATCTCACAGGGCATTTTCGCACTCACCTTCAGCCGGCGCGACCCCCCCTCTTCACCGCGCAGGATCTGCGCGGATTTCGCACTAAACGCCACGGAGCAGCCGGAAGAGCCGGAAACTCCCGGTGCAAAAGCCGCTCAAACGGAAACTGCTTTTTGGCGGTTTCCGTTTGAGCGGCTTTTGCGCCGGGAGTTTCCGGCTCTTCCGGCTGCTCCGCGGCGTTTAGTGCGAAATCCGCACAGATCCTGCGCGGTGAAGAGGGGGGTCGCGCTGGCTGAAGGTGAGTGCGAAAACACCCACAGAGGTCAAGTTCCTTCCTCCAGTCAGTTTACCCCTGCATCTTGGGTGCATATGTGCCCTATTTCAGCCAGCCAGCTTGATTCCTCCGGCTATTCCTGGGATTCTGACAATGACGATGATGACGACTGCAGATTTATACCCCACCCTTCTCTCTGAATCAGAGACTCAGAGCGGCTTACAATCTCCTATATGTTCTCCCCCCACAACAGACACCCTGTGAGGTGGGTGGGGCTGAGAGGGCTCTCACAGTAGCTGCCCATTCAAGGACAACTCCTGCAATAGCTATGGCTAACTCAAGGCCATTCCAATAGCTGCAAGTGGAGGAATGGGGAATCAAACCCGGTTCTCCCAAGTAAGAGTTCATACACTTAACCACTACACCAAACTGGCTCTCAACTAGCAATGCCAGTTGATTGCATGGTGTAGTGGACAGAGTGATGGAATAGGATCCTGAAAGACCCAGATTTCAATCTCTGCTTCTACCATGGAAGCTTTCTGGGTGAATTTGTGCCTGTTACAAACTCTCAGCCTGGCCTACCTCACAGAGTTGTAAGAAAATGGAGGAGGGGGATGATGTTCCAAGCCACATTGAGACTTGGCTGGGAGAAAAAGTAGGATGTAACTTGTGCACTGCACTTTTAAAAGCTTAGAAGTGCTGTGTAAACAGATAAATGACTGTGAAGGGTTAATTCTTCATAGAACCAGAGAATCTTGAGTGACAGGCTATTCCAAAAGATCTGATTGGTCAGCATTAGTTGAGCAGATGAAGACTTCTGAACTGGATGCTGAAGAGGACTGAGTCTGATTTCAGCCCTAGCTGAGAAGAGTCAAGTATAAACAGTTTAACACAGGAGAAGTGGGGGAAAGTTGGCAAGGAAGTTTGGGATGTAGGCAAAGACTCCAATTTGGGCCAAGGAAAGAGGATAGATCTTATATAGAGAGAAGAAAATTCCCTACCCAGCCGAATGAGGTGTTAGTTCTGAAGACTGCAGAGATCCCTGGTCTGGTTAGAAACTGCCTGTAGAGACCTTAAGAGTCAGTTAAAAACTCAAGATGAGTACTGGTGTTTCAAAAGAAGGGGTTTGGGTTCTGGAAAGAGTGTACTAGCCTTCTGGAAATCAAAAGAGTCAGAATACTCAAAGAAAGTGTGCTAGAGTGTTTGATAAAACACTGTGACTCTCAACATAAAGATTTTAAATGACTGAATTGCTTAGGAAATGCTCATTAACCTGAAACACAAGAACTAAAGTCTGTGCATGTACTGGCTTTACCTCAGAAATATCAAGCCCTGATTTCACCTGATCTTTTCCCTGTAGGTTGAATAAAATAATTTTGAATATAAAAACATCTAGAGTGCTATTTAAGTTAAAGAGGGCTCCCAGTCCTTTCCCCAGGTTCTTGGGCTGAGCAAACAGCCAAAATATTATACTGTGACATGGTGGGACAGCCAGAGTTCTTAAGGGAAGAAGAAAGCATAATACTAGGCTCAGTCAGACAGGAAAAGAAAAATGTAGAAAAAATCTTTGTTGAAAAAATATTGTTGGAACTCTCTGTCTGGGACAGTGATGCTCTGTATTCTTGGTGCTTGGGGGGTGGGGGCACAGTTGGAGGACTTCTAGTGTCCTGGCCCCACTGGTGGACCTGATGGCACTTGGGTTTTTTGGCTACTGTGTGACACAGAGTGTTGGACTGGATGGGCCATTGGCCTGATCCAACATGGCTTCTCTTATTTCTTACCTTGCCTCTGAGGGGAGGAGAATGGATAGGGATATCATATAAACAAACAAACAAACTACAGCAAGATCAACATTCTAATAGAATGGTAGGCTACAAATACTGCACCATACGCTGCCTTAGCACAAGTATTTTCGTTTTGCCATTCAAGAGGTAGGTAAATTAAAAGTTGAAATCAGAAAACACAAGTGTCATAGTAAAAAGAAAGCAGATGTATTATTTGAACAGAAAAAGTCTCATACAGTCACAAAAGCAACAGCATGTTTTCTTAATAAATAAGTCGAACTTTATAACATTGAAAACATTGAACTTTTCAATAGCATGTTATCATCCTAAATTTTATAGAACAATAATTGCTGACAGCATTGTAGAGAGCAGGAGTATCTTTTGAAATGTAATGTTCATTTTTAATTTAGAAAACCCAAGTGGAACTTATATTGGGAACTGTTTTGGGGACTCTTGGGAACACATCTGCTATAAATGCAGCCTAAGCTTACAAAAATTGGGGGGGAGGGGGTTATTACTGCTAAATTTGGCTGCATTACAGTCTATATGTCACCAAAGTTTATATCAATAGCAATTTCCTTAATTGGCATTATAAAGTTTATAATTACTGGACTCATAATGTCAGTTCATCCAGTTCATAACATATACTTACATAATGAATTAGATGCAAATTTCACCAATTTTCTCCTTTTCAGAATACAAAAATTTATTCTATGCAGTCAGCATTCAGGCTGACCAGGCAGCTTTGTAAGCAAATGCACAAATTTTCTTTAATATTAAAAGTTGTGAACTACAAAGTTGGCTATTTTGTAGGTGAATGTTAAAGGTAAAGGTGCAAGTACCAGTTGTTTCCGACTCTGGGGTGACGTCGCATCACAGCGTTTTCACGGCAGACTTTTTTTTTACGGGGTGGTTTGCTATTGTCTTCCCCAGTCATCTACAATTTCCCCCAGCAAGCTGGGTCCTCATTTTACCGACCTCGGAAGGATGGAAGACTGAGTCAACCTTGAGCCAGCTACCTGAACGCAGCTTCCGCTGAGATTGAACTCAGATCGTGAGCAGAACTAAGGACCACTGTACTGCAGCTTTCCCACTCTGTGCCGCTGGGCTCTTTCTTGGTGAATGTACTCTTGACCAAATTCTTATATATCACTGTGAACTGCATAGGAGACCACTGTACTAAACATCATATATCTTTTTTTTTTTTTAGTATCTTGTTTGCGTGGAAGAGGTATGAATATTCTTACATACATAGATTTCCCCTCTCCATTTGGATTGGCCATAGGGGTACGCATTGCAGGGAGACCAAATAAGGCACAAGTCACTTTGGTCTTTTTTTGTTTTAGGTGTTTGAGTAATTTGTGAGACTATTGGGAACTGGGTTAATGGCACTTTAAATTCTGCATGCTTTAAGTCTGATTACTCTTGAAAGAAAATCTAACACTGCGGTCTTAAGCAGAGTTACAATCTTTTAAGAACACTGAAGAAGGTATAACTTCGGGTGGGATCACACTGGGATTTTGGTGTGATCCCCGCTTTGAAAAAGCTGGTGTTCTTTGATGTATGCTGCAGCAATCACACAGTCCCCACCTTGTTGTGGGGAATGCACAAGAGGAGCAATCAGACTGCTTTTACATGTTCAGGGCATGTGCATCCTATACCCCAGCCATTCAGACAGCCAGAGAACATGCTCTGCATGTGCTGTTCTTATTTGATCTGGTCCCAGCCCAATCTAAACTGAAGTAAGTACAGGTGGGACTCAGGAGGGCAGATATGTTTGTGTGATTGTGCACATTAAATCCAGAGGAAAGGCATGACTAGGTCAGGCCAAATCTCTCATATGATTGCACCCTCTGTTTGGGATTCTGCTGTTAATTACACATATAGCCAAAGCTTTGCTTTTTATTGTGTAATTTTGTGCTTAGAAGAAGAGCTGGTTTTATACCCTGCTTTTCACTACCCAAAGGAATTTCAGTGCCTTTTCTTCCTCTCCCCACAACTGGCAACCCTGTAAGGTACGTGGGGCTGAGAGAGTTTGTGAGAACTGTGACTGACTCAAGGTGGTTTCATGGCATTGGAGAAAGTCCAGAAAGGGGCAACTAGAATGATTAAAGGGTTGGAACACTTTCCCTATGAAGAAAGGTTGAAACGCTTGGGGCTCTTTAGCTTGGAGAAACATCACCTGTGGGGTGACATGATAGAGGTTTACAAGATAATGCGTGGGATGGAGAAAGTAGAGAAAGAAGTACTTTTCTCCCTTTCTCACAATACAAGAACTTGTGGGCATTCGATGAAATTGCTGAGCAGTCAGGTTAAAACGGATAAAAGGAAGTACTTCTTCACCCAAAGGGTGATTAACATGTGGAATTCACTGCCACAGGAGGTGGTGGCGGCTACAAGCATAACCAGCTTCAAGAGGGGATTGGATAAAAATATGGAGCAGAGGTCCATCAGTGGCTATTAGCCACAGTGTGTATATATACATAGGTATAGATATAGATATAATTTTGGGGGGGGGGGCCACTGTGTGACACAGAGTGTTGGACTGGATGGGCCATTGGCCTGATCCAACATGGCTTCTATTATGTTCTTATGTGAAGGAGTGGGGAATCAAACCTGGTTCTCCAGATTAGAGTCCATCTCTCTTCACCAGTACACTAAGCTGGCTAAAGTAGAGTAAATCTGCACTGTTAATGATGCAGAGATCTATAGAATGCTTTTGTATTCATGGTGAAGTTGTGTATAAATGGTTTTAAGCAAGCCTCATTTTGGGCAGGAGCTCACAGGAACAGAGCTCCAGAACCTCTAAATTCTATCGTGCTCTTTCTTTCATAACACACCCCCCTCAGAAAAAATGCTGGGCTCCATTGTTCAAGAATTTTGCTGAGCTCTAAGATTTGGCAAACTTGGTAGTATTTCCCCCCACAAAAAAACAGGAAATAACCAAAATATATAAATCAGACAGATGGAAATCATCTATGATGGGAGTAAGGTTTTACTATGACAATTATAATTCAAGATACTGAGCTGATATAATTTAGTACATCTTCCGGTGATGTCAGGGGTGTGTGGCAAATGCAAATAAGTTATGCAAATAAGTTGGGCTAATGAGCTCTATCACCTCTTTTTCTATGAAATAATCCCTGGTTAAAAATGCATGTACACAGTTGTATCATATATTTCAACATGGTTAGCCCTCCCCTGAACTGCCTTGTTTCTCCCAGTATATTGTGTCTCAGAGTGAAAGGAAAGAAAACATTGTTTCTGTGATTCAGTATGTTCCGCTTTGTTGCTTTTTCAGAGACAGAAATAGAAGTGTTTTTTAAAAAAATTCTGCTCCAGTATACTCATAGGTAGCTAGAACAGGATCTAACTAGTGTGGTCATGATTTCAGTAACAATTTCAGTAACAATTTAATGTCCTCCTACAATATCAAGGCTGTATCTTTCTATTTGTTTTTACTTTCCACTGAGCAGCCATTCCATCTTTACTTTCTGGTTGTCAAGATTGGCTGTCAGCTGTTTCTTAGCAACAGCTGGTCTGGATAGCCCAGCTATATTTGATCAGAATTCACATAGTAATTCCTGGATAACCCATCTATGTTTGATCAGAATTCATGTAGTAATTCCTGATAATTTAGATGGGGAAAAGTTTCAATGTGATACAAGTGATACTGCAGGGTGGTTCTATTGTTGGTAGCCTGGAGTCCCTCCCTCCCCAAAAAGAGTCTTATGACACCTCAACATCTCCAAGAAAATAAAGAGCTGCACCAGTTACAGAAGATTAAAAATAAGGCCAAGGTCAATGGTGCAAAATGATATATTTTATTATAATATATTTTATTATTCAGTTATATTTCCAAAAATTCCTTTTGTGTTTCACCAACAGGATTTGTCAGGGGAATCTGTTTGTCTTGCAGTCATTCTTCAAAAATATTTTTTTTATTACCTGATTTTCCACTATTAGACTTGGCCTTATTTTTTTTAATCAACTCAAGGTCTCCAACAGATTTATCAACATGCAGGTTTTTGCAGAGTAAAGCCTACTAGGAATGGCTTGGAATTTAGTGAGAGATTTTTCTATTCCTCAAAAAAAATTACTAGACTACTACTTAAGTGAAATAGTCATGAGCCTCTTCTTAATAACATTGCATATATATATGAAAATATTTGTTTTTAAAGACTAGCAGAATATACAGAGTGTATTACAATGTCAGTCTGTCTTAAAAAAAAACCAGTCTGGACTGGACAGGATGTTGACCAGCATAGTTGACCAGCACAGAATGTGTGCAAAGACCCATAGCTGGCTCCCTTCCTGGAACGCGACGACCTAGCAACGGTGATCCATGCTACGGTCACCTCGAGATTGGACTACTGCAATGCCCGCTACATGGGGCTGCCCCTGTGTTGAACCCGGAAATTGCAGCTGGTGCAGAACGCCGCCACCCGGCTGTTATTGGGGCTCCCAAGATGGGAGCACATTCAGCCGGGACTTCGGGCTCTGCACTGGCTGCCAATATCCTACCGAGTTCGGTACAAGGTGCTGGTTATTACCTTTAAAGCCCTATATGGTCTAGGACCTGCCTACCTAAGGGACCGTCTCTCCCCGCATGTTCCCCAGAGAGCACTGCGATCGGGATCTCAAAATCTTTTGGTCGTCCCCGGGCCAAAGGAGGCCCGCTTGAAGATCACAAGGGACCGGGCCTTCTCTGTAATGGCTCCATTTTGGTGGAACCAGTTGCCGGAGGAGGTAAGGGTCCTGCGGGATCTTACTCAATTCCGCAGGGCCTGTAAGACAACCCTCTTCCGGCTGGCCCACAACTAACCGGCCTTGTATCCTTGTATACCTGTATACCGACTACTGAATATCGAATATGGAACACCGAAATGTTGAAGACGGTATACCGAATCAGTATTTGAATTTGAATAGAGTGTAGCTTTACGACCGCTGTCTGATTTTAACGACATGTACATTTATAACAAACGTTGGATTTTAATTATTTAATGAAATGTTAATTTTATAGTGTAACTTATTTTTATGTTAGTTTTACATATGTTGTAAGCCGCCCTGAGCCACTCGATGGGAAGGGCGGGATATAAATCCCAGATAATTAATAATAAAAAAAAGTTGCCAGCATAGGGACTAATAGCAGCTGGTGTTAACCAATGCAGTGTGTGTGCAGCGTACTTGGGGGGAGGGGGGCGGGAATGGAGCAGATGACCAGTTTCAAGTTACATCCATAGAAAATCTGCCAGTGTGTGAAAACCATTGAGCAGGAGAGAAATTTTCTTGGCAACCTCAAAGTAGTCATTGTCCCTATTTCAAAAGCCAGTTTTTAATACTGATTTTTGGGTCAGTTTTAGAATTTCCTTTGTCAGTAAAATTATGGAACTGACAATTTCACAGCTTTAAATGCACCTGAAGGGCATTGAATTCCTGAGACCACTGCAGCCACACTAACAACCTATGTAGGGTATAAGATTTTCATTTTTGTGAACAAATGTCAATCACCAGTAATTTTTATATGGTGGTGATGAACAAGAATTTGAAGATTATATTCATAAAAACTGATTGTTATATTTAATCTCTGTACTTTTAAAAAGTGAATCCTGCATATTGATAAAAGCTTCATTCTCTTCAAAGTACTGTGTGTATTATGCTCTTTGAATGTATAGTAGGAAGAATGAAAGTTCCGTTATTTCCGCATCCTGTTTCCCACAGTGGAGAACCAGATGCCCCAGAATGTGTGCAAAGAGGACATGGTAGCCAGGACTCCCCTCCCAGTTATTGTCTTCCAGCAGCAGGTATTTAAAAGTTCACTGTTTCTGAATATGCTAGCCATGACAGTGGACTATATTGTTTTGTCTTATCTTTGTTAGAAATAGCCACTCAGCAGCTAGAATTACAAAAACAATTAGAACTCACAGCAAGTAAAATTAAAACTTTTGAAATGAATGCGTTCCCCCCAAAATATCACTGCGTCTAACATTGTTGACCCCTGTGTGGGTTAAGAAAGGTGTTCAGTGAGGTCACTCACAAACAGTGTTAAAGGTTGCTTAATGTGCTCCCCAGGTTTGCAGAAAAGACAATTTTGTAAATTAACTAAAAAGAAATATAAACTGGCCTGAACAGGATGAACCATGTTCTATTTTGATAAACAATACCCAAAAGGTATTGAAATTTGTGGTTGTATATGTAATTTACTAGTGCAAATGTAGAGTTACTCCAGTCTGAGTAGACAGATTTCACTGCAAATCTGCACTTAAGTTTTAAAAAAAGAAAAGAAAAAAGCATGAAATGCAGTCACAGATCTCCCACAAACTTGGGCTGTCTAAGACGTTTAGCAAAAACTCCGGAAATCTATTTAAAGTTTTTGTTTCCTAATGGTTGGTGATGATGCCACTGACATTCAAATATTTCATTTTTACTTTTAATTTCATTTTAATTCTGTTAGAAATCAGTTCAGTAATATCACATGGCAACATTTCCTTCAAGAAGTTATAATATAGTTGATTAAATCAGCCAACAGAACAAAGAGGGGGAAATGCCAAGTGATAGATGACTGATTTATTATACAAAGTCCCTAAGCGTTTCATCGTGCAGGCTCTGTCAGGGAATCTATAAAATCATAATTTTATATTTTATACAAATAATAGAAAGACCCCTTAATAAAAAAGTTATTCCAAACTTATTAAAGTAGAATTAAAAAGAGAAGATCAAAATTAATTTCAAAAATAGATATAATTTAATTAATAGGTCAATATATAATAGAGGATAAATAAACTGCACACTGGATTTGAAGTAAGAAAATGAATATATAAAAATAAATACTGCTTAGAATAAATACTGACCAGAACATTCACCTAGTGCTAGAGCTGTCCACAAGTATTAAATTATTTTACAGTGGGAAATGATGCAATCTTTATTATACATGCAGCAATTCACTGAGCAAGATCAGAAGTCCCAAAAGTCCCTATACTGTATATTGACCAATTTGTATCTACTCTTGAAATAAATTTTGATCCTGTCTTCTTAATACTTATAACTGGAATAACTGTTATATTTATATTTTGTATTAAATATAAAATTATGTTTTTATAGATTCCCACTGACGAAGCCTGCACAGCAAAGTGGGTTGGGACTTTGTATAGTAAATCAGTCATCTATCACCTGGCATTTTTTTCCTTTTTGTTCTGTTGGCACATTGCTGGGTGCAGCCCAGTTTTTCTTTATCTGTGGATTAAATGAGTTTATTAGCTTAGGTTTTCTAAACAACTGTGTTTGTTCATATTTTAAAAACATACTACATTTAATTGTAATTGAACCCTTCTCTCCCATCAACCAGTAGCGGTCCATGACTTGTATTGGCTACAGATTGGAACTTGGAATTCAGGCAGGGTATATGAAATGGTTCATAAGCAACTGGCCTTACTGATGAAGTACATAATGTATTCTGTCTCTGATCCAGCCAGGCAAGATGCCTTCCTTGGGCACTGCAATTATTCAGTCAGAAGGTGCCAAATGGTTTATTAGCAAAGGGGCTAAAACTACTCTCATGCCCAATATTCTTCTCTATAAATGTCTCTCTGGCAGCTTTTAGCTCAGCCAAGCTTACTTCCAGTTCTGGAGGCAGCGAGGGAGGGGGGTGGAATCAATAAATGTGTACATGCCTAAGGAAAGAAAGAACCATGGGTGAGAGAAGAAAGATGGAAGGAAAAATCTCAGCTGCTGCCAAGGAAATAATAGCCCAGACTCAAATAATAGTCTCTTCCATTGCAGATGCAGTAGCCTGTCTTTTACTTTCCAAGACAATTTAGAGTCTCCAAAGCTTTGAACGCCAAAGGACTAAAAGATAAGTGTATCATCCCTATTAGGGTATCTTGTAATTTCAGGTTGAATATAGAGAGAAAAGATATAATTTTCTAAATAGGTGGCTGTTCCCCTCCACCCTTCCCATGCACTTTACCTCCTTTTAACCTCAAAACCATCTCCTTTCATCTGTATGGACAAAATACTTTGTGAGTAGTGTTGTGGCTAGCATGGTGGTCGCATCTGTACTCTGCTATGAAACTTCCTGAGGGACCTTGGGCCTAATCAACCCTTAAACAGAGGTGTCAAACTCATTTGTTATGAGGGCTGGATCGCACATACATGAGACCTTGTCAGGCTGGGCCACATGTGTCATAAAATGTAATGACAGGTAGCAGAGATATAAACAGCGGTGGAATTCTAGCAGGAGCTCCTTTGCATATTAGGCCATACATCCTTGATGTAGCCAGTCCTCCATGAGCTTACAAAAAAAAAGCCTTGTAAGCTCTTGGAGGATTAGCCACATCAGGGGGACTGGCCTAATATACAAACGTGCTTCTATTAGAATTTCATCCTTGGATATAAACTTTGCTTCTGGGATCCATTATTCAAACCCCCTGTGAGAATTTTGCTGAACTCTAAGATAAATAGGAACATAATCAAAACATATAATGCAGACAGGTGGAAATCATCATGCCACTGTGGCCACATAGGAGAAAGTAATTTTAAAAATATGATAGGAGTAAGGTAACAATTATAATTCAGGAAGCATGTTAAAGTAAATGCTGAGCTGATATAATTTAGTACACCTTCCGGAGATGTCAGGGGAGTGTGGCAAACGGAAAGATTTATACAAATGAGTTCTGCTAATGAGCTCTGGCACCTCTTCTTCTACAAAACCCCTGCTCTCACTCCTTCCCCCCTCATTTTTTACCTCCCTTTTGTTCTTTCTCTCATTTTTTCTCATTCTTTCTGTCTTTTTATTTCATTCTGGCTGCGATCACACACACTAAATAATGCACTTTCAATTAGGGTTGCCAGGTCCAATTCAAGAAATATCTGAGGACTTTGGGCATAGAGCCAAGAGACTTTGGAGGTGGAACCAGGAGACATCGGGGTGGAGCCAGGAGCAAGGGTGTGACAAGCATAATTGAACTGCAAAGGGAATTCTTGCCATCACATTTAAAGGGACCAATAACCTTTTAAATGCCTTTTCTCCATTGGAAATAATGAAAGATAGGGGCACCTTTTGGGGGGTTCAGAGAATTGGACCCCCTGGTCAAATCTTTTTGAAACTTGGTCAGTTTTTTCGCGAGAGCATCAGATGCTATGCTGCAAATTTGGTGCCTCTACCTCAGAAAACAACTCCCATAGAGCCCCAGATCACCACAGATCAATTTTCCATTATACTCTATGGGAATTGGTCTCCATTGGGAATAGTGGAGTACACCTCAGACATTTCCTACAATGGGCTTTACTGCTAGTAAATAAATTTTTAAAAATAAATCATAATTTCCCCTCTCCTTGAAATGTGTTAGTTCATGACATTAGACAGTGTATCTACAAACACATATTTTGATCTTACATTTGTTGAACTGGTGGGAATGTAGGTGGAAGGGAGGGGAGTGTCACAGAGGAAGATGTATTGGCAGGTGGGAAAGAGGCTTAACCCTTTCCACATCTCCTGACTGTCTCTCCCCCCTCCCCCATATATGCCTCTCCCACTAGCCATCTTTCCTTTTGTTGGGCTTACTTAGGTCTTCAGACCAAGTCTGATTGGGGAAAGTAATACAAAAGAACAGCATCAGAAAAGTACATGTTGGGGGAAATCAGTAGACAGGGAAATATTTACATGTTTTCCTTATGGCCTGATTTTTCTCTGCCAGTCCTTGTAGTGATTGTATTAGTAGTATAAGGGAAACTCCATGTTATCCTGCTAATACCTGTGTGTGTCCTTACTTCAGCTATCTGGTCTGAACCATTTCTCAAGACACAGATTTTGTGATTGCTACCAGACTTCTCTTACTTTTCAACAGCTGCATCACAGATATGACTGCCAACTGGCCTGGAGAACAGTGTCCTGTCATCTAATAGACAGTAAAAGACTCCCCTTTTAACCTAGACAAGACTCCTTTTACAAAACAAATCAAACTAATCTGTCCCTTATTGTTCTTTGTTCAGAAAACAAAATTTACATTAATAATACCTAGGCACTGACACTAAATGAAAAACGGAAAGAGAATATTACAATTTTAATCCTGTGCATGCTTAACTTGGGCGTAAATCATCAGGGGAGTTGGGCTTGGGAGTTCAGTGAGAGAATTCAAGGGGGAGCAGGAAAGAACCCCTCTAAATCTGAGTTTCCTGAAAACGGATATACAAACTCCATATCAGCAAGGAGGGCACTGTATGGCGTTATCCTTCCTACAACAAAAATCTTCATAGATTCAGGTGAGCACCCCATTTCAGCCCTGAAACACCTTTAAGCAACCAAATTAGTTATGAAGGTAGAAAACCAGTAGGGTAGTTGAGGGTTTTGCAAAGAGTGCCACATGTATGATTATCTGTGCACTGAGCAGAAATTATGGGTGTATGCTCAATGCTGAAGCTTTTGGCTCTCAGGGAACACTGATGCCAGCCTGAAGAAGCTGAGGGAGTGAGAGAGAGGTATATGGATGAGACCTTCAGTGACCTGCTGGAACAGTCTCACTCCTGTGTTGACCACTCATCTGATGTTGAGGAGACTGAGGGTTTCCAGTCTGGAGGACAACAGGCTGAGAAGGAGGGATGTGATTGCTGAAATGGAACCCCTTCCTAGGATGTTGAACCAATATCCTCTTGTACTGAGAATACTTTCTAGGATTGGGGGTAGGTGGGCTTTTTGTAATGGGTGATTTAAGTATCAAGAATATAGAAAGTGGGGTTTGTGGCAGGAGGTTTGACTGCATAGTGACTTGCCTTCCCAGTCTGAAGGTTGCAGATATTATAAACACTCTAGATTGTGGAAAGATAATGCTGTGAAGGAGTCAGTGCTCATGGTGCATGTTGGGATTAATGACATTGGGAAATGTAGTCCCCTACACTTTTTCGATTGGCCTTCACCAACTAAGGGAAACTGCTAGTGAAATCTATACAATAGCACCAGTATATTAATTTTAATGATTTTATTGATTTTAGAGTTTTAGTAGAATTTTAATGAATGTGTTAATTAGTTATGTTTAAATACCTTGTAAAACTAATGTATTGATTGTGTTGTTAGCCACCATGAGCCTGCTTTGGCGGGGAGGGCGGGATACAAATAAAAATTGATTGATAGTCATCTGGTCCTGGAGGGGAAAAATTAGATTACTAAGTGGCAGGATTTTTTTTCTAGCAGGAATTCCTTTGCATATTAGGCCACACAGCCCAATGTAGCCAATCCTCCAAGAGCTTACAGGATTCTTAGTATAGGGCCTACTGTAAACTCCAGGAGGATTAGCTACATCAGGGATGTGTGTCCTAATATGCAAAACAGTTTCTGCTACAAAAAAACCCTGCTAGGCAGAAAGTTAATGGTCAAGATCTTATATACTATTCTTAGAATTGCTTCCAGTTCCACACACAAGGCCACTTAGACGGGCACAGATTAGGATTCTCAACAAAGGGACTCAGAGAGGCGAGGGGTGTTGAAGACAGAAATCTGTTATAGGTGTCTACAGGCTAAGCCAAGATGGGGGCAATTGGAGTGTTTGGTGCTAGATGACAATTTATATATAGTGGGTGTTTCAGAAAGGTGCTATAAATGAGGATAAACTGATATTCATCTCTGAGTATAAGCTCTATATGCAGAACAAGGAGGGATGTGTTGGGGCTGATGTTGTATAGTATATCAAAGGGCATAGAATCAAATGCATTAGTAAACATTAGGGGAGTGAACTCCCAGTAGAAGTGATATGGATAGGAACATTGGGCCCTAAGAGTTATTTAAAAGTGGGGATCTACTATCACCCACCTGAGGCTGATCTCAAGATGCAGAAGAAAGGAAGGGAGATGACTCAAGCAGATAATGTGATACTGAGTTACTTCAACTCCCTTCACAATGACTTGGTAAACATACACTCAGTTTATTTTAGCTGATTGCTTTTATTGCTTTTATATGATTGTATTTATTATTATCTATTGCAAATCACCCAGAATCTGACTTTGGCCAGGATGAAGTGATTCATCAGATTAAATACATAATAATAATAAGTCATGTTGTAGAAATTATGTTTCTAGAAATCACAAATGGCAGTGCATTGGAACAGTTGGTCACAGAGCCAACTAGATGGGTAGTGTTATGTATGTGAATCCATGTGTTACCAAATGGTATTCCTGCCTGGTTCCTTGGAGCCTGAAGGACTGAGCTTGGGGACTTAGGAACAATGGGCAGTAGGATCCATATCCAAACTGCTCGCTGCAATCACAGGCCCCCTGTTTGAGTGACCCAATAAGATGCTAGCACGGGAACCCAGTGTTGTATATAGTTGGCCCAGCAGGCCCCGTTCCTCAGTCTTGTTAGTGCAACCACTTATCATACTGTACTCAATAAAGAGCTTGTTATCACTTCCACCTCGCCTCTTCAATGCCTAAGAACCCACTATTTTATAGGTAGTGAACCTCAACTTGGTTTGAGTGGAGTTTGAGACCTGGTGCAATTGTTGCACCAATTGGAAGCAGTGACCACAGTGCTAAGTTCAGCATTCATATCAATGGACTGTTGCACCTGAAGTCCAAAATAACATTTGATTTCAAAACAGGGAATTTTACAAAAAAGAGGGGACTATTTAGAAGAAAACCGAAAGTGGAACACATGAGAGGTAAACCTGTAGAACACGGGTGTCAAATGTACCGGACCATGGGCTAGAACTGGCCTGCCCAGGGCTTTAATCAGGCCAATGGGACTCATATCTCCCCCCTCCTGTCCTCATCCTTTGGAGCTCCAAAGCTGCTGAAATTCTTGGCTCCTTCTTCCTTGTCTTTGAAGCCTGAAGTAGGAAGCAATTCTGGGCTTGCAAAACTGCCAAGTAAATGTGGAGTGGACTTCACAATCTATCTGGGCACAAAGACCTTAATGGAAAATCTATTCCATGTTTTCCTTGCAGCTTTGTCTATGCTGCAATGTATTTTAATGAAGTGGAGCTCAGTTTCTCTTTTCAGCGTTTAGATGGCCAGTTAGAAGCTGTTCCTTGCTGGAGTGTGATCTTGCAAATAAAGGATTGATGCTTTGAGCCAGCATGTCTCTGCTGAATGGACATATGAACATATGAAGTTGCCTTATACTGAATCAGACCTTTGGTCCATCAAAGTCAGTATTGTCTTCTCAGACTGGCAGCGGCTCTCCAGGGTCTCAAGCTGAAGTTTTTCACACCTATTTGCCTGGACCCTTTTTTGGAGATGCCAGGGATTGAACCTGGGACCTTCTACTTCCCAAGCTGATGCTCTACCACTGAGCCACCGTCCTTCCCTTAGAACTGGTGCCTAGTGAGTACTCTAACCTGGGAACCAAAGGGGGATATTACACTGAAGAGCCATTGCCAATCTGAGTACACTTATTTAGCCATTTCATGTTTTCCTATATTTTATATTTTTCATGTTTTCCTATATTTTATATTTTTCATGTTTTCCTATATTATACATTTTATATTTTTGCTTTGTGTTTTTAGTTTCTGCTGTGATCCTTGTGCTTTTTTTTGATGTTTTATTTTTAAAATTCCATTGCCAAATCCCACTATTCTCCCACATTTCCATTTTAAATAAAACATTGCAAGAGTTTTAAGCATATTTGTATTTTAAGTAAAAAATAATATCTGTAACCTTTATAAAGTTTATATCTCCACTACCTGCTATTACATTTTATTATATGCATGGCCTGGCCTGCATAACAAATGAGTTTGACACTCCTGCATAGAAGATGCTTGAAACATATAGAAAAACATACTAATTGAAGCCCAGATATTCCCCACATTAGGAAAGGATGCCTTCATGGTTAATGACCAACGTCAAGGAAGCCATAAAAGATAAGTTGAAGGGTTGCCCCAATGAAGTGAACAGAAGAGTACTCAGAAAGAAAGAAAAAGTGAAAATTAGTAATTAGGCGTGGCAAAAGAGGATACAAGGAGTGGATTGCTAAAAGCATCAAGACAAGCAGTAAACATTTTTTTTAAAATATATGCAGAACAGGAAACCAACCAGAGAAGCAGTTGGGCCTTTGGATGGTCAAGGGGAAAAAGATTTACTAAAGGATGATGGGGAGATGGCAGAGAACCTCATTGAATTCTTTGCTTCCATGAATTCTTTGCTTTCCATGTGGAAAGTACAGTGGGATGTACTCATGCTATAGCCACTATTTCCACTAAGGGAGTCTGAAGACCTGAGTGAAATTGAGAGTTCTAGGCCTGTTGGGGACATTAAACACCAATGAGTCTCAAAGCCAGGGTCCTTAGGGAAACTCAAATGTGAGATTGTTGATCCACTAATCAGTATAATGTAATTTGTCACTAAAAGCAGCCACTGTACCAGAAGACTGGAGGGTAACAATTGTTACATTAAAAGGGGTCCAAAGGGGAGCCAGGCAATGACAGGCCAGTTGGCTTGATGTCTGTCCCAGGCAAATCGGTTGAAACTGGAATCGATAGAATTATTAGGACTGCGCTTGGCTTTTTAAAAAAATAAAACCCAAAAGAGACAAGTTTAATTTTCAAAAGTCCGTGAGGATAAATCCTGTTCTGTTAATTTAGGACAAACTGTGACAGAAATTAGCTGCCTACTGGGCTTCTACTGTTTTGGGATTAGGTGTAAAATTGGTTGGACATAGCAGCAATGCAGGTGTAGGATGGATGTAAATATAGATATTTTTTGTTAATTAAGGATTATGTTGTGTCATGATATAGCAATTCATATGATATAGCAAGTCAACTAGTAATTTCACTATTCCTCTACTTCAGTATCTACAGATGCACTCTTTTAAAAACCAGAAATTATGCAATGGAGAACTGAGGGCTGAGATAATAATTTTGAATCTAGTTTATTACAAAGCAGGGATAAAATGTTGGTTTACTGTGTTTATATGTATGAACATTTTAGTAATTCTGTTCCAAGTTATGCTAAAAAGTAGAGGAAGGCTGTAGAATATAATACTGGAGGAAGTGAAGGAATAGTGGAGAATAGTGGAGGAACGCTGTAGAATATATTTTGCCAAGTGTTTGGTCTTACTTGTTCTCTTATGGCTCTTCGACTGTGTTTAGCAAAAACATTGGCAAAATATTGCAGCAGTGTCACCTCTCATCTGTTTGAATTATGAAGATTTATGGGAATAGTAGTGATTATTGTTGGTTTTATCAATAATATAGTGCTAATTTTTTTGCATATTTGGTGGTACTGTAATAGGACAAGTTAGCTAGTTTGGTGTTGTGGTTAAGAATGGCAGACTCTAAACTGGAGAACCATATTTGATTACCCACTCCCTCTTCATGCAGCTGCTGATGTGAACTTGGGTCAGTCACAAGTTGTCTCAGAACTGTTCTTTCAAGGGCAGTTCTGGAAAGAGTTCTTTCAGCCCCACTTACCTCACAGCGTGTCTGTTGTGGGGAGAGGGAGAGACTCTGAGTAAAGGGTGGTGTATACCACAGTATATAGATGGCACTCTCTGTCTGGGGCAGTGATGCTCTGTATTCTTGGTGCTTGGGGGAGGCAACAGTGGGAGGACTTCTAGTGTCCTGGCCCCTTTGGTGGGCCTCCTGATGCACCTGAGTTTTTTGGCCACTGTGTGACACAGAGTGTTGGACTGGATGGGCCATTGGCCTGATCCAACATGGCTTTTCTTATATTCTCTTATGCATAAATCCAATTCCTCCTCCTCCTCCTCCTCCTGTAGTTACATCAAACTCAGATATCAAACTCAGATATCTGTTTTTCAAGTAAATGTGACAAAACAGTTGAATTCACTTTGCTTAATTATGCTCTATATCCAAGCAATATCAGATTATAACTATGTACGCATTGACAGCAGTGAGGCTAGTTTTCACTAAAGTATTTTAAAATAAGTTCAGGCCTTTAACAGGAGATTGGTTAAACAAAGTTAAAGTTAAATGTTCCACCTGTTGTTACACATTGTTGCATTTACCTTTTTAAAAAATACATT
Source organism: Heteronotia binoei (assembly GCF_032191835.1). Classification (NCBI taxonomy): domain Eukaryota; kingdom Metazoa; phylum Chordata; class Lepidosauria; order Squamata; family Gekkonidae; genus Heteronotia; species Heteronotia binoei. The sequence goes on from NC_083223.1 coordinate 73,218,436, forward strand.
TTCACTATTTTATTTTCTGAAAGCAGGATTAAAAGCAGGTTCTGGGGGAAATGCTTTTACAGGAAATATACATATACAAAACAAAGTAAAACATAGTTATTAAAAAGTTTAGATCAGTGGTCCAGTCTGCCTCTAATTAAAACAATGCAGAGAAGTCAATGAAATTAAATTATTTTAAAGTGGAAAAACCCTGGCCAACTTAAACTGTTGAGTTATCACTGAGTAACCTGATATCACAGTCAAGGGGAAATGATTTAAAAGTCTAGGTGCTGAAGACAGTCTGACACAAAACTGTAATGGGAAAAGGTCAGCCCAGATCCTTGGACTTCATATAAATCTGTTCATAGCCACTCATATATCCAGCAACATAAGCAAGAATCATGTCCTGAAGGACATTGTTAAAATACATAGGTCCTGAAATGGAGGCAGTGAAAATATAGTCAAGGACAAAGGGCATCAAGACCTAGAACAATAAATCTCCAAGGATTTAGGAACATAGCAAAGTTTGAGACCAGAGAGCTGCCAAACAAGTAATATAACTTTTTCTAACTGATTCTATAAATTATTGCAATATTCTGATCTCCCTTTCCTTTCCATGCCTCTGAAGATTTTACTTGAAAACAAATCTGTTGTTAAAGGCTGTAGTCAAATAAGCACAGTTACTAACAAACTTATAGATCCAGGTGGGTGGCACTGTTGGTCTGAAGTAGTAGAATAAAGTTTGAGTTCAGTGTAACCTTTAAGACCAACAAAGTTTTTTTTCCAAGGTATATGTTCTTTGGGAGCTATTATAGGTATCAGATGTTTTTCTGTATTATTAATATTGAAAAGTTTTCTGTTTAACGTCATTTATCACTTTTTGCATGTGCATAGAACACATACTATGAGTTTTTATTTTTACTATACTGTATTGCAAGAGCCTCTAAGAGGTGGTTCATGAGCAACCAGTAGCTCATTGGCTGCTGTAGAGTAGTTTATATTTCCTAAAAGGCCTCTGCACTGACCTGGATAGCCCAGGCTTGGATGATCTCATCAGTTCTTGGAAGCTAAACAGGGTTGGGCCTGGTTAGTATTTGGAGGGGAGACCACCAAGGACGTCCAGGGTCTCAGTGAAGAGGCAAATAATGGCAAACCACCTCTGAACATCTCTTGCCTTTAAAGCCCTACAGTATCACCATAAGTTGGCTGTGACTTGATGGCACTTTACACACACATACATACTCCCCATTGGGACCCAAGTAGCTTACAACGTTTTTCCCTCCATCTTAGCCTCGCAACAACCCTGTGAGATAAGTTAGTCTGAGAGAGAGAAGAAAAAGAAGATATTGGATTTATATCCTGCCCTCCACTCCGAATATCAGTGACTCACAATCTCCTTTACCTTCCTCCCCCACAACAGACACCCTGTAAGGTGGGTGGGGCTGAGAGTACTCTCACAGCAGCTGCCCTTTCAAGGACAACCTCTGCCAGAGCTATGGCTGATCGAAGGCCATGCCAGCAGGTGCAACTGGAGGAGTGGGGAATCAAATCCGGTTCTCCCAGATAAGAGTCCATACACGTAACCACTACACCAAACTGGCTGTAGTGAGAGAGAGGATTGTGGAAAGATTAGCTCTAGTCTTTTAAAGAAAGTTTTTATATCATAAGATTTTTCTTAGTCATTTCCATTCTTCATCCTAGTTCACAGTCTGTTTCTGTGACTAAACTAAACTTGATAACATTCTGGGTGAAGAGTGGTTTGGATTATTTTTCATCACTCAGTATGGCAAGTGAGGTTCAACATGGGCAAGTGCAAAGTAATGCACACTGGAATAAAAAATTCTATACATTGATGGAGTCAAAACTGGCAGTAACTGACCAGGTGAGATCTTGGAGTCATGGCAGATAACTCACTGAAAATATTGACTCAGAGTGCAATTGCAATTTAAAAATGCAAATGCTATGCTGGGGATCAATTAGGAAGGGGGCTGAAAACAAATCAGCCCAGTGTCAAAATGCCCCTGTATAAACCTGTGATGGGGCCTCATTTGGAATACTGTATATAGTTCTGGTCACTGCACCCCAAAAAAGATAGAATAGCATTGGAAAAAGTGCAGAAAATGACTGAGGGGTGACATGATAGAAAATTATGCATGGTACAGAGAAGGCAAAGAAGTAAGTATTTTTCTCCCTTTCTCACAATATAAGAACTTGTGGGCACTCAAAGAAATTTATGAGCAGTAAGCTTAAAGCAGATAAAAGGAAGTGCTTTTTCACCCAAATAATTATTAACATGTGGAATTCACTGCTGCAGAAAGTGGTGGCAGCTACAAGCATAGACAGCCTCAAGAGGGGATTGGATAAGCATATGGAGCAGAGGTCCATGAGCAGAAGTTGTCTGGTGATCTTGAGCAAGACACACAGTCAAGCCTGATTGCTCAGCCTGGTGGATTTCATGCCTGAGCAGATATATTAGGATGGATGTCTTGATTTCTCTAATGTTCTTGATAAAACTTGTATAAGTACAGCTTCTATTTCATTCTTTCTGTCAAAGTTGTGTCTGAAGAAAAGTAAGGGATGCATGCTTCATCTATTTATGTTGTTCTTGTTGACAGACGTGCTTTTTGTGAACTGATGCAGAGACAATACCAGCCAAATTACTTGCACCGATTCCACAGTAGCAGTCACTCCACCCCCGGGCTTCTGCTTTCCTCGCTTCAATTGATCGATTCCCCACCAGTTGCTTCAAGGCTGTATTCTTTTTTAATCTGTTTATTTATATTCTGCCCATTCCCCATAGAGGTCAGAGTGGAGCACAACATGAATAATAAAATCACAATAAAATCAACATAACAATAAAACAGTATAACAATAAAAACCGATTATGATATTCAGTCCAACAGAATAGTTCAGCAGGACCAAGACGGTATAAAAATACGATGCAGCCAAACAATGCAGTAGGATAGTACAGTAGGGGAGGCCAACCGATCTAGTGAATAGATGCCCGCCACCTCACCCAAAAGCCTGGTGGAACAGCTCTGTTTTACAGGCCCTACGAAAGGCTAACAAGCCAGGTGGACCCCGGATCTCCATAGGGAGCTGATTCCACCAGGACTGAGAAAGACCCGGCCCTGTTAGAAGCAAGACGGGCATCTCTTGGGTCGGGCAGGGCCAGAAGATTTTGACCCATGTCTCTCTCTGATTTTCCCTGTGTCTTCCTGATCTTGGGGTTTTTTTTAGACATCAGGAAGACAAGGGGAAAATTGGAGGGAGCTGTGGGTGAAAATGTAGCCATGCAGCAACTGGTGTGGAATTGACTGGCTGAAATGGGGAAAGCAGAAGCCTAAGGGCAGAGTAGGCTTCCCAAACCTCCCGCCCTGGCGGGGGACCCCAGGATTTCCACCCTCTTCCCCCGCTCCCCCCAAAAATGGAAGCAGGAGGAGAGGGGGGAAACGGTGCCGAGCCGCTGGATCCGCGCCGCTGCCGCCCCCTCCCCGCCCACCGCAGTGGCTGAGCCCATCTCAGAGGAGCAGCCAAGAGACGGCAGAAGCGCAGGGGAGGGCGAGGCAGGCCAGGAACATGGCAAGCCGCGAATCCGGGCCCTTCTAGGACCCAGACTTCCGGCTCGCCACGCCCCCGGCCCGCCTCCACCCCCCCACCTCCACTTCCACCCCAGAGGCGGAGCGGGCGAGGCGGCAGCGGCGAGGCGGCCTCTTCTCCGCTCGCCGTGGCTGCTCTTCCAAGATGGGCTCAGCCTGAGCCCATCTCGGAGGAGCAGCACGGCGAGTGGAGAAGAGGCCGCCGTGCCGCTGCCGCCTCTGCTCCGCTCCGTGGCTGCTCTTCCGAGATGGGCTCAGGCTGAGCCCATCTCGGAGGAGCAGCACGGCGAGCGGAGAAGAGGCTGCGGGGCGGTTCGCCACGCTCCCCGGCGCCGTTTTCGCCCCTCCCCCTAGCTCCACCCCCAAAGTCCCCAGATATTTCTGGGGTTCGATTTGGCAACCCTAGGGCAGAGCAACTCCTACTGCAGAATCAGTGCAAGTTATTTGGCTGGTATTGCCTCTGCATCAGTTCACAGAAAGCTTTGATATGAGGTGCTGATTTCCTATCAGTATAACAGCCTGATTAATTAACTCTATGTCAGTCTTCTTTGCAAGAAAATAACTGTTTGGATTTTAGATAGGTGTCAAAGGCCACACAGTGTCCCTAGTTTGTATTATTTGTGCCCCACTGTATAGTGCCGAGTATTTCTACTTCAAAGCGCAGACTGATTGTCTTCTGCAGAGTACAAGTATTCTGCTTGTACTTCTAAATGTTCTGTTAACACTCTATAAAACAGCTATTCTATTAAACATTGAATTTAAGAAGCAAACCTCCATTTTTGTGACATTTACCATTCAGAAATTACTTAAAAGGATACATTTTTGAAAGAGCATTTTCTACTTTACTCTGTGTATGAATTTGAAGCCTTTCTGCTTGAACAGCAGTGCATAATTAGTGCATAATTAGAAAGGATGAATCTCTGCAGGTGGTTGAAAAACAGATTCAAAAGCATAAATGATGGTTTAGGAAATTCAGATGCATGGTTCAAAGTCCTTATCTACTTTCCATTTGTAGTCTGTGGGAACCCCCGAGATCCATGATGCAAGTGACATTTCTGAAGCTATGCAGAATCTGAGACCAATTTCGCACTTTAATCCTGGTTTAGCCCTGTCCCCAAGATGACATTCTACACTAAAATCATAAAGTTGGTTTTTCTGATTATCTGATTCTAGTGTAGAATGTAAGTTTGGAGACAGGGCTAAACCAGAATTAAAGGTCTAGTGCAAAATTGGTCAGGGTCTGTTTAATTGAGTTTCATATACAGCATGAAAATATGGGGAAAGAGCCATCCTTTGGGCCTTCATGTGGAACAGCCAACCATGTTGGCATTCTAGTGCTGCTGTGTGGAAATACATGCTTTCGCTTGCAGTGGCTATCTTAGTGAAAGTTCAGAATCCCAGAAAAAAGAAAGAGAAAATAAAATTCCTGTCATAGGACACAAGTCTCAAGCTGCCTAATTTTGAGTTATACAGAACCCACAGATTATAATTTTTGTTCATGCTTATTTATGTATTTTTCAAAAATATAGTATTAAAAACTATTTTGAGATACACCTTCAAATGTATACAAAATGAATTTGCAAGTAATCTTTTGTATATTGCTACCATTTATATTTTGTCTGGAAGGGTCTTTCAGCAGGTGTGCTGAGAATGCTGGTTGAATCAGATGGCAGCCTAACTGGAGATATGAAGATTTGCACAACCCCAGTTTGAATATCTGACAAAGCTATGAGTGAAATGGCCAGTTCCAGCCCGCAGCCCCGTGATTAGCTTATAAATTTGGGGTTCAGCCTTTGTCTCCGCTGACAACTACTAAAGAAGAGCACTGGTTTTGCTTTCAAATCACTTAAATGATTGCAGTGGAGTTTAACATGTTTTGGTTGTCTCCCAGTATTAGCGGGAGCTTGTCGGGTCAAAATGAAGAAGGAAAGAAAAAACACACATGAAGTTGTTATATTGTTTATTTTATACACTTGAAATTGTAATTCTGAATATTACATTTATAATTTTGTTAAACTGTTGTTTGCCGGTAATTCACAGCCATGAGCCTCTGGGTACCTCTGCCTGCCATTTATATAGGACCATATAATCAAAAATAGTTCTAACATAGAGACAAAAAATTCAGTGTTGATTTAGAGTGGTATCAGTTTCTTGTGTTAAGAAACTATCAGCCAAATCTTTTGAATATTTTAATAACAGTGGCATCTATTAATTCACAAAAAAGATAGATCTCTGTGATTGACAGGAGGGTGGGGAGCTGCATTTTATAGCTATCATTGATATAGTTAGCCATTGTGTAAGTAAAATAATTTTAAAGGACACTTCATATCTCTATACAATAATTCTTTTTTATAAGGTTGCAATTTTTAAAAAATGTAGAAACCAAAATCAAGCTTTATAAGTATTGGTGATATGGAATATATAAATAGTATGATTTTAACATGACATTAGACTGAGTATACAATAACTAACAAGTTTTAAAATCTCTGACTGCTCATTTCTAAATATGTTTACTGCACCATTCAATCTACATGTATTATGTGCTGATATCTATATAGCCTACCTTTGTGGTACCTTGTTTTGGTTGCGTGAATTGTTTCAGAGAGAGAGGCATTTTCTAGATGGGAACTGTGATCAACAAGCATAGCAATTCCAACATAGTTGCCTTAATTACAGCTTGAAGAACCCCTAATTCAAATTAACAGCATCTTTTCCACATAGAGATTCCAAACCTTGTAGAGTAAAACATACTTGCCTGGTATAAAAATAGAAACAAGTTAGTTATAATAGCACAGTAATAACAAAGGGGTGGCTTTGTGTTGTGTTGGCCCTTGAGAGTGTGACTAAGTCAACCTTAATCACAGCAAAACACTCAAGAGATAAGATGTGACTCATGATCTGCCAGGCAAGACTACATAACAAACATTATTGGGAGCTAAAAAGAAGCACCAAGTAGTATGAATATCAAAACTCCTCATAATGGAGCCTGGGAGCCTGTTAGTATATCATGAAAGTAGTTCTTAAGAAAAAGAATTTTTTTTTAGTTTTAAATAGTTTATTAAAATCTCAAAAGTAATACAAAAATAAAATTAAAAAATTAAGCCTCAAAATAACAGAGCAGAAACTAAGACAAAATTGAGCAAGACTGCAGAATAATACTTACACAAAGATTTCAGGTTTTCACGGCTGGTAACATCATTAGGGTTTGTAGAATCTTTCGGGCTCAAGTCCCGTGTTCTACTGGAGAAAGTTTTCCTTCCAGACGTTTTGTTCTCAGCTGTGGAGAACATCCTCAGTGGCGTTGCAGCCGGAGCTGGCACTCTGACCTTCTTGTCTGCTGTGCATTGAGTGCATTTCATCACACCCCCTCCAGCCTAGAAATAGCAGCTCTCCAGCAGCCCTGGCCCCACTCAATGCACAGCAGCCAAGAAGGTCAGAGCGCCTGCTCCGGCTGCAACGCCACTGAGGATGTTTGCCGCAGCTGAGAACGAAACGTCTGGAAGGAAAACTTTCTCCAGTAGAACACGGCACTTGAGCCCGAAAGATTCTACAAACCCTAATAATACTTACACAGCTTAGCTGTACTGTTAAACCATGAAACAATCAATAGCAAATAAAATTCAAGTATCTCTTTGGTAATCTACAATATGAATTTCTTCAAGAAGTTACATATTGAAAAAAGGGAAACCATTTATCTTCAAAGTTAGACTTATACAACGGACTACCAGATGTAATAATTTGTGATGCCAATTTATTTGAAACAAGAATATCCCATACTTTTATAAACCATTTTCTAACAGTTGGAGCAGATCTTTTGTCCCAGTATTGAGCTATTCCAATGTTTTCAGCAAGTATTAAATAAGTCACTAAATGTTTCTGCAATTTAGTAACTGCTGTATTTTCCCAAAACTTTAGGAGTAATGCAGCATTTCTGTCAGATCTGAAAGTCTGACTCAAACCTCCTTTGTAAATGTAGGTCTGGTTATTTCTGTTGATTTTGTATCAGACTTATCAGTCGATTAAACAGATGTGTTGTATTCCAGCCAAGTGGATGAGAGCTATGAATTTCCTCAATCAATTAGATGGAGACATCTGCAGAAGAGCTGGATTAGAATAATAATTGGTCCTGGGCCAGAGGAGTTCAGTGTCTACTGCTATGACATTTGAAGGGAAACTTTAGCTTATTAGACTTTACCTGGATGGCTGCCTCCTGCAATTTGATTTACAAATATTCAATACTTTTTGATGAAGATGAGCACACGTCACCTTACTTGTAAAAATATTGCACAGTACAAAAATATCTTACAAGCCATTAATGTGGAAAATATTTATGATATAATTTTTAGTTTTATTAAATGGGGGGGGGGACTAGAAGACATAAAAAGAAAGTAAAAACTTCCAAAACCATATACCGTTAAAAAAGAACGAAACGGAAAAGGGAAAGGTGAAGGGGAGGGGAGGGGAGGGGAAAATAAAAGGCTTACAATTTTCCTACAACAGATATAATTTTTATTTCCTTCCTTAAAATTACAAATACGAATTCTTTCTCTTTGCATTCCCCTTAGACATATTTCTCAGAGAAAGCACAAATCAAGTAATCCTTATCTTTTTTAATGCAAAAAGTCAATGAATGGTTTCCAGTCTCTAATAAATGCTGTAATTGTCTTTTCCCTAACCAGTACTGTAAGTTTAGCCATAACTACATAGTCCAACATCTTCTCAAATCATTCTTCTACCGTAGGTATTGGTGGACATTTCCATTTCTGTGCATATGTGATTCTTGCTACCATAAACATATATAAAAACAAAATTCTGTGACCTTTTTCCAACTGATCTTTCATGAAATCTAACAAAAAGGACTCTGGTTTCAACTGTACCTTAGTCTTTAAAATATTCTGTATTAAATAATGTATTTGTGTCCAAAAGTTTTTAGTCTTTTTGGAAGACCATCATGTGGGCTAAAAAGTCCATTCATGGTGATTGCATTTATAACATAAACTAGAAGTACATTTATACATTTTAATCAGTTTCTCTGAAGACATATACCATTGGTACATTATCATAAAAATTATCTTTAAAATTAGTACAAAGTGCAAATTTCAGCAGCATGGGAAATATTTATGTTATTTCTCTATGAATAAATATTTGGTGAAAGGCAGCAAGTTATAGCCCAGTCTCATCAGATCTCAAAAGCAGAGCAGGATCAGCACTTGGATGGGAGACCACCAAGGAAGACTCTGCAGAGGAAGGCAGTGGCAAAACTGATAATTTCCCTTGAAAAACCCTTGCTGGGGTTACAATAAGTCGGCTGCGCCTTACCAGCACTTTGCACACACACACACACACACACACACAAAAAAGTCCCCCTTGCCAAGCTGCTTGGTTCTTAAAGTGGGATTCTGAAGACCATCTCTGATTTGTTTGTGCAAAATGCCCTATGAAGCAGCATTTTATTTATACGTTACTGAATTTGCAAATGTTACTGGTTTGTTTGGCAGCCAAAGACAGTAATTCTTTCTTTCCTTTTTAATTAAAGAGAGAGGGGATTCTTTCCATATGATTTAATTGACATAACAAATTCATGAATGGTATGGTAATTAGTTTCTATAGCACATTGATTAAGGCTTAATAACATTTTCATAAAATAAATGCTTTGTAATTATGTAGGAACAAAATACCATCTGGGTTCTTCCTATCATCATCTCCTTTTTATTTTTAGTATCATCCCATCAAACATTTTAAAGGACAGAGTGTGTACTGCATAGACTGTGTATCATACTCTGATAAGATCTTAGACCTCACATTTCCGTCATGGTTTTTGAATTGGGTATTGATTTTTTCTTCTTCTGAGGATAAATGTACCTCCACTTAGAGATATTTTAGTACAGATTTCTGCCAATCAAGAGTCTACTTCTAGAGAAACAAGGAATATGTAATTATGAAGTAGAAGCAGAGAGAGGAGTACAGGACTGGGAAGGAAGATGAAGGCATGGTAATGAGAATGCAAGCCAGGAAGTTGGGAAACTTGAAGGATAACCCAGAGGCATGGAATCTGAAGGAAAGTTCACTTCAGAGTGGACAGCAAGCTGAGAAATGGGTATCTGAGGCAAGCACAGATAGAGGAAACAAAGGCCTATGGGGTTTCAATGGGGATTTGATGGAAAGATTGAGGGAAATCTCACAGGCCCTAGGGTCTGGAGAAGGTGCATGTTAGGGTGATCAACTAAGTTGGAAAATTCCTGGAAATCTAAGGTAGAGCCTGGGGAGGGCAGATTTTGTGGAGGAGAGGAAGTTCAGCAGGGATGCAATGTCATATGGCTCACCTTTCAAAACTGCTATTTTCTCCAGGGAAACTGATCTCTGTAGTCTGGAGATAGTCTGTAATTCTGAGAGAACTCTGGGACCCTCCTGGAGGTTGGCAACCGTTTTGCATGTAATATGAAAAAGAAGAAAGTCTAGCATTGGTTAGGATCGCTAGGCAGTGACTGGCAACTGAAGGGAGGGTTGTGTGGCCACAGCATTGTGGGAGATTTTATTTAAAAAAAAAGAAAATACAGCCTTATTGGATGTTTGTAGAGGAAGTCACAAGGGTCACTCCAGGAATAACCACTAATTCTACGGTAAAACCAACAGGGAATGGGACCTGCCAGTGGGGGATTCACTGCCACCAATGGGGATTTATTTATACCCTTCAGCAAAGAATTGTTTAGGTCGTGGCAGAAGAGTCAGGGAGAGACTGGTGGGTTTTCTCTATCTGCAGTGCTGCTCAGCTTGTTCCTTTGGGAAGGGGCAGCTGCAGGTGCAAATGGGGCTGGCTGAGCAGCCTGCTTCACCTGTGCCTTTAGCTGTTGCCTTTGCCAAGCACTCACTGAGGAGCCTGGTGGAAATAAAGGTGACTTTGCATGGGGGTCCGAAGAAGTCAGCTTTACTGCCCAGGACAGGGTGAGAGCCAGGCACCAGCATCTGCAGAGGGCTGCACACCTGCCTTCTAGTTGTGCAGGAGTGGAAAGCGCCCAAACAAAGGAATACCCCAAACCAGAACATTGATGAGGAGAGGGGATTGGCTTAGGAGGGACTGGAAATGGGCAGGGGTAGGAAAATCTGAGGTCATATTTCTGCTTTTAAATTAGTTTCAGCTTGGAAGTGAACAAAGGATATAAATCACCACAAAACTATTATGAAACTCCCTTATACTGAATTAGACCCTTGGTCCATCAAAGTCAGTATTGTCTACTCAGACTGGCAGCGGCTCTCCAGGGTCTCAAGCTGAGGTTTTTCATGAGGTTATTCTTGAAAAGCCTGGCATATATGTTGGCTGAAAATGATGTGAGCACCAAAAAGGGGAGGGGGAGGGAATCAGTGCAGAACAAAAAAGAGAATGCAAATGAAATGCTCAGCAAGAGCGGGGAGGAGTGCAGGATGGGAAAAGTGACAGAGATGCAGAGTTAAAGTGCGGGAAGCAACAGTGCAGAAAGGGCCAAAGTCAGGGCCTGAAGAAAGCTTCCAGAGAAGAAAATTTTCAGAAGCATGAAAGTTGACAAAGCAGATTCATTGAAAGAAGAAAAGGGCACTACCTTCACACATCTCATAGGGACAGGAGGCTGTGAATCCTCATAATAGGTTAGAGTACATACAGTATAGGAAATGAATCTGTGGAGACTATCAAATACAACCTTATGCAGCGTTAGTCCAGTCTAAACTCAAATTGAAATAATTGCATAGTATTGCAATGTAAGTGACTAGGGGTGCGGTCACACTTACATTAAATCCATCAGCAACCCATCTTTAAAGCGCCGTTATTTCGTATGTCAGATAATCCGCCGCATCCTGTTTCCCGATCAGACAGCATGGAGTTCCGATGGCATGCCGTGTTGATCCCGTCCCCTGCTCGATCACACAGCGCCCTCCCGGAACTTCTTTCAGATGGCGGCAATCCGCATTAGCGCAGGCGCAGTGCTGGGCGCTAACAGGAGGGTTTGCGGGGTTTCCGGCTATTAAACCTCTTTTTTTTTGTTTCCCCGCTGCTCTATCGATATATCGATATATCGTTGTGTCGAAATGGAATTTTTGAGCTCTTGCTTGGTGGCCGTCCGGTCGCCGCCGCGCTCCGAGACCTCCGCGTCTCCCGGCACGTAGGGAGGGATCGGCGGGTGGGCGCCCCCCAGCAGCCTGGGCCGGAGGCTGGAACACATCCCCATGGTGGCGGCCAAAGGTTCCCACATCCCCCGGGCCGGACACGCGACTCGCACGCACACCCGGCTAGAAGGGAAAGACTCGGATCCGCTGGCAGGAGGAGGAGAAGTGAAGGAAGGTCGCCGCGCCTCTCGGTCCCCCTTTGGAGAAGACTCTGCAGCCGGAGGCAGGAGCGCGGGGTGGTCGCCGCCAGCCCAGGGAAGTCTCGGCCCTCCCCGAGGGCGGCTTTTAAAGTGGAACCATCTCCTCCTCGGAGCGGCCAAAGCTGCCCGCTTTCCTTGGGCTCTGAGAGAATCGTCTTCCTCCCTTCCAATAATCATAAGCGAGAAGGAAAAGTGACGCACGTGACGGAGACGCCTTTACCGTATTCTCCAGAGGGGGGAAAAACTGAAAAGGGGGAGAAAGTTAACTTTTCTCAGTCTGAGCCCTTGGTATGGTGCATGCACGAAAGCTCATAGCAGGATTAAAACCGTGCAGCCGTGTTGGTCATACAGGTGCGATATTTCGATATATCGCTATTACGCAATAAACTAAAATATTTTTTTTAAAAAAAGGCCGGGCTGCTTGCACGTTTCAGAAGGCCCCCCCCCCTTTCTTCGATGGCGCAGTGATATGCATTTTGCTTGTGGCGGGAAGCTGGAAGCGGGAAGCGCTGTTGCAACTCAGCAACGATTGCCCGTCCAGACGCTCCAGAGCGCCCAGGAAGCGCTCAGGAAACGTCTTGTTCCGGATTAAAAGCAGTGGCAAATTAATCCGCGAGCAAGGCGCATCAGCGTGGGACGGGCACGGGCTAAGCACGCTTCACAGATGTGGATGTGTGAACGTCCCGGTAAAATCCGACATGCATGCGGGCTCAACTCATGCCTGTAGCTGGGTTTTTTGGACGTCTGACCGCACCCTAGGGAAGCCAGAGATGTGATTTGGGGCTTGGGTACGTGAAACTATATTTAGTGGGGTGAATCCTACTCCATTAAGTCTGGACGTAGGCTCCTTAGGCTGAAGGAAAGCTCCTTAGAGAATAGTTGGATTTTCTTCCAGTGAATGAAATAAATAATTGCCCAAATCTTTGGTTGCAGGTGTACAGTTTTATATTAATTTGTAAATGTTATTGGTAGCTCTGGATTCTCTCACACCTTTAGAGGGTTGTTCCTTTTTATCATCATTTTTAAAAATATTAACTCCAACTGGTTGTTTTACGGAGTTATCTAACATATAATTCAGGCTGAGATTTGAAATTTATATTAAAAATAGATCCTTCTTCCTTTAGTGTCCCTAATAATGGAGTAGGTTAGATTCAACAAATCACTTGTGGGCTCCTGTCACCAACAGTCGCTTCCCTGCTTTCCCCCTTCCTATTGTGTCTATATGCAGTGCTTATAAAGGTCTTTCTGAGAACTGGAGGACTATTGGGATAAGCACAGGGAGCAAGTGAGAAGGGGATATTGGCAGGAATTGCCCCACTGCTTACATAAGAGGAAGTACCTTTCCTAGGGTTGCCAGGAAATATCTGGGGACTTTGGGGCTGGAGTTGGAAGACTTCCCCATTCCCTAAAAATAAATAAATAAAAATATAGCAGTGCAGTTCCTGTGAATAGTCATTTCCTCCTCTTTTTTCATTAAAATGGTGCCACAGCGGCTGCACTGCCACTAAGATGAAAGTGAACTCACACTACACACACACACACACACACACACATGCAGAGCAGCCAAAATAAACAGTTTGCACTTTTGGTTGGTTTATGGTTTATTCAATTTATATCCAATCCTCCCTGCCAAAGCAGGCTCAGGGCGGCTCACAACTCATAACTGGCTAAAGTGAAAGTTAATTAGTAGCAAGTTAATTAGGGTAGAATTCATTGGGAGGGTTTTATAATTAACGAGCTAGGGAACTAAAAAATTGATTGGTGGCGAATTAATTAAGGGAAGATATCTAATTGGGAGGGTTTTTACAATTAATGAGCTTTTAGATTAAATTAATTTGATTTTTAGCTAATGTCTGAGAAGTAAGATAGGAGTTAATTAATTAAATAGCTATTTAGTGATTAGTAAACTAGTTCAATTAATTTATATAAATTAGATAGATGGGCTGGAAGGAGGGGTGAGGAGAAGAGGGTAGCTCTAACAGTTCCACCAGATTAGGGAACATCAACAAAAGATTACTGGCCTAGGGATTCCAGTACTCCTGGGGAGGGGAAGATATGACGGTGGGACAAGGCAGAATTACAAGGGAAGGAGATCGAGACATAATAGTGCTCGACCCCCTTCCAGCCTTCGTCTCATCCCGATGGTGACAAGTAGTAGGGCCAGGTTGAATTACTCGCCTCCGTCACTGGTGTTATGCAATGCCAGGTCCATTAATAACAAGACCTCTGTACTGCGAGAGTTTCTGGCCGAGCAGGACATGGACCTGGCTTGCGTGACCGAGACCTGGGTGCGGGAAGGGGAGACGGTAGCTCTCTCCCAGACTGTTCCCCCGGGATACTCGGTCTTCCACCAGTCACGGACCAGCGGGTGGGGGGGAGGGGTGGCACTTCTCATACGAGAGGCTTACTCCTTTAGGGCACTTCCGGCCCCAGAGATTCCAGGCATAGAATGTGTCGGCCTGATGTGGGACGTTGGGGAGGGGTTGGCGACCTGGCTGGTGTACCGACCGCCTAACGCACCGGCCAGCGCCTTACCGTCCCTGGTGGAGGCCGCGGCGGGCTGGGCGTTGGAGCACCCAAGGCTTTTGGTCTTGGGTGACTTCAATGTCCATGCTGACGACGCGGCCTCCAGCCAGGCGACAGACCTGGTGTCATCCATGGCGACACTAGGACTCTCCCAGGTTATTACAACGCCCACTCATCAGGCGGGACACATGTTGGACCTGGTCTTCGCGGCTGGAATATCAGTGACTGATATTGCAATGGAAGCAGTGCCATGGTCAGATCACTTTGCCCTTAAGGCTCGTATGGGGGTGTCACCCAAAACCTGTTTAGGCGAAGAGCGCATTTTAGCTCACCCGCGGAGCCTGATGGACCCGGAACGGTTCCTAACGGCTCTTCGGGACACCTGGCCCACTGGCGACTCCCTGGATGATCTGGTAGAGTCCTGGAATGATGGGCTCTCCAGGGCCATCGAGGAGGTCGCACCCAAGCGCCCTCTGCATCCCCGCTCGAAGCCGTCACCCTGGTTCAACCAGGAGTTGCGACAACAAAAGCGGGGACTCAGACGACTGGAGAGGCAATGGCGGCGTACTCGAGACGAAGTGACCCGAACATCTTATAGAGAGAATTTGAAGGCCTATGAGATGGCAATCAAAGCCGCAAAGAAAGCGTTCTTTGCGGCTAAGATTGCGTCCGCAACTTCGCGCCCGGCACAATTGTTCGACATAATTAGAGGACTTACAACGCTGCCGCAAGGCAGACTAAATTTGAATGAATTAGAAATAGGCTGTGAGGCTTTTGCGAAATTTTTTGTGGATAAAATCGCGTCACTCCGCCCCGACCCCCCGGCCAATTTTGAGACAGTTAGCGAAATCGAGGCTCCGAGCCTGTCTTCGGATTATACGCTGGATGGCTTCGACCCCCTCAGCCTGGAGGAAGTTGACAGGATTCTCCTAACTGCTCGCCCAACTACTTGTAAATTGGACTCATGCCCTTCCTGGCTTATTAAATCTTGCCAGGGTGACCTTAGATATCCTATACGGGATATCATAAATAGATCCCTGATGGAAGGGAACTTTCCAACGCCGCTCAAAGAGGCAGTGGTCCGTCCCCTCTTAAAGAAACCATCTTTAGATCCGGCCCAATTGGCACACTATCGGCCGGTCTCAAATCTGCCCTTCCTGGGCAAACTTATTGAGAGGGCAGTGGCGATGCAGCTACAGACTTTCCTGGAGGATGCTTCCGTCCTTGACCCATTTCAGTCCGGCTTTCGCCTGGGACATGGGACGGAGACGGTGCTGGTCGCTCTAGTGGATGACCTTCAACGGCATCTGGATCGGGGCGGCTCGGCGGTGCTGATGCTGTTAGACCTGTTGGCTGCGTTCGACACGGTCGACCATCGGCTACTGAAGGGTCGCCTCGCCGACGCAGGGATTCAGGGGTTGGCCTTACAGTGGCTTTCCTCTTTCCTGGAAGGTCGGGGACAAAGTGTCATGGGTGCTGGGGACCCTTCAGAGGAAGTTGAGTCTGATGAGGAAACTGTGCCCCTGCCACCTGCACCAGTGCCCCTGCCTCCTGCTGGAGAAGATCCCAGCCCCCCTGCCTCGCCCTCTCGGGTGGCTCGTGTGCGTGACCGCCTCCGGCAGGACCTCAGGGATCGGAGGAGGGCGGCACGCTCACAAGCAAGACGCTCCCTGAGCCCTGAGTTCTGAGAGGATTCTGGCCCTTCTAAGAGCAAGGATGCTTGAGTGGTAACAGGATCCTGGCTGCCTCCCTGAGCCAGCAATTAGCCCAAACGGGCAACAGCCAGCAGAGGGCTATATAGCTGTGGGCTTTGGGAGGAAGCTTTGTGGAAGCAACTAGTCATCTCCCTGACATTCTAGCATCCACTCCGGCTTGACTTTGGTTCCTGACTCCCTGACTTTGGCTTTGGACTTCTGGACTCCCTGACCTCGGCTTCTGGACCTCAGACCTGCGATACTTCTACAGTGATTCGGATTTGGCGCCTCGGACCCTCCTGCTTACTGACTACAGACCTCGGACTGCCTCTGGACTTTGCCTGACCCGGCCCCAGCCGTGACACAAAGGGTCGCAGTTGGGGGGGAGCTGTCCCGGAGGTGCACACTTGACTGTGGTGTACCACAAGGGGCGGTTCTCTCCCCGATGTTATTTAACATCTATATGCGGCCTCTTGCCCAGATTGCCCGAAGACACGGGCTAGGGTGTCACCAGTACGCTGATGACACCCAGCTCTGTCTACTGATGGATGGCCAGCCGACCTGCGTCCCGAAAAATCTAGATCGGGCATTACATGCCATGGCTGAGTGGCTCAGACTGAGCGGGCTGAAGCTTTATCCTGCGAAGACAGAGGTCCTTTGCTTGGGTCGCCGCGGCCTGGGAGGGGGAATCCCCCTGCCAGCCTTTGACGGTGCGCAGGGTCAGGAGCTTGGGGGTGCTATTGGAGCCTTCCTTAAAGATGGAGGCTCAGATAGCAGCCGCTGCCAAGTCCGCGTTTTTTCATCTTAGGCGGGCAAGGCAGTTGGCCCCCTTCCTGGAGCGCGACGAACTAGCAACAGTGATCCATCCTACGGTCACCTCGAGGTTAGACTACTGCAATGCCCTCTACATGGGGCTGCCCCTGTCCCGAACTCGGAAATTGCAGCTGGTGCAGAACGCCGCGGCCCAGCTGTTATTGGGTCTCCCAAAGTGGGGACACATTCAGCCGGGTCTTCGGACCCTGCACTGGCTTCCAGTGATATACCGAGTCTGGTACAAGGTGCTGGTTATCACCTTTAAAGGCCTATATGGCTTGGGACCTGTCTACCTGAAGGACCGTCTTTCCCCGCATGTTCCCCAGAGAGTACTGAGGTCGGGAACACAAAATCTCCTTACTGTCCCTGGGCCGAAAGAAGCCGCTTGAAATCCACCAGAGAAAGGGCTTTCTCTGTTATGGCCCCTACATGGTGGAATCAGCTGCCGGAGGAGGTGAGGGCCCTGCGGGACCTTGTTCAGTTCCGCAGGGCCTGTAAGACAACCCTCTTCCAGCTAGCCCATACCTAGCTTGAGAACCTAATGCAACTTGCCAGATTTCCTTTATATATACTTGAATATTTATTAATTTTTAGAATTTTATCTGTTTTATCTGTTTTAATTGTCTATTCCCTCACATGTTTAAATATTGCTTATTGTTATGTGGGATCTATTGTTGGAAGCCGCCCTGAGCCATTCGTGGGAAGGGCGGGATATAAATTCTAAATAAATAAATAAATAATAAAACAATATTGGTATAAAAACATTGAGCTAAAAATAATGATCGGGTGCTAATTACAATAAATAAATAGATGAATATGCAGCATTCAAGTAGTATTGATAGACATCCTTCATATCTAGTATCTAGGCAATGGTATGACAGGTTTGATGTTATAATCATTTCAGCTAGTTCCAGTAATAGTTAACAATTGAACACAAGATGGAATAGCGTGCAGAACTGGGCAAACTTCTGTAAAGTTCTGACAAAACTCTGGGATCTCCCTGAGAAAATTACTTACAGGAGTTGCTGAATGTAACACTCTGCTGTATTTCACCCAACTTAGAGAGAGGTATAGGGAGTGGAGTTTTCCTCTATCCCATACTCAGGTTCCAGTTAACTCTTTACTATCCCTTTTGCTATGCAAACAGCTTCTGAAAGGAATGCAAAACAAACAAAGGGATTGAGCTCTCTGGCTTCCTCTCTCACACATGTGGCTCTTCCTGCTCGCATCCTCACATCTTCAGTCTCGCTGAGATTTAAATGCACACACACACACACACATTCTAAAACAGAAGCAGTTGCAAGCTTCTGAACCTGCCTAAGATCTAAAGGTACATAGTGTCTGTTGGGATTAGGCTTCCCCCTGCTGGCCAGCTGACTGGTAGCAGGGAGGAGCCTGTAAAACTGGGGGATCCCCGCCAGGACCTGAGAACTGGTAACCCTAACCTTTCCACTTGCACACACGCAAATTTGGATCCACTGTAGATAAGTGGTTGCAGAAAAGAGTTTTTGAGAGGTAGCAGAATATAAAAATGAAATGCAGAAGTGTTCACCTACAGAGTGAACTTGTTTCTTCACTACTATAAAGTAATTTGAAGTCAACAATATCTAGCTTTGAGCATTGAGAATGAATGGCAGATTTGCAGATTTATCTTTTTTGCGCACACTATTAACTATTAGTGTACACATATTGTTTAGAAATAGTAGATTTTTCTTTATTCCTTGTCACAATGTGCTTTTCGTTTAGAAAATGTCCTTTGCACTCATTACTGTAGGATCATAAGAACATAAGAGAAGCCATGTTAGATCAGGCCAATGGCCCATCCAGTCCAACATTCTGTGTCACACAGCGGCCAAATATATATATATATATATATATATATATATACACACACACACACACACACACACACACACACACACACACTGTGGCTAATAGCCACTGATGGACCTCTGCTCCATATTTTTATCTAACCCAAAGCACTGTATATACTACATTTATATATATATATATATTAACATCATGTTGCTTTATTTGTAATACAAAGCTTGCTGTAAAAGATGTGTTTTCCTCAGGGGGATGAGGTATTATAAACACTGTCACTATTAGACAGCTGAAAGAAACAGTGTGGGAGTTGCAATTACAGGTTCAGGAACCTATTTTCTTCTTTCTCCCACATGCACTCATCTCTTGTCATATTCTTTCATAGTAGTTTGTAAATTTTGATTATTTTGCAATGTGGCCTCTTATGTATGTTGACTGTGTTTGAACAACAACTTTAAAAAAAGACCAAACTTGTTAGCTGCCCAGTTTTCTTTAAAAGTATGATAGTACTTTGAGAGAAACAAGCTCCATACATCACAGGAGTCATTTCTTTCTCCCTTCTTTCAAGCCAAACTATCCTGTAGTATTCACTTCCTTCTGCGCTATCTTCCAGATATAACTCTCAAATACAGAAGTCAGAATTTGGCGTCACAAATCTCAGTATAAGTAAATGGTCACTGTCCAAATAAGTAGAAATATTTCAATCCCCCCCCCCCCAATCTGTACCAAAAATGTATCCTGAGGTGTGAAATATGAATGATCAGATTATTTTAATGAGAGCAATATGGTTCTATTACCAAAAGTTGCATCTTTTCCTGATAGTATTTTTTAAAAAACACAACCACCATTAATGTATCTGTGAAAAGAGGGATTTTATCCTACTCTAACTGAAAGTAAATCATCTAGCTGTCACACAAAAGCAGAGTAATTGTAATCCGGTTCATTTATTATCTAGTTTTCAATTGATCCAAATTACTGCTAATGAATGGTGCTCTGGTTGAGATCATATACATGCAGTTTGCCAGATAACACTGATGTTCATCTGCCATTCATTTCAAGTAGCTTTGAAAAGAATAATCATGCAAATGCTATGGAAATGAATAGAAGATGCAGTGTATTTTTGCTCCATGGATGGATTATACCTACTAAAATGATAATGTTGTAAACATTAATCTTCACAAGAACCTTTGTGAGAGAAGCTTTAGTTATGCTTTCTATATAGAAAAAGACATCTCTCATAATTTTATTTGTTTTATTTTGGACTTTCAGTACCAGTGGCTTATAATATTGATTTTACGTAAATGTTTAGAATATTGACTATGCAGTTGTGAATTAATGGAACCTGTGTGATAATTCTGATCATACTGTATTTCAGAGAGTATCCGTCACAGACTTTTGGATTTGGGCAGGAAGGCATGGTACCTGCGATGAAGAAGTCTGCAGCAGGCCGGTCTGGGGTCAAGGCTCCATAAAGTAAAGACATAGTTTTCAACTGCTCCTCTTGTCTTTATTGGGTCCACCAAGTTGGACAGCACTTGATTTCTGGGGTGATTTAGGTAGATCTTCTTCGTGGTCTCTGTGCAGTCCCACACATGGGTCTTGCCGCAGGCAATGAATCCATTCCTCGGAGTTCCAATAGCTCGCCTATAGCGCTTTTGGCGCGCTCCCCTCCCGCCCTGGGGAGCAGGCAGCGACCGCGCATGCCTGGAGCGGGGGGGGGGAGCGTCCATTCCACTCAGTTTCTTCCTTTCCGCCGCCCGGACAACACCTTCCTCGCTGCGCTCTTCCTTAGCTCGTCTCTCCTCAGCTCATCTCATCTCTACTTTGACTGGTATCGTTTTCTCTTTCCCCGTTTCGTCCTAAAAAAACAAAACAAACAAACAAAAAAAAAAACCGTTTCTGCGCTTTTCTTCTCTTTTTCCTACCCGTCCCTTCCCTCCCTTCCCTCCCTTCCCCCCACCGTCCGGGTCGTATGGAAGGGAAGGTTACTTTCAAAAAGTGTAGGCACTGTGGGGCTAAAATTCCCACCACAGACGGCCACAGTCACTGCCTTTTCTGCCTCGGGGAGGGCCATCGAGTCGACGCTTGCCCGCATTGTGCGAACTTCGGCAAGCAGGCACGCAAAAACCGCGCCGCACGACTACAGGCTTTCCTCTTAGAACGCTCCCTGCGGGCTATGCCCACTTCCGACTCGCCGCCTCCCCCACCTCGAGCGGGAGATTCGGCTGCCCCGGCTGCGCCTCAGTCTCAAAAGACGCACAAGTCCGGGAAACGACCTTCGAAGCACGCCGAAGCCGGCCACAAGTCTTCGAAAAAACTGCGTCATTCCGAATCGGAGTCGGCGCCTAAGAAGCCTCGACACTCGGATTCGGCGCCTAAGAAACCTCACCATTCCGAACCGGCGCGTCATTCCGAGTCAGCGGACGCGGCGCCCATAAAGCCCCGTAACACCATGTCCTCGACTGCTCAATCGAGTTCAGCTCAACCACTCCTGCCGTCCGAGTTGTCGACCCCGGTTGACGTCATCACGGACATGCCTCGGCTTACACCTCACACCTCCACGGCCGTGGAGGTGATTCCGATTCGATCTCGATCGCCTTCAGTACATAGCGTGGTACCTTCTGAGATCCTTGAACCCGACCGTACCACCGACCCGACACAGACTTACCTACGCCCATCTTTGCGACCTGACTCCTTCCACGATGTTGCACTCTCTCCGCTGTACCGTGAATCGGCAACGCAAGTCTCCTCCCATCGGATTCGAATTCGATCACGCTCTCCGCGTAGCCGCCACGACTCCGGTTCCTCCGTCTACTATGAACAGCAGGATTACTACTCCAGGAGGCGATATGAATACTCTCCTCTATCCAGATCGCCCTCACCTCGACAGGGCAGGTCCCGTCACCGTTCCGGCTCCCACTCCGAGTGGGACATCCATCGTAGATACCAGGAGTCAGACTCCTACTTCCACCGTGATCCCGCTACTCCACGGGTCCGTTATGGCGGTTCGCCTCGATCTCGTTACGCGCGCACAACCCGACGCGAGGATTCACCTCAGCTCCACTTCGACCGCCCTTCTCGACTTCGTGACCCTCGAAGCCATTTCGAGTACTCACCCAGACTCCTCAACCGCCTCCTATCATCTGAACCAGAGGCTGGCCCCTCGCATCAACGCCGTGAGCACCCTCGGTACCGAGACGTGGCTAAACCGCGTACTGCTTCTGCCACTGTATCCGTGGCCCCGGATTCTCGACTTCGGTCTCCTCCCAAGACCTCGGATCCTGCAGCCCCCATCTCGGAACCGATCGTTCATCCACCCTCCCCCTCCACGGGGGCCTCTTCCTCGGGTAGGGAGTCCCCAGCCTCTTCGGATTCGGAGGACCACTCTCCATCTCTCCCCTCGGACTCTGCGCAACAGCTCAGGCTCTCTCCGTCTGATGCATCCAAAGCGTATCTCAACCTTATTACTTCTATGGCGGAGGCACTGAAGATACCTCTCCAGGCGGACTCCCCCAAAGTGTCGGACATGGTACATGACCTGGTGCAATCAGACTTCCCTCCCGGGTCCTTGCTTCCTATGCTACCGGTGCACCTGGAGGGTCTTCAGGAGACTTGGGACAAACCTGCATCAGTACCTCCCACTTCTAAGAGACTGGACTCCCTCTATCGAGTCCATGCCCCCGACGCTAAGTTCCTCGCCTCACATCCAGCTCCGAACTCTATCATTGTTCATTCTGCCATGAAGGCCAAACCCTCCAGGCATCCCGCGCCGCCGGATCGTGAGGGAAGGAAATTAGACACCTTGGCAAGGAAAATCTTCACACTTGCCTCCACCAACTCGAAGCTTAACAATTACCTGGCTTATTTTGCTGCTTATACTTTTAATCTGGCGAACCAATTCACACCACTGATACCATCGCTTCCCGACTCCTCTCAGAGAACAGCATCAGCCCTGGTTTCCGAACTCTCCAGGGTCTCCAAACAACAAATTAATTCGATTCGACATGCGGTCTCCTGTTCATCCCGTGTCTTCGCCTCTTCAGTTGCCCTGCGTCGTCATGCTTGGCTGAGATCCACTAATCTTCAACCCGACATCAAGCAGAAGATAGAGGATCTTCCCTTTGATGGCCTCGGCCTCTTTCATGCCTCTACTGATGAGGTCTTGTCCTCTGTTGACGACGGTCGTAAAAGGGCCAAGCGCCTAGGAGTCTCCCAACCTGCTTCGCAACCGTTTGGCCGCAAACAACCTTGGAAACCATCTTTCCAAAGACGCCAGCGTTCTCCTAAACAGTCTGAATACTGGAAAAGAAGACCTGCGCAACAGAAGCCTTCTTTTCAGCAAAGGCAACGCCCTCAGCAGTCCAAAAAATCATCCCCCCCTACCAAGCAGTCTCTTTGACTTCCCCATTCAGTCACCCTACCCCACGCGTCTTTCCCCATTCTACAGGACTTGGACTTCAATCACGACCGACTCCTGGGTACTCACCATCGTACGTCTGGGGTACGCAATAGAGTTCGCTTCGCTGCCTCGCCACCACTACTTCGTGGCTACCCCTCCATCCCATCACCTCCATCACGAGATTCTGGACTTGCTCCAGAAAAAAGCCATAGAACCGGTTCCCCTCCAACATCGGGGAATGGGACTCTACTCAAGGTACTTCCTGGTCCCCAAGAGGGATGGAGGCAAGCGTCCTATTCTAGATCTTCGGAAGCTAAACAAATTTATCCAGTACAGAAAATTCAGAATGATCTCGTTGCAGTCCATCTTGCCCTTGATTCCAAAGGATTCATGGATGGCTTCCCTAGATCTTCAGGACGCTTACTTCCATGTGACTATCCGACCTCAGCATCGCAGATACCTCCGGTTTGCGATCGGCCAACATCATTATCAATACATCTCCCTACCATTCGGCCTCTCCACTGCACCCAGGGTATTTACCAAGTGCATGGCGGTGGTGGCAGCGGCTCTTCGACTACGAAACATCACAGTCTTCCCGTACATAGACGATTGGCTCCTCATTGCACCAACTCCAAATCAGCTCGAGGCCAATCTCCACGAAGCCCTTCTCCTCCTGGAGTCTCTAGGCCTGCGGGTGAATGTCACCAAATCGCACTTCACCCCCACTCAACATCTCTGCTTCATAGGGGCCCATCTTCGTACCTCTTTACACCGTGCCTTCCTTCCAGAGGACCGTGCTATGACAATCATCACCCTTGCCAGGATGGTCCAGCTACATCCCATCCAACCGGCCCTAACTATTCAGCGTCTTTTAGGTCTGATGGCCGCTACTACAGCAGTCCTCCTCTTCGCCAGGCTACGAATGAGACCACTTCAGCTCTGGTTCGTACGTGCCTACCGGCCTCACGTGCAACCTCAGAGCACCCTGCTCACCGTCCCCAGGAGAGTCCTTCCTTCTCTCACTTGGTGGACCAGCCTCGACAACCTCCTCGAGGGCATGCCGTTCCTACCAACTACTCCAACGGCTATCGTGACAACAGACGCCTCCATGTGGGGATGGGGAGCCCACTTAGAAGGCAAGACTGTCAGAGGTCTCTGGACCCCTCAGGAGAGGACCCTGCACATAAACTGCTTAGAACTGATTGCAGTACACAGAGCTCTTCAATCCTTCCTTCCTCTCATTGCGGGTCGCCACATCCAGATTTCCACGGACAACATGGCAACAGTATTTTATGTAAACAAGCAGGGAGGCACCAGATCCCCTCGACTATGTCGCATAGCCACACTGCTCTGGGAATGGTGTATCAAACACAGCATCCACATGACCGCCATCCACCTCCCAGGTGTACAGAATGTATTGGCCGACTCCCTAAGCAGGATACGTATAGACGACCACGAATGGTCCATCAATCTGACCTACCTTCGTCGGATTTTCAGGTGCTTCGGGACCCCCAGGGTGGACGTCTTTGCCTCCAGGGACAATGCCAAATGTCACCGCTTCTACTGCAGGAAGGGCGACGATGCCTTCCTACATCTCTGGAGAGGTCCCCTCCACTACATTTTTCCGCCAACCCCCCTACTGACACGCGTGTTGACGAAGGTCGCACGGGATGGCACGGACTGCATCCTTATCGCACCGTGGTGGCCACGGCAACCATGGTTCACCAAACTTCTGCAAATGTCACAACACACTTACCGCCGCCTCCCGATCGTGGGAGACCTTCTATCGCAGGCGAACAGCCAGGTACTACATCACAACCCTCGGGTTCTGGCCCTCACTGCTTGGAGGATACACTCACCTGCCTCTCCACAGAAGTGACCAATATTCTTCTCAACGCAAGGAAGCCTTCTACTAGACTCTCGTACCAACGCAAATGGAAGCGCTTTTGTTCCTTCGTTGCACCCTATCATTTGACACCTGAGGTAACACCTCTAAACCTGATTCTAGATTATCTCCTATCCCTGCAGAAATCAGGCTTGTGCTACTCTTCACTTAAAGTACACCTGTCTGCCATCTCGGCATTCCATGACACTATCGACGGCAGGACAGTGTTTTCTCACCCCTTATCTAAATCCTTCCTCAAAGGAATGCTGCACCTACATCCACCGGTTAAACCGTTCGTCCCAACGTGGAGTTTATCCCTTGTTCTTTCCTGTCTAATGAAGGCGCCCTTTGAACCCATGGCGACAATACAGCTCAATCTTCTTTCCTGGAAGACAGCATTGCTAATAGCCCTCACCTCGGGTAAGCGGGCAAGTGACTTATGTGCCTTCAGACATGACCCTCCCTACACCATCTTTCATAGGGACAAGGTTGTCTTAAGACCGGATCCTACGTTCCTCCCCAAAGTTGTCTCCAAGTTTCATCTGTCTACCTCCACTGCGTTACCAACGTTTTTCCCTAACCCATCGGACCAGGGACAGCGATCCCTGCATTCTCTGGATGTCAGAAGGGCGTTAGCCTTCTATCTGCATCGCACACAACCTTTCCGTAAGGACCCTAACCTGTTTGTGGCCTACGGTAAACCGCGTAAAGGACACAAAATTTCTACCCAAAGACTATCCAAATGGGTAGTTAGTGCCATCAGGTTGTGTTACGAACTGGCTAAACAGCCTCTTCCCGAAGGCCTCAAGGCCCACTCTACTAGAGCGGTCTCCACGTCTTCGGCTTTTCTACAGGGCGTCTCCTTAGAGGACATCTGTGCAGCTGCATCGTGGTCCTCTCCTTCCACGTTCGTCTCCCATTACGCTCTGGACGTTCGTGCGAGACGGGACGCCTCTTTCGGCCAAGCAGTTCTCCGATCCATCTTCCACTGAAGTATGGTGAGTGTTTTCGCTTCTGCCTCTATGTCTTGGAACATGATCTGTTTTCTTATGTGACTAACTATCTTCTTTTACCAGCACCCTCCTCCAGGTTACTCAGCTGGCTAGTCACCCATGTGTGGGACTGCACAGAGACCACGAAGAAGATAAACAGGTTGCTTACCTGTAACTGATGATCTTCGAGTGGTCATCTGTGCAGTCACACACGCCCACCCAGCCTTCCCCGCTGCTGGCTTCCTGTGATTGTTACTTAACTCTGTACTGTGTTATGTCAGCGGCGGCTGGAAGAAACTGAGTGGAATGGGCGCTCCCCCCCCCGCTCCAGGCATGCGCGGTTGCTGCCTGCTCCCCAGGGCGGGAGGGGAGCGCGCCAAAAGCGCTATAGGCGAGCTATTGGAACTCCGAGGAATGGATTCATTGCCTGCGGCAAGACCCATGTGTGTGACTGCACAGATGACCACTCGAAGATCATCAGTTACAGGTAAGCAACCTGTTTTTCTCGGCACTCCTGAATATGTCCTCCTATTACATATACAGTCTCTCCTCCATCTTGGCCCTTGACCACCTTCTAGTTTTACTGCACCCCACCTTAAGTCTTTTATCCAATAATTGACCTCACCGTTTCTCCCAGGGCATCTGGTACCAAAGTGCCCTCAGCCTTAATAGGACTTCTTCCCCTTGAACAATTGTGGCATGTATCACCCAGACATGTATGACTATGGGCATTCCGGGTGAGATTCTTCCTACAGGGCACCTGCTTCCATTGGGACCCGGCTGCCCCTTTACCTTTCTTGTCTTGCCATAGTGGTCTAGCCCCTTAGCTCCCTGGTCAGCTCCCATCCCCTCAGGTTGCCACCAGTGTTCCCTCTAAGATGAATTAGTGTGAATCTCCAGCGCACACATTTTTGTTTTAGCTCAGGAAAAATGGCCCCAGAGCACAATAATTTATGCAGTAGCTCACAACTTTAAAGCCAGTAGCTCACAATTTTAATACCAGTAGCTCACAAAGTAGAATTTTTGCTCACAAGACTCTGCAGCTTAGAGGGAACATTGGTTGCCACAATATCAATGTGGAAAACTTTAGTTTTGTTCCCAGGCCTCACAGGAGCAGAGCTCCAGAACCTCTAAATTTTATTGTGCTGTTTCTTTCTTTAAACCCTCCCCCCGCCCCCCCAAAAAACCCCTTGCTTCTGGGCTCCATTGTTTAAACCCCCTGTGAGAATTTTGCTGAACTCCAAGATTTGACAAACTTTCTAATATTTTCCCCCACAAAAAATGGGAAAAATATAAACTAGATAGATGACAATCTTCATCATGCCACTGTGGCTACCCAGGAGAAAGTAATTTAAAAAGTATGATGGGAATAAGGTTTTATGATGACAATTATAGTTCAAGAAGCATTTTAAGGTAGATGTTGAGCAGATATAATTTAATATACCTTCTGGCGATGTCAGGGGTAGGGATGTGCAAAAAAAAAAAATTCGGAAATACACGGATTCGGAAGTACAGGGGGGAAAAAAATTCGGATTCCCCCTGTGCTTCTGAATGCCGTATTCGGAATAGCCGCATATACGGTAATGCGCGGCTATTTCCGAATATACGGCCCTATTATACCCTATGGGCCATTGAAATCAATGGCAAATAGGGTATATTTGAAGCCGCCTGGAGGGGGGGGGTTTGAGGGAGAGCCTCCAAATTTGCAGGGGACCTGCAGGGGACTCTCCCCTCCAAACCCCCCAAGTCCCAAAAAGATTGGGCCAGGGGGTCCCATTCCAGGGGCACCCAAAGAGGGTGCCCCTATTCCATCATTATACCCTATGGGCCATTGAAATCAATGGCAAATAGGGTATAATTGAAGCCGCCTGGAGGGGAGGGGGTTTGAGGGAGAGCCCCCAAATTTGCAGGGGACCTGCAGGGGACTCTCCCCTACAACCCCCCCCAAGTCCCAAAAAGATTGGGCCAGGGGGTCCCTGTCTTTGGGCTCCCCAAAAGGCCCATTGCCAACAATGATGGGGAAAGCCCAATTAGCCACTTCCTCCACTACAATTGCTGTGGGGAAAGTGGCTCTGGCCAGAGGGGGGTTTGAGGGAGAGGCCCCAAAACTGCAGGGCAGCTTCAGGGGACTCCCCAGCGTGCAACCCCCCTGGCCCCAAAAGACAGCACCCATCTGTGGGCACCCCAAAAGGAACACTGCTCCCAATGGTGAGAAAAAACCAATTAGAGCCACTTCCTCACTGCAATTGTCGTGGGAAAAGTGGCTCTGGGGAGCAGGAGGTTTTGAGGAGAGCCCCCCAAACTGCTGTGCAGCTTCAGGGGACTGTCCCACACAAAACCCACAAGGCCCAAAAAAAATTGGACCAGGGGGTCCAATTCCTGGGGCACCCAAAGCCAAACCTAACTCACACCAGAGAATCTCTATAGGCCCCAAATGCACTACATCCCTCTATCTAATCGATGAACCCTGCAGGCCTGGCAGGCACCAATAAAAACCCAGTTGCCAACGTCGTGGCAGTACAAAACACAATCTGCTCAAGGTCTGCTCTGCAGACCTGGCTGCAGCAAACCCAGATGCCAGCTCTCCAGCCCTGCCCCAAACAACACGGGGAGAGCTGGCAAACCACAAAAAGCCTGCTGCCTCTGGGTCTCTCACCCAGGTGCCAGCTTCCCTGCCCCAAACAACACCATCTACAGGTGCCAGCTCTCCAGCCCTGCCCCAAACAACACGGGGAGAGCTGGCAAACCACAAAAAGCCTGCTGCTTCTGGGTCTCTCACCCAGGTGCCAGCTTCCCTGCCCCAAACAACACCATCTAAAGGTGCCAGCTCTCCAGCCCTGCCCCAAACAACACGGGGAGAGCTGGCAAACCACAAAAAGCCTGCTGCCTCTGGGTCTCTCACCCAGGTGCCAGCTTCCCTGCCCCAAACAACACCATCTACAGGTGCCAGCTCTCCAGCCCTGCCCCAAACAACACGGGGAGAGCTGGCAAACCACAAAAAGCCTGCTGCTTCTGGGTCTCTCACCCAGGTGCCAGCTTCCCTGCCCCAAACAACACAACTCTAGTCTCTCAAACAAGAGAAGTGGTGGACCACCACACCTAGCTCAACATCATTCTGCAACACAAAGCAAGAAGCATTTTGACTTACCTTGAGTGATGGATGGTTGGCTGGTCCCGGCCCTTTCGCATTACCCAGGGTGCACCACGAGGAGGCGAGCCAGAATTGCACCCCAAATGAGGAAGATCACTGGGAGGGCCTCAGATTATGTGAGAGGAAGGCAACCATTCCTTCTCTCTCAGCTCAGCAGTAACACACCAGCATCACTGTCCCATTAGAGGGACCTCAGCATTGGTATGGCTGCTGGCTGGCTGTCATCATCACTGGCACCTCCCTCTTTCTTCCTCCTGTCCCTGAAAAAAAACTGGGTGGGTTATGCCTATGGGTGCTGTCGGTTACAGTTGGGGGCTGCAATGGCCCTTTCAGTATTATTAGGCATGTGTGGGTGGAGGACTGGAGAAATTTGGATCGCTTTGCAGTTTTTAAACCAGCATTCACTTTTGGTTTGGGGAGGGATGAGGGGGGGGATGCACTGCCAATCAATTTGTGAGTGAGTTTTTGGGCTGTCTTTGGACTCTAGTCAGTTTTTATTGGAGGAGCGTTTTACAACCATCTTCCAAGCGCGGGCCAAGAGAGGATGCAGGCACAAGTAGGTGCTCACTTCATTCAATCTCAAAGTCCATGTCTGGGGAGCCGAACAGAGGCAAGTTGACCTTCAGGAAGATCAACTTCTGAACTGTCCAGGGTTGCAGGCGATTGCGATGTGGGCAGACAATGTCGCCCATATGTGAAAAGACGCGCTCGCTCTTCACGCTCGTCGGTGGGCAGGAGAGGAACGCCTTGGCCACGGCGGAGAGGGCCGGCCAGACCCCCTCCTTCGTGACCCAGTAGTCCAAAGGAGACGCTTCCTGCGGCTCGAGGGGCTCAAAAAGATAGTCCCTCACCATCGCAGCACCCGTCTCCGCTCTCGGTGCCCTACCGCTCCTAGAGGGGCCAACGACCCGCCCGATGAATGTCACCTCAGCACTCCTCGTGGCGTGAGTCTGGTGGGAAACACTGCCTAGCTGGGGAGGCTGGGGATGAACAACAGCAGCGGAAGTCGCACTCGCAGATGAGCTGCTTCCACCCCCCTCCTCCTCAACTATCGACACTGGGCCCCCCATGACTCTGGAACGCTCGACCTTCTGGGAGAGCTCGTCTCGCCAGCGATCGAGCTCGTTGGCCCGCTCGGCGATTGTGCCCTTAAGGCGCGGGTCTAACATGGCCGCCATCATGTAGACCTTATCCTGGGTGAAAGGCTGAAAGCGGGCCTCTAGCCCAACCTGCAGCCTAACAACCAGGGCGCGCACCGCTGGAAGAACGTCTGCACGGCCTTGAGCTGGCACTAGAAACGAGGCCAGGTCCTCATGGGCCATCTGGACCATGGGGACGACCAGTGCGATGCTCGCCGTGTCAGACGAGAGCATTTCTGTGTAGGTCTTGAAGGGCCCAAGAACCTCCACAGTCTGAGAAATGACCACCCAATCCTCTTGGGTGAGACGGTTCTCATCCCGAAAGACCCTCGTCTCAGAGACAAAGGCATCCAGGGCTGCTCTCTGCTCCACCATGCGCTCCAGCATGGCGCAGGTGGAGTTCCAGCGTGTGCTGACGTCACCAAACAGGCGGTGCCATGGCACGCCTGTCTGTGTCTGTTTCTCACGCAGCCGATACGAGTCCGTATTGCTGCGTGAGAAGTGACCCGTGATGTACCGACATTTCTGGAGCAGAAGTTGGTACTCATGGGTCGCGGCCTGATACACACGATCATTGTTTTTCGTCTGCCCCAATGCGTCCTTGACCACGAGGTGGAGAAGGTGGGCCACGCAAGGAAGGCGTTTTAGGCCCGCACGCTGGGTGGCCGCCTTGATGTTTGAGCCACCATCAGTCACCACGAAGCCCCTGGCGACGTCCCCCCCGCTGCCTACCCAGGCCTCTACGTGCTGTGAGAGGATGGCTCTGAGAGTGTCCGCCGTGTGCGGCGCGTCGACTGCTTCGGCGTGCAGCAAGGCACAGCGATAGCCGGCCCGGCGGCCCTGACCCTGCCTGTCACTACTGCCACCCCCACCCCGCACCTCACTGGGTTGCCACCAATGCGCAGTCAGGGAGAGATACCCCTCGAACGCATGTTTGGAGGTCCAGATATCTGAGGTGAAATGAACAGTCCCCCCGGCAGCACGGGACAAATGCTCCTTCACCACAGATCTGGTCGCCCTGAAAAGAGCTGGCACAATGGTCCTGCTAAGGGTGGTTCTAGCAGGAATTTTGTACCAGGGCGCCAGGTACTCCAGCAACCCCCGCACCCCAGGATTCTCGACAACTGAAAACGGAAGCCCATGGGCGACCGACCTGGCAAGGTGCCAGGTGATCACCTTCTTGCCGTGCCTGATTCCCCCTCTTGGCACAGAGGTGCCCCTACCAAACATCTCAGGCAGAGATGCCTGGCGTCCCTTTTCTCCCATGGAATGCTCCTGGAGAGCGGGGGTAGTCGCGATGGGACGGACCCCCTGGCTGGGTGGTGTTGTTGTCCGCTGGGACAACACAGCACCAGCCTGCTTCTCCCCCTTAAGAAGCACCCCTGGGTGGTGCTTCCGCAGGTGATTCCGCATCCCCCCCGGAGTCAGGTGGGCAAGGTCCCGCCCACAACTGATCCGGGCCCTACACAGCTTGCACTGCGCATAACGTGGATCCTCCATAAGTTGGAAATGCTTCCATACTTCGGAGGTGAACGGATGCCCAAACTGACTGGCAGGTTGGGTGTCCGGAGCCACCTCCTTTGAGATGCTCGGGGGAGACACATCGTGCCTCGGGGTGGCAGGAGGGGCTGGCCGCCGGGGGGAAGTGGGCGGAGATGGAGGCACCTCGTCTGTCTCCATCTCTTCCCCCTCCACCCCATGCGGCCTCCCCTCCTGGCCATCCCCTGAAGGTCTGCTGGTGCCCGAAGGAACCGAGGAAGGGGGCTGGTCCTCCTCAACCAGCTTCTCCTCCAGCTCCTGCACGACACTCTGTACCCTCCTTGGGGTGATCTTTTTGGACAGAAAACTGTCCCCAAAGCTCATCTCCAAGGAGGGCTGCTCTTGCTGCCCCTCCTCCGGCTGCTGAGGCCGAGCGACATCAGCTGGAGGAGAGACTGCCTGAACAGCAGACCCCTGCGCAGTGCCAGCACCTGATGGCACCTTTGCTCGGGGCGCCCCAGCAGCAGCCTCGATGAAGGGCCCAAGGCGGGCCTTCTTCTTCATCACACTCCGGCCAGAGGTCGGAGTGCTGGAAGGCGGCTGTGGAGTGGCCCTACGCACAGGTGGGGGGGAGACCTGGGTCCTCCCCCTCCCCCTCCCCTCCACCCCTCTAGTCTTCTCCTTGGCCTTGCCCCCAGGGCCCCTCTTCTGCTGCCTGTCACTCATGTCACCCTTGGCCAGTCTCACAGAACCTGAACTGAGAGTGGGGTTTTTTACAAACCTAACTCACTGCACTGTACCCTGAACCAACAGGTGCCCTGACTTCTTTTTAAAAACCCTCCCACCAAAGCTTGTTTATTTGTTTTTTGGTCCCTAACCTGTCCTTCTTTGGGTTGGGGTAGTACTAGTAGTCTGGTAAAGTTTAGGAGACTAGGTGATCCTGCCTCTACCTGGCTGCAGTTTTTAAAAGGCTACCTCGAGATGAAGGCAATCCTTGTTATATCCTCCTAGTTAAACTTCTCCTAACTAGATCCTGGTACACCTGATTTCCTTGCAAACTAGAAATCAGGTGTCCCCTATAACGTGAGAGAAGCTGTGGTTTACCCTGTGGAAATCTAAGGATGCACCAGCTTTCAGTGGCTGAAAGCCAGATGCACCACTGCTGCAACCCTAGTCTCTTTAAAAGGGAGCCTGATGTGGCCTAGTAGTCACGCTGCCTTTTATGAGAAACCTAGAAACTTTTTAAAGCACCCCTATCTGGCCTACTTGAATTGTGAAAGGAGATAAAGCCCTAAACTGGATTAATTTTTTTTTTTAATTTCAAAAAAACACAATCCCTAAAAACACCCTTATTAGTGGGGCAGCCTATTTAGTGGCCCTAGCCAAACCGAGAGCACACTCAGATTCCAAAAATCACTCTATAACAACAAGAAAGTGACCCAGCCCACACACACCCTCGCCAACCCCCACACCAACCAGAGGTAATTTTAAAAAACCAAAACAAATCCAGAGAATCACAAGATGCCAAGCAAACCAACTCAAGATTTTAAAAAGTGGCCTTTCACCAATAATAACACTCAGGTCAAATCAGTCAACAACAACACCCCCACCCCTAAAACCAGAACCAGAAAAGAGGGACAAAACAATGAAAATTAGGCCAAACAGCACCCCCCCAATAACCTGAAGATAAAAGTAACACAGCAGCAACACAACACAAACAATGAAACAGTAAATCAAATCAACTTTTAATAATACAGGAACTCCCCCCCAAAAAAACCCCCTTCACCCTAGCCCCAAGAAATCCAAGACACCAAAAGTAGGAGAAGTAAAAGGACACTGCACTTTAAAAAGTCCTCTCACTAAATTAAGATATGGGCAAATTAGCAAAACCACCCCACCCCAGGCCCCCCCCCCCAGCTGCAGAACCTAACCTCAACCCCAAATAGGCTACCCTACCCACCCAGCACTCACCCACCCAAATCTGAACAAGTAAAGGGACTCTAGTCCTTTTACCAACAAAAACTAAAACAAGAACCCCAAAACTGTCTTACCTTGTCTTCTCTGAGTCCAGGGAGCTTGGTAAGGCAGTGAGAGAGCAGCAGGCAGGAGCTTTAAGCCAAGGAAGGGCCAGCCACCACCAGCAGCACAATCTCTCTCACACCAACCCACACCACATACACCAACACAGCAATGAGGAGTCCAGCAGGAAGACTCCTTAAAAAGGTTCTCTGGCCCTACAGAGAGCAATTTCAAAAAATAGCACTGCTCTCTCAGATTGGCCAGATAACATTGCTTACTTGGGTACCCAAGTAAGCAAAAGATCAAAATAACAATGTAGCTGATGGCTGGGCCATCAGCTACAATGTAGCTGATGGCCCAGCCATCAGCTACACAGCACACAACAACAGCTGCTGGGGCTCCTCTTCCCCCTCCCCCCCCTCCCTGTTCCCAGGGAGGCTATAGGAGAGGCGGGAAGCTAAGCAAGCAGCTCCATTGAGGCTGCAAAAGCCACTTCCCGCCTTTTCTATTGAAGTACAGTACAAGCTGCCTTTTGACAGCCGTACCGTATTCTTCCGAATAGAGGTTCGGAAGAATACGGCGGCCGCGTTCGGGAGCCGCATAATGGGCGGCAATGGCTTTCGGCTGCAGGCAATGCCGAATACAGCCGAATCAGCGTTGATTCGGCTGTATTTTTGGCACGGCCGAGCCGAATGCACATCCCTAGTCAGGGGTGTGTGGCATATGCAAATGAGTTGTGCAAATGAGTTGTGCTAATGAGCTCCAGCAACTCTTTTTCTACAAAATGACCCGTTTGTCCCTATGTCATAGAAGAGGATTTTTTCTCCTCCCCAAATATATGGAAGAACTGTCATTTAAAACAGCAACCAGAGAAATAAATTTGGCTACTGTATAGAAATGAAACCAAAATTAACACATTTGTTTGTTCAGGATGCGTTTTAATATCTTATGGTTGGAAGAAACAAAATGTTTCTAAGAAAGTAACTAATAATAGGGCTTGAAGGCCTTCATTTTAGGAACATTTTATTCCTGTTGTAATGAGAACATATGCTGTAGGTAATTACAGAACAGTTTATAAAGATAACATTACAGAATTTATCGTATCTTATCTTGCTTGGAAGGGCAATATTTACATTTTTTGTATTCATACAGGCATTCCAGAAGCATTGTCACAAATCATGAGACCTGTATATGCCCATATTTTCTCCGTTGTGTTCCTGACAGAAGTTACCCACGTAGTTTTCTTTGAGCTGCTCTCTGGGACTGATGCCCAGAAAGACTAATGGAGATTCAGTCTGTGCATACAAAATCCATGGTTGTCTGGATCTCTGGTGTTATGGCCACTCTGGAGTTACGGATACAGAAGCTGGGTTTTCCATTTCCCTATAATATGTGCAGACAATGCATTATTTAATAGGGGAATTTAAACCCTTCAATATATATTTTTTTTAAGTTTTCAGATTTTTTCTGAAAACCTACGAAGTCTTCAAAGTTTGCAGAAAAATCTGGGGTAACTGTGGACCCAATCCACAGTTGGGGGCCACACTTGGGAAACAGATATACAGACAAGTGGCTCCGCCCTCCCAAAAAAAACTTGCAAGAGGAATCCCACTTCCCCGATTGCCGTCTGGCATGACTCCCTTGGAGCCCAGCCACAGTGTCAAGAACAAGAACCTGACAATTATGGTTTTGATGTCTCATTGTTGTTTGTATTGCTGGTATTATTATTGTTGCTCATTAATGGTTCACTATTATTTCATTGTATGTTATCCCTCATGGTTTGCTAATCACATATGAGTACTAACACCTATTGATTTTCTTTAGGCATTTGCTATGTTATGTGTAGTGGAATGTTCTGGGCCTGCAGGTGGAAAAGGGCCGTGGGGAAACAGTTCTAATCTGGTCTCCCTGGGCAATGCTGATACGGACCAACTGAAAAAGGAAGAGTACTTGAAATGTGACCTTGATGGGAGGTAACTAAAGCCTGAGAAAGGACTTTATATTAATTCAAAACACTTTTGGCAGGTGCGGGAAAGAGGGGAACTGTTATTTTGTAACCTATGATTGCTTGGTAACTTTCAATTCATTTCAGTCTGGCAAGACCTGGTCTTGTGAATGGATGCCATTAATGTTTGCTTCAAGCCTCCTCATTAAACCTTTTGAACCAACTTAAGGAGCCTCATGACTGATGGTGGTGGTTACTGGGATTTGCTCTGAAGCTCGGAGGGACTGCCAGGCTTGGACACAGGGAGCTCAGAGCAGCAACCTGCTTCTGTTGTGGCTGGGCTTGGAATGCTGCTGGGTTCCTCCACCATAATGAATGTGCTGAGATCAGCTACCAGGCTCTCCTCCCACCAGGGCCAGCTCCCCCACTAGGCAAACTAGACGGTTGCCTAGGGTGCCGACAGGGCGGGGGCGGCAAATTCAGCCTTCCCCCCTACCCCCTAGGCAAACACCTAGTTTGCCCCTCCCTCACACCTCCTTCTCCATCCCTCACCCTGTGTCAGTTTCAAAGCTGGAACCAGCTCT